>NC_141244.1:25326404-25670636 GCF_054856555.1 Leptonotus elevatus
TTTTGTAATACATTAACTCATTCACTCGCAGCCATTTTCACTGAAGCAACCCCCTTCACTCCCGGCTGTTTTACTGGATTTTGACAGATTTTTGCAAGGCCCACAGAATTTTGTGTTCTATTGCTATAAAAACATGGAAGCTAGCAAAAGAAAGATTAGAGTCTCTTCTTTCATCAGGAAAAAAAGGATCTTTCTATCAGTTTCCATTTTGCAGCAATTAGCATTAGAATAGAGCTAAGATTCATCATTATTTACAAAAGTGTTGAAGAGCTTGTTGCAACATAACCTTGTATGGTCTCTTATACTCTGCTGCTACCTGCTGGCCGTTTTAAAATGGTTTTAGATTTACCTCATATCGGCCGTCAGATTAAAAAAATAATAATAATAATTTAAATGGCGGGTACCAATATATATTTGTCAAAATGCCCAATAACGATGGTCTATCCCGAAATTATATATGATAATAATATTTTTTTGTCTGAATAGGGTATAAATGTTTGTTTCATTTTGTGGAAGGAGAAGCTCAACAACCCACTTACATGTTTTTAAGATAATTATATGGTCTCTCTGGCTGATTTGTTAGCTATTGCTTGGGGATCTGGGACTGCAATAAACGGCGGTTTACTGTACTTTGATAGGCACTGCGGGAAGGAAATTCCAAACTGATTTTCATTTCCCCTGTAACAGTGACAATAAAATTCTACTCTGTTCTTCTTCTGCAACCAAAAGGATCATTTAGTCATCACCTGTTGCCTTTTCTTTCCCCCCTCGTCCACGTTTGCGTGCAGCAATCGCTAACACAGGACATGGTCCCACAAATCCAAGTGCAACTGGAGCAGCTGTCCGCGCAGGCCGTTGAAGACGCCGTGCAGGAGAACGACATCGTCGCCCGAGAGGCCGAGCTGAGCGACGATCAGCTCTTGGACCAGCCCCGGATCCTCTACCAGTGCGGGGACTGCGAGGAGCTCTTCAAGAGCCTGGACCAATGGCAGCATCACCGCAAAGAAGGCGCCTGCCTGAAGGCCGTCGTCGTGGGCGGCTCGGACGCCGAGCTCGAGTCCACTTTTCACTCGGAGGAGCCGCAGCCCGCCGCCGAGGGCGACGCGGGCGAGCACAGGTCCGACGAAGCGGATGCGCTGGGAGGCGAGCAGAAACCGCCGCAAGTCAGCGAGGAGGCGTCTGCGGGCGAAAGTTCGGAACAGGCGGCTCCCGAGGTGATCACGTTGTCATCGGCGCTGGACGAGTCGTCGCCCAGGAGGAGAGGGGCGGTCAAGAAGCCGAAGCCCGATCCCGTGCTGCTGTGCGTGGACTGCGGCTCCTGCTTCGGCCTGGTCTCGGAACTGGTGGCCCATCGCAAGACGCACGGCTTCGAGGAGGCCCTGCATCACTGCACCGTGTGCGGCGAGAGCTTCCTGAACACCACCCTCTTCCTCTACCACCGCAAGCAACATCGGCAGAAAGGCGAGGGAAGCACCACGGTGGCGAGCAGCCTTTCGGACAACGCGTACCAGCAGAGCAGCGCGGCGGACGGGCAGGATCCGGACGACGCGCCGGCCACCTCTTCGGCGCAGCCCGCCGAGCTCTTCCTGTGCCTCCAGTGCGGCGCCAGCTTCAACAAAGCGGCCGCGCTGACCTCGCATCGCAAGGGGATGCACGACCTGCACGCGCCGCTCCACTCGTGCTCCTACTGCAACGAGACCTTCATGAACACCACCCAGTACTTGTACCATCGCAGGCAGCACCGCGTTCTGGAGTGCGGGCCCATCGATGAGGCGGAGACCGGCGACGAGATGGCGGCGCCGGCGGAGGAGGCGCAGAGCGCAAAGCGTCCGCTCTCCTTGCTCACCGCCGCCAATGACACGGATCCGCCAGCACCCAAGAGGAGCAGGGCCATTTTCAGGATCATCAGCAAAGGTAAAGTGCTCTCCAGACTAGTGTTAATTTTGTTAAAGAAAAAAAAAAACCCATTAATAAACAATAATTGGGACATTTTTGTCAACTAATTAACACTTCTCCATACACAACAATTTTTAACTTTGGCCCAACAGTTGCATTTAGGCTCTTCAGAAATCAATATATAGAGATTTGTATATAGTAACAGTCAATCACTCAACATAAAAATAGTTTTTTTAAATACTACTTTGCACAACTTTGCTCAAAGTCGCTGTGAATATTCAACAGGTATAACATTGACCTTTTTCACACCTCACACCAAAGAATAATCAGACAGGACAATCTTTTAGAGACATCTCGGAAATGACTTCACTGACTGCTTTCCATGGAAATCAGGAAGGAAAAATGACTCTTTGCTACGTTCACACCGCAGGCAAATGCGACCCGTATCTGACTTTTTTTTTTTTTTGGTCAGTGTGAACGGTACAATTCCATATCCGATCTGGGTTTGCTTTCATATGCGGCCCGAGATCGGATAGACACGGCAGCGACATTTTTTTTCTCTGTTTTAGCAAACAAGGATTCAAGCACTAAAGAGGATCCGGAGGGCGGCGCGTCCGTGACCGTGGACACCGCAAACCTCCCGCCGCCTGCCAAGCTGCTGCAGGACTGGTCCCGCACCGCCCTGCCCCACGTGTGCCCCTACTGCGGCAAAACCTTCACCAGGCGCGTCTTCCTGCGCACGCACGTCTACAGCCACACGGGAGAAAAGCTCTTCACCTGCAAGGTGTCCGTCCTGATCACTGCGGTTCTGCACTAACATAAGAGATAAGACGTGACCTCGTACCTTGGTTGTTGTCGCCATGCAGGTTTGTTCCAAGTCCTTCACGAACTCACAGAGCCTGCTGCGTCACACCATGAGCCACAGCGGAAACAGGCCCTTCTGCTGCGACGTGTGCGGCAAAGACTTCACGCAGGCCGCCACCCTGAAGAGGCACCAGCTCATTCACACCTCGGACCAGCCCCGCCGCAAGCGCGGGCGCAAGCCGGTACACCGTGATGCCGCTTGCCTCTTTAACAGAATGCAAATCTGTCATATAATTTGGGAGTTTACACAACCTGTAGCTTCTAAAATATTTGCCTCTCGAAGGTTGATGATTTGAGAAGTGCTGGGTCAAGTGGTGTTTTTGGACGACTTGTGAAACGGTATTCTGATACATTCAAGGTCGGAAGTATATGCACAATTAGCGTTTTTATTGGTTTGTCTTTCTACACCACCACATTGGATGTGAAATGGAAAAACTAAACTATAATAAATCATACTGTAAGTGAGAAAGAAATCCTAACATCACAATATAGTAATTGTTATAATTGTAACCATGGAAAAAAAGCCCACAATACTGTATATATTGTTAAAATAAATAAATAAAGTAGTAGTAGTTCACAGTGCTGTGTTTGGCTTAAGCAGGCAAAAAGTTATGTTTTTTTTTTAGGGAGACGTTGAAAAATATGGTATGACTGATTTATGGGAGTGATATTCACCGCAATGGCCAAAACATGCCTCATGAAAATTAACCTCCACTAATAAACGGACCACCAGAGAGTGCTGAAACTACACAAACGTAATACAATCTAAAAAAAGAGAGGAGAGAGAAAAAAAAATGCAAATCTGTCTGTTTAGCTTTGGTGTTTTTTAACCAAGCACAAGGTACGGCTTTTTTTTTTTTTTTTTTTTTTTTTTTTTTTAGTACAGTGGTACCTTGACTTTTTGCTTCATGTTGTGTGCCCACATTTTGGAGCGAGCTTCAACCCGACCACCGCTTGAGTAAAGTGGAAAAAACTGTACTGTGGATATGTCTTTTCAGCGGTTTATTGGACGGGACAGTATGTAAGCAGATGTTAACACGAAAATAACCACAGGCCAGGTCACTCATTAATCACTCACTTGGACACGCCCTTCAAAAGCACACATCAACAATTCAACTAACAAATGCATATGAAAGACTTTTAGCTTAATTACACTTTATAGAACCAACGTATTTACGTGCCATTTGTTGATGTTTATATTCTACGGTAATTTTTTCTTCTGCCGGCACAGTGGCTGACTGGTTAGCACGTCCGCCTCCCAGTGCAAAGGTTGTGAGATCAAGTCCGGCCTTCGGCCTTCCTGGGTGGAGTTTGCATGTTCTCCCCGTGCTTGCCTGGGTTTTCTCCGGGTACTCCGGTTTCCTCCCACATTCCAAAAACATGCATGGCAGGTGAATTGGACACTCCAAATTGTCCATAGGTGCGATTGTGAGTATGGTTGTTCGTCTCTGTGTGCCCTGCGATTGGCTGGCAACCAGTACAGGGTGTAACCCCGCCTACTGCCCGAAGCCAGCTGGGATAGGCTCCAGCAACCCCCGCGACCCTTGTGAGGACAAGCGGTACAGAAAATGGATGGATGGATGGATGGATGGATGGATGGTAATTTTTTCTGTTTCTTTATTATATTCATGTAACAAAAAAAATGTATTATTGAGGGAGGGGTTGGAATGGATTAATGGCACTTCAGTAAGGGAGGAGGTAATCGAGTCGGTTACAGAAGGAATTCAACCGGTGAGAAGGTACACCTGAGCCGTATTTGCCTCTTTTACAAAATGGCAAACTTGTACCATTTGTTGTTTACCTTTTTTAACAAAACGCAAACATTTGGCTCTAACCAAACGCAAACCGCTTTGTAGGTTGTACCTCTCGCGTATTAATAGTTTTCTCATTTTGACTCTCTTCTCTCTCCATTATTACAACACAATTTATTTTGTTGACAGCATCTGGCATCCTTTCATTAAAACAAAAGTAAAGTAATTGTGAAGAATACGCAGACAATTGCAAGTGCAGCGGGGACCGAAAAAGCTTCCTCGAGCTCAACGGCGGCTAATTCAATTTCCAAAGGGGCAATGTGAGAAAATGGAACAGTTGCAAAAGTAATCATTTGCAGCTGTAGTATGAATAGCCTGGAAATGACATGTGGTTGAACCCGAAACCGCCTCAGATGTTTATGAAACTGGTATTATTATTATTATTATTGTTTATTTGGATTTGCTTAATCATTGGACAATACCAAATAAATGTTTAACCGATGAATTGATAGATTAATCAATAGAATAATCCATTGTCGAAGTATTCTAAAGTGACAGTCCTGCATCCTTGCCATTTTATTTTGACTTAATAAAGACTGCGAGAGCCGCCGAGAGACGGCGGCATGTGGCCCAGGTCTGCTTTTGCACTTTTTGTGAGCCGCGCAATGCATCATTTCTCTTTTGTCACTGAGAGAGTCTGTAGGTACTTGTCGCACTTGAATGGCGAAATGAATATTGCGTTGAAGGCTGAATAAAGAGTACTTACTGCACAAGGGATTTCAAGACCTTGCTTACTAATCGTTGTTTTTTTTTTTTTTTTTTTTTTTTTTTTTTTTTTTTTACTGTGTCCTTGGCTACAGACGTGTCCTGCAGACAACGACGGCGATGGCCTCTTCTCGTGCCCCCTCTGCCCTTCACACTTTAACACGGAAGAACAGCTCAACCATCACAAGTAACGCATTTTATTCTATTTTTTTTCTTATTCTAGGAATATTTCATTTGTATGATTGGTAGGTGAAGCGTTTCTCGCGGCACTATTTTATCCTCAGACAAAACATTCAGCCATGGCAAGCCAGCTATAAATGCATGTGATTAACACAGGATGAGATTTAGATAAACGCCCTTCCCTTCTCTTTGACGCCTTGCTGGACCTTTAAGCTTCCTGAACGCGCCGTGCTCAAATATCTTCTACGTCCTTGAGTCTCAGCCACGTATGATTGACAGACAGGCCAAGCAAATTAAGAGGACACGGGACAGGACAAGAGGAAGTTTGTCCGCCTGTGTGTTTACTTCTGGTGACTATAAGGTGAAATGGCTGGTGAAGTTACCTCCGTAGCTTTTATATTATTTGAACGTTGTAACAGTCTTAATTCCCCCCCGCTTAGATCAATTGTCCTTAAAACATATCCAAGGCTGGATTTAGACTTCATGCCAAGAGTGCAAATGCGATTTAGTGCTGACATTTACATTTGGGAGATCCATATCCAATAGCATGGCGCTTGCATTTAACTCCTTCACTCACAGCCATTTTCAGTGAAGCAAGCTCCTTCGCTCCCGGCTGTTTTACTGGATTTTGACTGATTTTTACAAAGCCCACTGAACATTGTGTTCTATTGCTATAAAAACATGGAACCTACTAAAAGAAAGATTAAAGTATCTTCTTTCATTAGGAAAAAAAGTACATTTGCATCTGTTTCCGTTCTGCAGCAATTAGCATTATAATATAGCTAAGTTACATCATTATTCACATTCCTCCATTTAAACACTGGCAAAAAGAGCTTGTTGCAACATGGCCCTGGCTGATCTCTTATACTCTGCCGCCACCTGCTTGCCGTTTTTATAATAACTACCATTGCTTTAAGCCATCTCTTAATGTCAGAAGTGGCATCAAAGCCTTCTGCATGCTCTTGCTTAAAAAAAACCACAAAAAACATATACATACATTTTTGGGAGTATCAAAAAACATATTTACACGTTTTTGGGTTGAGTTCATGTATATACTTAATACATGCACATTAAATTAGCAGCTAAACGACTGGTCAATGTGTTAGTTTTGATACGCCACGGGTGTGTTTAGGTCAACGCATGTCTATCATGCATATCTCATTTTTATCCACATACAGTACAGTATTTTATTTTATTTATTTTTACCTGAGGAAATCAAATTACATGCGGTTACACGTAGTTGTAAATGGCTTAACCTTAACTCGAATCCTGCATAGGTAGAAAGAATCCTGGTCGGTTATTTTCTGCTGTGAATAGTAAATCTTAGTTTTGGCGGATGGTGTATGCTAAAGAAAGTGGCGGCATTGCAACAAAAGTATTTGCCAAATGAAAGTAGAAGAAGAAATGGAAGAAGTAGCCATGGCAACTAATGTGACGTATGTCGTCGGTTCGCTGCCGCCTCTCGTGGCAAAAAATGAGAACTTCTCATCTCGCTCGCTATTTTAGCATGCGGCATCCGCCACAACAAAGATTGACTATTTACAATACCAAAAGGTGCAAAAAAAAAAAAAAAAAACAGTATTCTACCTTTGGCCACAACGTGATGCAGGATTTTAGCCACGGTAAGCCATTTTTAACGGTTTATTTACTAGACACGGCTTTGGCCTAAGCACAAAAAATGCCCAACCACGAGTGTGTGGGAGTTGACGTTACTCCATTGTGGAGCGAAGGAGCTGCCAAGAGCTCGTTGAAGCACTCCTCTCCCTCAAGAAGTGGATAAATACAGCAATTTTAGTTTGCCGCTGTTCTTTGATCTCCTGCCATTCAGATCGTTTAACAGGGAAGCAACTTTCTACGAGGCACTTGACTAGTCCTATTTTTAAAAGGAGAACAAAAAAAAAAGCAAGAAGCATCTAATGTCGTTTTTTTTTTTTTTTTTTTTTGTTGATTTTATCATCAGACTTCTCCACACCAGCAATCCGTTCCCCTGCCCGGATTGCGGCGAGGCGTTTAGCCGCAGGAAGGACCTGGACCTGCACTCACTCACCCATCAAGGTCAGAGCCCCCACGCGGCAACCGTTCACCCGCGCACTTTGTACCTTCAGCGGGGGACAATGCACTCGAGTGGAGAAAGCTTCCCGTTGCCCGCAAAATCTCTTTGTGCACCGTTTTCTCGCATTATCTTCCCTGCCGATGTTTTTTCTTTCCGTTAGCGACTGAAAAGACGAGGGATGAGCGTGCAACGAAAAAATCCGTTGCGTCGCAGCGGAAGCCAATCAATGATGATGTTCTTATTAGCATAACTCCCAGTGAATTACTATTGACTTGCCGACAAATGCCCGCCCACCCGGCTGGCCTATCTTGTTTATTCCCGAACATACGTAGCCGTTGTTGCGCCGATGCATTAGTTCAGCGGCTTTTCATTGATCTCCGTCTCAAGTGGAATGGAACGGGAAAGGTGAAGGTAAATGAATTGGGTCACCATGCCGACACTTCATCTTAATCACATGGGGGGGGGGGGGGGGGTTCATTAGTTAAGCTTGAGTCCATACGAGGGAGGGGGTCGGGTACGTCGTTCCTCAGCGAGAGATGATTGAAGACATTGATCCATTGATTAGACCAAGGCCATAGTGTGAGATTGTCCTTAATAAAGGTTTAATTGGTCGGTTCCTGAGGGGGAAGGAGGGGCCGGGTGGGCCGGTCGTTCCTACTGGGCTACAAATGTGCAGATGGTTAGCAGATTGCAAGCTGCTGGCGTGACGACCCCTTAACGTGCTGATGAACCATCAGTGTTGGCATTTTTTTCCTCCCCCCCCCCCCCCCCCCCCCCCCGCCTTCTTCCCACTTTGCTTTGCCCAAATAGATCCAGGACAGCAACTGATTTATTGATGAGCTGATCAATCGAGAGACTGAGCATTACTCAATGTTGGAATTTTTATCCAAGCAGAAATTTCCACCGCTGATGTTTCAGAAGTCCAACCACAGTGTGGTCGCACACTCACTTACCGGCGCTTTGCCTATCGTTTTTCATTTGGTTGTTTATATTGGGGCAGCGCTGTGGATGCGTGGTTAATTAAAGTAGCAACATTTGGAACGTTTCTGTGGATTTGACTGTTTGAAGGTCACACGCTAAGGTTCGTGTTAGACTACAACCACATTGTGACTTGCATATACTGTAAATTCTGCTTGCATAGCTGCTGTAAGAATAAGAATAAGACCATGTCCTAAACAGGAACTCCTGTATTTTTATTCTCTAGCTGTAAAACTGACAAATCTGTTTGAATGTTCACTAAAATATTCCTCCCATCCCAGTGATTATGAAAAACAGAGCCAACCGGAATGGCTCTGTTTTTTGTGTGTGTGTGTTTTTTTTTTTGGGCTGAGAGTCGGAAACTCCCTTCATTTAGGAGCGAATGAAGTGGAAAAGTGTCGATGAGCCAATGCGACCTTTTTCCTCCCCGGAGAATCCAGTGATACTGTCATCGCTTATTAATGCCCCTAAATTGAAATCTGTACGCTTCCTGAAACTCAAACACGCGCTGATTACTGCGACGCTGTTAAGATGGAGTCGAATATCTCTCTCAGTATCTCTTAGTGTTTTACAAATCGGCACTAACGAGCAGCACTTGTACTTGTGTTCGCGACCGCCCAGCCATTGACTTTTCTTGAGCACTCGTCGTCCTCAGAGTCGCTGAGGGGGTGTACACCCTGGACTGGTCGACTGCCAATTAATTTCAGGGCACATCTGGAAAACAAGCATTCACAATCACTTTCACAACGATGCACTATTTGGAGTCTTTAATCAACCCGAAATGAAATGTGAGAGGAATTCTGAATTCCCGCTGAAAACACACGCAAGCACGGGGGAAAATATGCAAATTCCACACAGAAGAATTTGAACCAAGGTCCTCTCGACTGCGAGGCAATGCGCTAACCACTCCGCCATTCTTCCATTTCAGACAAGGAGCCCGTCGTCTGTCCTCACTGCTCGTCCCAGTTCATCAATGAGTCTGTGCTGGAAATCCACCAGCAGCGCTGCACCGGCGCCGAGGAGGAGAAGAACACCGGACGCGGGCGAGGACAGGGCCGAGGCCGCTCCACTGGGCAGGTGAGCTTCTTTTGTCCTCTGTTTTTAGCAAACCGAAGTTCGACGCGTGGAAGCCCTTCTCCGATTGGCTGCTGAGTTTTGGCGGAGAGGGGGAGGCCAAAATAGAGTAAAATAGATGATAGGCTCCCTCTTCCGCGTTTCAGTTAAGAGGCAAGCGGGCAGCATTTTGAACAAAATGGAGACATTTGATGGAGGACCGGCTGACTGCAAAGCAAGGTTATTTTAGCTAACTAAAACCAAATAAACTAAAATTCCAAAAACATTTTGGTTAACAAAATAAAATACAGATGAAAATGTAAAAAAAAAAAAAAAAACTAAAACTAACTATAATTGTATCGAAAATGTCCTTAGTTTTCGTCTTTGGTAATTAATTTAATACATGAGCCTTTGAGGTTGATTTTAAATGTTATTTAAGTATATTTATTTCGATATTAACCGGAATAAGGACGTTTCAAAGTGTGTCACACAGAAGTGACGTCATCCAGCAGCAGCCAAAAAAAAAAATCACCTTCAGATGACGTTACTCTTTGCTGACTGTTTTTTCAGAAGTGCATTGCTTTTCCATTTTACCATGGTATTTATTAAATCTTGCACACAAGTAATACACATTTTTTTAAATGAAAATTAATACTAAAACTAACTACAGGTAAACTAAAATTAAGCATTTTTGAAATATCTAAAAACTAATAAAAACTAACAGAGCCACCCTGAATTAAACTAATTAAAACTAACTAAATTTAAAAAACAAAACTCAAAACGAAATAAAAACGACCTATAATGAAAATTCCCCCCAAAAAAAGTAATCCAGCCGATGTGCTCAAGTCATACTTTTGTCCAAAAAAATAAAAAAAATAAAAAAAGTTATTCTGCTGTATGTTATCAAAAGAGCCAAACTCGCTTGCGGAGGCAAGTCTGGTCAAATAAAGCAGACGTCGTGTATGACGTGCCGGACCTAAAAGTCGGAACCACTTTCCCATCCCCCAGATTGAGTGCGACCTGTGCGGCCACCGCTGCATGACCCAGGAGGGCCTGGACCTCCACCGGCTGTCCCACACCGGCCAGACGCCACTCAAGTGCCCGGTGAGGCCTTGCCGGCGCCGCTTCATCTCCAACAGGGCCCTGGAGGAGCACGTGCTGGCCCACTGCCAGGGCAAAATGGGCAAGTCCAAGAACCGAGTCCGCTTCGAGTGCGGGATCTGCTTCAAGGGCTTCGCCTACAACTCCACCTATCAGGTTCACATGAGGACTCACACCGACGAGAGGCCTTTCGAGGTAAGCCTCATCAAAAGTCCGTTTTTCCTCAGTCTTTGGGAAGCCCCGTTTTTCATTACCGACATCACAAATTGAAATCTGGCATTCACCGTCACACGCTGCTCCCTGCTGCGGCCATTTCGCTACTGCTGCCATTTGGGTGTGTGTAAGTGTATGTATGTGTGTGTGTGTGTGTGTGTGTCCTGCGGGTGTTTCCTCCCTTGCTGCACTTGTGATTAATGGCCGGGCTGAATTAGGGCCTGTCAGCTCTCCTCTTTGCCTGTTACTATTCTGGGAAGCTCACCCCCATCCCCAATGACGACCCTCCATCTTTGCCGTGTCGGTGACATCAACTCTACCCGCCAACCCACCCTACGTGCTGCTCTGGGAATTAATTTCACGTTGGCAGCCACGCAGCATCTCTCAAAGATGGATGTTTGATTGGAGAAGCGACACGGAGGCCATCGAGTGGCTGAATGTTAATTGAAGTCCAAAGTGGACTTTGGGCTGGACTGAGAAGCAACGTTGCACTTTGCGGCGAATTTAACCGGCAAATTCAAAGAAGAAGAAATACGGAAGCCACAAAAAGTGTTGCTGCGGTTTCGTGTAGTCACTCATAAAAAATATTACTGTTACTCACTTCCCACCTCATCAAAAGCATGATAAGACATGTTTAACTCGTTTGCAATGGTGTCTCACTGCCTCGGTTATAAAGATGTTTTTAGTGTCTCGTTGTGGGATTGTCACTTTGCAGGTGTTTCTTCTTGGAGTTTGCATGATTAGGATTTGTTGGATCAAACAGTGGGAGGATCTCACGGTCTCTCTGTATTTACTTTGTCCTTTGGACTCATTTCCATGAATTGAACTGTACCAGTTTTACAAGAATTCTTTTTGATAGCAACAAAACATCTGATGGAGATTAGACTTGTATACATTTGACACCTTGGTCAAAAGTAGGTCGAAGTAACTGCACTACATCCGTCATTAAATCAACGAGTGACATCTTATTTGCTATGCTAACCGCTATTGACCAGTGTGAGCTTTCAGTGAGCTTCCTAATTGGCTGTTGTCAAAATCACATGGTTTGTGGCTTGGTCCAAGTCAGTGCTGACCACACATGTAATTTAGGACGTTAACGAACGTTTACTGGCACCCACGTCACTCCCAATGCCAGGCCCTGCCTTTCAAAGCCATACACACTTGCAAGTCACAGATACGACAGTAGACTGTGAGGATGGTGACTCCCAGTGGATAAAAATAACTGCACCACACGAATGTTATTCTGTTTTAATTAAGCAAAATACATTTTTAGTTGATTACTCAGCAGGGCCATCAGTAGAATACTCGTTTTTAAGCATATTTGGTAGCTGAAGCTCTAATTAGTATGGGTGTAAAGATAATTGCAATATTGTGATATCACGATATTAAAATTGCCAGAATATCGTCGTTGTCACGATATTAAAGTTAAAAATATTTGTGTAGTTCTAGCACCCTCTGGTGGTTATTTTATTAGTGCAGTGTAATTTTAATTAGGAATGTTTTCGCCACTGCGGCAATTATCTCATATTAATCAGTCATACAAGCAATATAATATATATATTTTTTGAAAGTTTTTTTTTTTTGCAATATTGAGAGGTTTTACACAATATCGTGAATTTAAAAAATATATATATTTCAAACCTCCGCATATTTATTGTATCGTGATGTTTTGGATATCGTTACATGCCAACTAATCAGTGGTTTGTCGACTGTATATGTGCCGTGCAACTGGCTGGTGACCAGTCCTGGCTGGTGACCAGTCCTGGCTGTACCCTGCTATATCTAAAATGGGAATAGTTAAATATGAATGGTTTTGTTTGCTTTCTTGACATTTTCCTCCTCTGTCCTCCTCCGCCAGTGCACCACCTGCGGCAAATGCTTCCGCCAGCTGCCCCACCTGCAGGACCACGAGCGCATCCACAGCGGCGTGCGGCCCTTCTGCTGCTGGATCTGCGGCAAGAGCTTCAGCGTGGCGGCCCGCCTCACCGAACACGCCCGCACCCACAGCGGCGAGAAGCCTTACCCGTGCCCCAACTGCCCCGCCTCCTTCCGCTCCCGCTCCAACCTGGACAAGCACATCCGGCAGCACGGCGACCAGGCCGCCCAGGCCGCCGAGGAAGTGGCCAGCGCCAACGAGGCGGCGCAGGTCCAGAAAGTCCTGGAGGGCGCCAAAGTGCTGTCGTCGCTGGCCGAGACCACCCAGGTGGAGTTGGAGGAAGGCGGCATGCAGACCATCTACGTGCTGCAGGCCGGCGAGGGCGGCGGCGAGGCGGTCATGATCCCCGCCGAGGGGCTGAGCGGCCTCGACGGAACCTCGCAGGTGGTCATCCTGCCCTCGTCCATGCTGGGAGCGCAGGGCATCACCATTCCCACCATCACCATGGACGGCACCGAGATCACCATGATGGACGCGCAGTCCCCGCAGCACTCCATCGAGTTCATCGTGGAGGAGACCATATGAGGATTACGCAAGTTCCCGGGTCAAGGTTCACTGTTTTTTTTTTTCCCCCCTTACAAACACATTCCAAAGAAAAAGTTATGGATATTTAACTTGTGGGTGAAAATTCAGAATCAACCTGAAATGCTTTATAACCGTTACAACTGTGTTATTGATTTGACCTTCTTTCAGCTTTTCAATACACGTCCAACTGTTCAATGTTTCAGCACTTGCCGTTCTCTAACAAGGGCGCTGAATGGCAAACAGCAGTTTTATCCACAAATAAAAAAAAAAACTGCCAAATGTTTCCTGCTTCATTTGGAATTGGGATTTCAAGAGTCCTCGTCATGCTGCTCACATTTTGACGGACGAACAATTGATCCACAAAGCGAGATGTTTGCACGGAGTTGGTGTCGTCAGCAGCTTGCAACAGATTTGGAGACACTGGAAAAGTCACGCAAAGGCATAGGAAGTAGATTTCCGTGGAAATTTTCATTCATCAAAAATCTGTTGGGAATTTTGCAGTTCAGCTCCTTTTTTTTTTTAGAAAACCAAAACAACTTTGACTAACTGTTCATGTGCATTCAAAGTTTTGAGAAGGTCAAATGAACAAAAACGCATTTTCGGATCAGGCTTAAATTTCACCCAGATTTTCAGTACAGTACTTGCTAAAGTGTCTCATCAGATTTTTTTTAAGATAGTTAGATTTGCAGCTTTACTCACTATGCCTTAAAATACATTTCCTCCTTAAAAGACCCTTTAAGTGCCCACCATCGATTTTTCCTAAAATGTGTCCGCTAAATGTGGGGGTGTTAGACCTTTATTTAGTCTATAAAACAGAATGTGGACTGTTGTTATCCAACATCAATATGCACTCAATGTTTCAGTTGTGAGGCACCCTTGAAGAAAAACCTGAAATATGTCCTATTTAACTGCATGCTTTGAATGCAAAATGATGTGCCACTTGGTGGACAAAAAAAAAAAAAAAACGAAATCTGCCTGTCCACTTCAAAATTTTAAAACAAATGGGATGAGGGTTTTTTTTTTGTGTGTGTGTTTGTAGCTTTTTCATTTTGTGCTCATTTACTGAGCAGATGACTATTAAAAATGTATATCATCCTGGCACTGCTAACGGATACGCATACAACACAGCTTGAAAATGTGGGGTGGGGGGGGGTGCCCGTAAAGGCACACAATGTCCCTTGGCAAGCTTTTCGGGTTAAATGAAATGACGTTGTACAGGCTTGTTGGTTAAGGGAAGACCCGCACATAAAAATGTCTCCTATAAACCTCGTCGGCTGCAGATCATCCAGTGGAGAAGCCCGTGGCGGCCCACCGCTGTCACGCGCCTCTTCTGGCTAACAAGTGTGGGAGTGAAATAGCACCCTGCTCAGCAGCCGTGGAAGTCAGAGTGCATTTTCCATCATCCACCCCCCCCCCCCCCACCCCCTTTACTGTCACACCAACTCGGCGAGGTGCGTGTGAAGTACAATTGTGTGTCTACTGTATACATCAGCATTCATTTGGCCCACATTGTTATTGACTGTTTTTGTCCTCAAATTAAATAAATGGTATTATTAGAAAAAAAAATAACAGCATGACAATACTAGTGATGATTTTGTGCCATGTAACAAACACGTCGTCCGGGTTTGATGCTGGAATGAATCCAGCATTTGTCGGCATTGAAAATTAAAAATAATGATCCCATTTGCGAGCGCGAGTTTACGGATGTCGCCCCCCACCCCTTGCGGTTGCTGACATGAGGGCGTTTCAACACGCACACACACGTGCAACCGCGCAAACGGAGCCACTCTGTCTTGGTTTGTTTCCGTGTCATGGAAAGCAGAAATGCTGATGATAGGGAGGGGAAGTGAAATGGGGAAACGGTGGCAATGTATGCGCCTCCTGAGGTGCAAAAAGGCATCCAGTGATTGCATTTTGTCCGCCTTTTATTGCTTTCTTCTTGATGTTCGACATGCGACCGACCGGTTAATAACCAAATCAAAGTTAAAAATATTTGTGTAGTTCTAGCACCCTCTGGTGGTTATTTTATTAGTGCAGTGTAATTTTAATTAGGAATGTTTTCCCCACTAAAGTTTTTGTCCGCCTTTTATTGCTTTCTTCTTGCGACCGACCGGTTAATAACCAAATATTTTCGGGAGATAACAGAGGCGCGATTGTGTGTTCAGCAAGGGCTGGCAAAAGTACACATTGCGAAAGTAAATACATTTTTACTGTCAGTTACAAAAACAAAAAACAAAACGCGTTGTCGTTAACTTCCATAAACATTTTTTTTTTAAAAAGCACGAGGGCATTTAGGGCTGAGACCGGCCTGGAAATTGACCGACCATTCGGGAAATTCTCGATGTCCACCAAACCCCCGATTGAGATGGAAAACATGCAGCGGCCATCAGAGGAAGCATAACCGAGAGTAAACGTGTTCTCCATCAACTTCTCCATGTGAAAGGGACCCACAAAAAAAAAAGGGATCCACATCAGCTCACAACTCTGTAAGTACATGACAATAATAATGATGATGTTCTTACACTTAATGTTCCATTTTATGCCGTCCTTAAATGTTAATTTTTATGCAAGAGAGCCCCTTAGCACTGGAAAACAAATTACCATATGTGGTTATTTTGTTGTTTTCTTCCAACTCTTTGTTGCAGGGCTTGGACAGTAGCTCTTTTTATTGGCATTGAGAAATTGATGATGGAAAATGAAATATCTTCAGTACATGTATACAAAATTTCTAGTGGCATTTTTTGTCAAATTTATGCTTACGAAATGTGTGGTGCTCTTTGATGAAAAATTGCCCATCCCCGATTTGAACAAAAACAAGCCCAATACTGCATATTCAAACATTTTAAAAAACATGTTCATAATTCCAGTGACGTTGATGTGATGCAGTTTTCTGCACGGACAAATTGAGGGGTAGAAGAATCTGTGCAGCAGCTCGCTAACCCTGCCCCCCCCCCCCCCATCTCCTTGCATCCCCCCCCTTCTTATATTCTCTTGATATCACGAACACTAAAAATACCCAAAGTGACCCTCGGGAGAGAACGTGTGATGTTCAGCTCTCTCAGCAGTAAACAAGCTGACATCACAATGTCCCGTGCAGGTGAAGGACAACAAGCAAACCGGCGCTTTGTCCAGCTTGGACCACCTTGGAGCTGGACGAGATCAAGACAGGACAGTTAAGTCAGTCGACATATAGGATATGTCTTGATATCGTAGGAATGTTCAGGACAAATTAATAGAAGATCAAGTGTAACAACTTCCCAGAAATACATTCAGCAAAGGTTCAGCACGTGCACATCGCCACTGGAATGACGTTCTGTGCATGTGTGAACTAAAAGAAATATATATATAAACCAAAATGGTGGATGTGATGCATTAAAACCTAATTTTGTTACAGGAAACATCTTTTTCTTATTGATGGTAAGTGCTGAGACTTCTACAGAAGTAAAAACAAAATAAAAAGTGAAAATGTGTCAAAAGTAAGCACGTGTACAAAAATAATAAAATTTGAAACACAAAGTACATAAAGTACAAGAAATTCCAAAAAGTATTTACAAACTAAAAACAAATGATAATCATTTTTACATTTTGCATGTATTTTTCTTTTTGTAAAACATTACTAAAAGAAAAAATATATAGTTGTAAAATGTGTTTGCAAAAGCAAAACAAATTCCCTAAAAGTTAAGACAAATTTACAACAAAAAACCGAGGAGTATTCTATTTTGATTTATTTATTTATTTATTTATTCATTTATTTATTTATTTTTTAATGTAAGTATAAATTAATTTACCAAGGTAATTTTTTTTACAGAAACAAAATTAAGTTTAGAAAACACTTACTATAAACTATAAAATACCTTGGAAAAGTAAAGAGAGTATTACAAAAAGTATACAAATGTTGCATAAAGTAAAACACAAAAAAGTACAAATTCAATACAAATGTATTAAAAAAAATACAAGATGTGAAAATCTCTAATGTCAAATTAAGGGGAAAAACACATTTTACGGAAAAACATTGAATTCTCAAAAAAGTTTAAAAAAAAACCCAAATTATTTAATTTACTACAAAAACACTATATTTGCATATTATCTCAAATCATTCAAATTTAAAATTGTTGCAATTCATATTTTCTGAAAAGTTAAAATATACCCCCACAATTTTTCACGTTTTTAATGTATTTTTGTTAATTTTTTCTCTAGTTGAAGTGCATTAAGTTTTCTATTAGTCAGTGTTCCAGTTTGCAAAATGATTCCTAAAATTGTAAAGTGTAGTTAAAATCTTAATCATATTTAATTTGACTTTTACTTTAAGCTCACACACTATTAGCATCATTTCTTGTATTTGATTCTTTTTGCGAGTTTTTCGGAAGGCCTCGTCACTTGTGTGCAATTTCAAAGTCATCCAGCTGCTGTTTGAAGTTCTCCAATGCCTCACGGCTGTTTTTTTTTTGCCCTCCAGGAGCTTCGCCGCCCGTTGATGACAACTGTTTCTCTTTCGATAACAACAAATACAAAAACGCATCAAAACCCCACCATTCAATCCCCGGCAATGATTGCAGTTAAATTGTTGGGCTGAATTCTGTGTACTCGTACTAAATGCATGCAAATCAATGGTCCAAGTGCTTAACTACGTTCATGTCTGCACCGCCCCCTCGAGGGCTTCCGGCTGAGGAGGTAGCGCGGCCTTGCCGGTTATTGGAAGTCCGTCGTTTCAATCCCCCCCAGCTGCTCCTGAAGTAGCCGCTTATGATTAGCCGCGGCATTATCGCGGCGCTGTAAAACGTGCAATGGATTAACAATGTAAACAACGCGAGCCGGCTCCGCGGAAGCAAAATACAATAAATCATCTTCCTTGCGGATGTAGCGCGTGCGCCGCTCTGAACAAAGCGTCCCGTTGAGAACAAATGAGATGGCTTTTTATGAGGAAAAGCTCCTCTTTTATTAAGTCGCTTATATTTCTTCTGTAGTTCAGCTATGTCGATTCATATTCTTATTATAACCCAGAATTTCAGAATGCATCCAGATTCCCATTTATTTGCGCACTTAGTGTCTTAAAGGGTGTATGAAAGGATAGACAAGGATGCGATTCACAAAAAAAATTATTTTCTTCCTGACAGTTCGGCTCCTTTAGTATTGGTGGCTAGTATCGGCACATGGGTACATCTTGCAAATTTTTGGCAATGCGAAAAACGAGCCAAAGAAATATTTGTCACATATGTAAAAAATAAAAAAGTCTAATCATGTCTCAAGAAGCCATGCCTGAAATGACACAGCAAGTCAACCATTTTGCTTTGAAGCGGCCATTTAAGGGTTATTTTCAAGGTGTCCTTCAAAGTCAAACATTGTCTAACAGATTTTTTCTGATTGCTACATTTTTTTTGTGCGTGTGTGTGAAATTGAGCCCCAGAAGCTTGTTGTACTAGCAACAAAGACATTTCGATCATAACAAATGCACAAAAAATTCAAAAGTAATACCAGAGAAGAAACAGGAAGTCAGCCATTTTTTTCCCAGCGGCAACCTTTTCAGCTAGTTAGCTAGAAGCTAGCTAGCTAGCTAGTACTGAGAAACGTAGAATTTGGTAGTAGACACAAAAAAAAGTGGCAAAATCATGCTGGAAAATACACCGGAAGTCAGCCATTTTGTTTTGAAGGGGCCGTTTTAATGAAGAGTCATTTTTAGGGGCTCTTCTAAGATGAACTTTTTCTACAGATTTTAGCCAATTGCTACAATACTTTTAGTAATTTAGCTCCGGAAGCTAGTTGTACTAAGCAACGTAGAAAATGCTCAACATTTTTTTTATCACGAGTAGACGCACAAAAAAGTCCGAAGAAGCCGATCTATGCTTTTCTTCTTTTCTGTCTATGGATTGAGCAGTGGCTGATTTGCATGAGACGGAACAGCCCCATCTCAACAGGTTAATTTCACCGTTTTTTAATTTTGGCATTTTTTTGTCCCGAGACACCAAGCAACAGTTTTTACTGATTGGGGGAAACGAACCATAATATGCAAAACTTTTAAGTGGATGACAAACCCGGCAGTTCATCTTGGTCCGGCGTCCAACAAAAGACCGGCCCCAATTTGAGGAAGCGTCACGACTTCAAATCGTCATCACGCGGACCTCCGACGTGACGTTTTAATACAACGGCCTTCTGCCATATTGACTGTATTAACATATTGTAGTTATTAACGGGGGGCGGAGCCGTCGGCGTAATCTGGCAAATGAATCACTCTGTGCGCTTTTGTGCTCACATTATTCAAATTGATGGCCTCCTGCGCTTGCAGCTTGCTCTCCACCTCGCTCATTCGGATGCTCTCCGCTCGCTCACCGATCGAGCTGCATCCTTTGCGCCTGCTGAGGCGGCGCTACTGTACCCGCTCTGACTTTGACAAAGTAGAACCCGCGCGGCGCATACCCTCTCCTGTGCGTGCGTGCTGCTTGTACCGCCTTCCTCTTCTTCTTGTAGTTTGCAACACCAAAGGGGCCGTTAGCTTTTGTTTAATGTGTGCATTAGGGAGCCAATACAAGTGATTCTCTAATTGGGAGCCTGCAAAATCAATTACAATGATGTTTTATTATAAAAAAAAAAGTGCCTGCCAATAAGACTAAAATAATAAACCAATTATTAAAAATTAAGCCTACCTAACTTAACTTTGGGTCCATTGGTGGTTCTGGTTTCACACAGGGCTGGACTGGCACATACACACGCACATAAAAATCGACCCTGGCATTTGACTTAAGTCCGCCGGCCCGGCCCAGCCCGACTCATTGTTCTGCCACTGATATTGACTGATGTTGGTTCAGTTCGCTGTCGAATTTAAATTAATTAATTAATTAATAAATTGTGGGCCAGTCTCTTGGGGTAAAAATGGGAGGAAAATAGTAAAGACACCGGCCCACCGGGCATCTGCCCTTTATGCCAGATGGCCAGTCCAGTCCTGGTTCCACACTTAGAAATTAGAAACCATTTCACGTAGCAAATTATTATTATTTTTTTTTTATTATTTGGGTTGCATTGACGTCCACCTCCACTGCCCCTGCAATTCCTCCCTGTGCGGCCTCACATTAAGCACATGCCAAAAACCGCCACTGTCGACAAGCTCTGATATGATTTTAATGTATGAGCACATAAAACTAACAGTATTTTTATTTATTTTTTTATTTTTTGGTGGTGGGGCAATTATACAGCCTTGTTTTTTTTATAGTTTGCACACTATGGGATAGTTATCTTTTTTTTTTTCTTTTTTTTTTGCATTTTGTAGTCACTACTTCAAAGATGAAGTGTGGTGCAAGTACCACTAGTGGTTCGTGAGCTCCTTTGGTGCGACACCAAAGACTTACTCCGGTAATTAAATGCAAATGACATTTCCAGCATTTAAAAATGAAATTCAATAGAACATATTACAATGAAGTATGCATACAGCCTGTTTAAATACAGTACAGAACATTTTTTATTTAAGTAAAGTTCAGTTTTATTTACATTTTCAATACAAGAAGTAAAAAAAAAAAATGCTGTACAATTTTTATCTGACTTATGTGCAGTATGTTTCTAATGGAATCATTTGAATACATAAAAAAAAAAAAAAACTTCCTATGTATTTAAAGACCAGTAACAAACGAAACGTTTTGACACTCTAAAAACAGATGGGTCAAAAGTAACCCAATTATGAACCGAACAAGAATTGTTTTACACTCAAAAACCCGTTTCTTAACTCAAAGTTTGGGTCAAATAAACCCAAGTAGAGGATCGGCCCATTTTTGACTCCTAGTTTTTAGAGTGCAGGACTAAAACCTCTTTCTGGATTTTGATTCGGCCTACTACTGCATTTTAATGTTTGCCATTATGTTGGCACGTGGCGAGCTAAATATATATTTTTTTCCAGCGGTCGATTGTTTGTGAACTCCTGTTGTAGTACATAATGAGTGTGTGCTTGTTTGCACCACTGGGACCGCATCCCTTTTATGCGTGCATTCGGGAGCCTATAAAGTGCGCGTGCGCGATGCAGTGCATCCGCTCGTGCATCTGCTGTCATACGCTCCTCTATTTTGTCCTCCATTACATCCCTCTTTTCATCCCCTGCTCTGTCGTTCACCTTGTTTCTTCCACCCCCCTCCCCCCCTTTCGCACCCCCCCCCCCCTCCTCCTCTCATTGATAGTGAAGCAGATGTGAGCAGAATGCCAAGGAGCTAATCATTATTCCGGCAACAGAGTGCGCAGCTCGGCCTGAATGTCAATCCTCCTCCTCCCTCTCTTTTCTTCTCTTCCTCCCTTCCTCGCATCCCTCCGCATCCTCTTGCGCCATCCCTCCATCGTCTTCGCAAACAGTCAACGTGGGTTCTGAGACGAGAAAAAAAATAATAAATAGTGCGACACCGGTTGGCGGAGCACACGTGTAACGCTTGAGTAAAGTTGATGCTGCGCTTGTGGTTTGTGTGTTTGTGTGTGTGTATGTGGAGAGCGTTCCTCATCAATTTGTCAAGAGCAAAGAGGTGTGGGATGGAGATGAGAGATAGACTGCTGCTGCGGAATACATATTTTGACACGGGAGGGGGGGGGGGGGAGATGCAACAGACAGCGAGCACTCATGGCTACGCGCAATGCCGGAAATCTCTTTTTTAGTTTTGTATTTAGGCATGGGGCGATCACCGGATTGAAGATGTCCCGTCGTTTTAAAAAGTCAGCATTTCGTGTCCAATTAAGAGAAGGGGAGGGGGGAGCAGTTACACACACAGAGGAGGGAGGGAGCAAGGTGAATGAGACTCTGCTAGCATGGATGCCTTTTTGCTTTGTTGTTTAGTGTGCATAGTCTTTAAGATAACTAAATAAAATGGTGCCAGGAAGTACTAGTTAGCCCCAAGGGCGACACAAGTAGCCGAATGGTTCTGTTCTAAAAATAGCTCACCAGGGATGGGATACTGTGATTTACTAAGAAGAATTCAAACTCAAGAAGAATGTTAACATTCATGTGTTTATTTACATTTAACATGGTACGCAATTCTTCTGTACCAAATATTCTATAATATACTTTAAATGTAAACATTTGACATGTACATTAAAGGACATTTTTACTTTTACATTTAATGCATTTTATTCAAGTTCATTTTTCTAACGTTCAAATTGTTTTCTGTGTCGTTTTTGATGAGCAGTTACGCCTGCTTTGGTCATGATTTGTTTTTAGGGGACACTTAAAACTAGAACTGTCAAACGATTAAATTTTTTAATCAGGTTAATCACATATTAGAATCTTGAGTAATCTTGAGTAATCATGATTAACGATGAATTAAAAAGGCTTGTTTTATCAAAAATGTTTTGACCGCCAGATTTAAAGACCACCTGTTATGTTAATTTTGTTTTTACATTTAATGTTATGAGGACGTCTTCAAAAACATTTTTTATCTACTGCATGCTCATCAATTAATTACTTGCAAAATTTAAAATGGAAAAGAATGAACTCAATATTTTGACATGAACAAATATTCTGAATGTCTTACGCAAACCTTTTATTAAATGCTTTACTTTAATGCACGTAGTTTTGTTCATTGCTCAAACGCAACCTTTAACGTAACCATCCGCTGTCAAGCCAAAGGAACATTTGCGGTCAAAATTAATAGTGATTAATCTGCGTTAATACATGATTAATGCGATCATTTTTTGTGATGAATTCATTAACGCTTTAACTTTGATAGCACTAATTAAAATGTAAAAAGTTTTGTTTACCACTGAGATTTTTTTTTTTTTTGTCCAGCCACTATTTGAGCTGCTGGATCTGCATAGCAAGCAAAAGGGGGTCAATTACACCAGAAGTCCATTATACAGATGCACTTTTCTGCGTGACATGCAAAGTCAACTAGGCGATGACGTGCCTTCTTTCTACAGGCTCTTCTACATCACCTTGGAACCATATTGAGTAACATCAATAGGAAATGTGATGTTAAATGTAGCTATTATCATTTTAGAGGGCAAGGGAACACATTTTGGTTACTTAAGTAGGACATTTTTCATGCCTCAATTTGATTTTGATATAATAATACAACTATAGCTTGCGTGGAACCATATTTGGTTCCTAAAGTAGCAACATTTAGATATGACTGTAACAACTTTAGCAGGTAGGCAAGAACCATATTTGGTTACTTGGGTAGGAAATGTTTCATGTAAAAATGGGATTTTGACATAATGATGAGGAAGTTTAGCTGGCCGTAAACCATATTTGGTTCCTTAGACAATTGCGCCAATGTGTTTTTGATATGATGTCATTATATCTGATGTGGAGCCATATTTGGTTCCTCATTCACTGCCAACCCACCGTTTACGAATCATATTTGGCATCTGTAGCCGTCTTTGAGTGAATGTTAAAGAGGAAATGTTCCATTTAATATGATTCTTATAGCTTTAGCCGACAGGGTCCCATATTTGGCTTCTTAAAGAGGAAATGTTACATGTTAAATGTTAATTGCAGTTTTACTAGGTGGGGAATACATTTGCAAATATTACGTCTAAATTTGTTTTTCATGTAAATGTTGTATTATATAGCTGGTGCGGAACCATATTTGGTTCCTTAAGTATGAAAGCTTACATCTTGAACATGATTATTGCAACTTAAGAAGGTAAAGAATATCCATATTTGGTTGCTCAAGCAGGTAATGTCACATGTATAAATGTGATTTTTAACATAACGATACCACTTTAGCTGACCGGGAACCATATTTGGTTCCTTAAGTATGAAAGCTTACATCTTAAACATGATTATTGCAACTTAAGAAGGTAAAGAATATCCATATTTGGTTGCTCAAGCAGGTAATGTCACATGTATAAATGTGATTTTTAACATAACGATACCAATTTAGCTGACCGGGAACCATATTTGGTTCCTTAAGTATGAAAGCTTACATCTTAAACATGATTATTGCAACTTAAGAAGGTAAAGAATATCCATATTTGGTTGCTCAAGCAGGTAATGTCACATGTACAAATGTGATTTTTAACATAACGATACCACTTTAGCTGACCGGGAGCCAAATTTGGTTACTCAAGTAACAGATTTTTCAGTTTAAATGTGATGATGTTACAGTTCCTTAAGTAGGATCTGTTGTTCAGGAAAGTGACCATTTCAGGTGGATTTATGTAATTTTTTTTTTGTGTGTGCGCTCATCTTCAAAAGGCAGCCTGTCGCCTTAGCGCTCAACTGAAATACTACCGTAAGGCAACACCATGTTGTCACTAGCAATTAAAGAGCCACCCTGTGAGCCGAGTGACAAAATCAATGATGCAACACGGTGTGCTGAGTAATACCCAAGGAGAACGTGCGGCGCTCCTCAGGGGGGGTGGGTTGATGATGGGAGGGGGGGGGGGGGGTTGTTTATGAGAAAGATCTATATTGAAAGGCTACTCGGAACCAACCGGCGCTCGGCCGACCCGGCGTCCTTGTCTCGTTAGAAGCGATGCGACAGCGTTAGCGTGATAGAAGTTTTGGCCCCGGCCGCTTGGCGAGGCAGAAAACGGCCTCTCTGGAGATCGCTGTCTGCTCGCCGTTGCACGCCTGTAACGCCGTCGCGCTTTGTGCGAGTGAGCGTTATAAATAGCGAGGGCGACGTCGGCTCCTTTCAAGGAAGTCCCGCGCCGCATGTCGGCCTGCTCATGACAGACGAGATGACTTTTAGTAAAGTGTGTGTACAGCCTGGATGTCCACATGCTTGTTTACCAGTAGCGGGTGTTGATCGTGTCATTCGCTGCATGTTAAATGGCATTAGGACACAAATATAGCCAAGTGGAACCATATTTGGTTACTCAAAATTAATTAACTGCGAATGACGACTATATAAGACCCGGCAATGAATGAGTTTAAGTGGGAAATGTTACATGGCACACATATACAGTAGCTTCCCTGGAACCACATTTGGTTACTTAGGTGGGAAGATTGTTAAAAGCGATTATGACAAAAATATAGCTCTGATGATTGACATAATAATAGCTCGCTGGAATCATTTTTGGTTACTTACATAGAAACCGATTCATGACCCCAAAATTATTGCAAGTTACAACTTTAGCGGGCACAGAAACCATATTCAGTTACTTAGTTAGGAAATATTACATAGTGTATATGTTGGGAAGAAAAATTTACAGGTAACCATTTTTGGTTACGTAGCCCTCATGTTTTTTTTTGTTTGTTTTTTAAACAATGTTCATGGGTCAATGTGACAATAATAATAATAATAATAATAATAATAATAAAATATAAATAAATATAAATAAATAAAACACGTATTTTTAATAATAAATAATAATTATTAAAATATGTCATATTTAAAAAACGAAGGCCAGCAGACAAATTGAACAGTTTTGTTTTCTTCTTCTGGGAAATATTAAAATGTTAAACATGATTATGACACATTTACTACGTTATCATGATGCAGTTATTACAACCTAAACGCACATAATCCATATTTTGCGTTGATGGTTCGTTAAATAAAATGCTGGTGCTTGCATAGCCGTTTGTCTGATTGCAAAGGGGCCAAGTGGCGCAGTGTCCCAACAGATCCAGTAGATGGAGCTCCAATGAAAATATACTCATTTTCATGCTCTTTATTGCCTCCTACAGGCCTGGGATTGAATATTACCCAAACTATTTTTTTCGATACTGAGGGCATGTGCTATCAAATGTTGTAAGCATATCTTTTTTTTTTTAAATGTGCACAAGCACCCACAGTGTTGAACTTCCTCATAGGATGCTGAATAAATGTACAACTTAATTAAAAGCCGATTAATGGCGTACATTACTCAGTAAATTACTTCTTCATTTCCCCTTACAGAATTAAGTGGAGCTTTCCACGACATGACTCGTTTTTTATCACCATATTTAATTGTAATGATGAACGATTATTGCATTTCATTATGTCTCACTGTCAACGTGTATGTGCTTCTGGAAATAAATGCAATTTCCAATTTCATAATTTGAGGTAGGTGGGTCCCAATATGGCTTCCCCAAACATAAATGTTGAGCTCTGTCGTTAACCAGAACAGCAGCACCTATTTAAATGCTGAATCTAATATTTGGCATGATACGATCCTTTAAAAAAAAAACGTATTTTTTTTTTAAACTCAGCTCCACATGAATTGTAGTATTTTTATTGCATACATTTGTTTTAAATATACACTTCTGTCATCTGCAATTGAGTAAATAATGGCACCCGTGTTTTCTCCAAATATGAGTGTCTAAATTCCTACAAAATTTTTCTGAAAACTGTCCAATGTCCTTGGAAATGTCCCTCCATTTCCAGCCACACGCACACAAAGTCATTGATTGATGAATTCACTGTGGCACGATCTGGACTTGGCCACTTGGGGGCATTAAAACACAGTCACAGTCATGCAGATACAAACGAAGAAGAGTTTCACAAATACTGTAAGTAACTCAGTAGGCTGCAGTAATAGTCGTTTTTAACGGAGGATAAAGAATGCAGTTGGTATAAGCAATATGTTGTTTGTCCACAAGGTGTTATAACACTGCCACGTAGATGCTATTCATTAGCCTGTCTATGGCGATCCCCATTATGTGTTAGCATTAAGCTAGTGGACTTGAAGGCAAGTACAAAAACAAAAATAGGTGGCTCTTCCATCTGCAGTTGAGTAAACAAACGCCCTTGAACACCATTTGCGAAACGCTCATGTTATTACTATTATTATTTTTTTTATATTTATTCATATATTATATGTATACGATTTTTTTAGAGCGCACGCGCGCTACCTCGGACACAAGGATTTACTTCAATTCCTACAAATTCTGAGTCGATTTTTTTTTTTTTATGTCGAATCCTACAAAATTCTTGAGAACAGGCCAGCCTGCGCGTGTTTTTCATCGTAAAAGTCGTGCGTGTGTCTGTGTCAGGGTGCGAAGTATGCTGGTGTGATAACGTTTATCGCGCTTGAGCATGAAGCCGTGTCAAACTCTGTCAGGGTAGTTTACCCCGGCTCGGGGGTACGGGGGGAGGGGGGGGGGTGCTAACACCTCTGCTGCCAGTGTGTTTTCCCTCGTCATGAGCATTTTTTTGAGTGTGTGACGAAGAGGGTGCAGTTGATGTTCATCTTTGAGGAAAAACACCTTAGAGTGAGAGAGAGAGAGAGAGAAAGAGAGGGAGAGGGAGTGGGTGGGGGAGAGTGCAGAAAGAGAGAGAGATGATTAGATTGGAGAGAAAGAGAGAGAGCAGAGCTCACTATTGAGCAAGTGGAAGTAGGAGAGCGAGCGAGCGAGCGAGTGGATGCAACCGAAGCAGAAGGGGGAAAAGGGGCACGCGCCGAAAGCCCAGGGTGGATGTACTACTACGGATGGATGTACGGAGAGACGGTCGGACGGACGGAGCAACACATGGATGTACGCTGATCGCCGGGCGAGCGAGCATCTGCGTCCGCTGGTGAGAGAGAGAGAGAGAGAGAGAGAGAGAGAGAGAGAGAGAGAGAGAGAGAGAGAGAGAGCGCCGCAGTGAGGCGGGAAAAGGAGCGCGCGGTCGTCAGCCGGCGGACTTGAGCGAGGACAAGCTTGTGAGTGAGGAACTGTGGATGCGTGTGCGCGTGCGTTGCGGCGTGATGTGTAGTGGTTCGCGTAGCCGCCAGACGTGATGCGCGTGTGTGTGCGCGCGCGCGTTGGCCACATTGGTATTCAGCAGGCGGGAGCTCCGCGATCTCACTGCGCCGTTCCCCGGGATGGGATCACAGAGCGGGGATTGTGAGAGACCCCCTCCGATGGGTGAGTGTCTGTCCTCCTCCTCATCCTCGTCCTCGTCTTCAGTCTGAGCTCTCCTCTTTTTTTTTCTTCAAGCGTCAACCGGTGTCTCTGCTCCCCGTCTCACCCCCCCCCCCCCCCCCACCTGTTTGCCTCCACCCCGTCCTTATTTGTACTCGTCTTCTCCGTCGGCATCCATTCTCCACGTCCTTTCCCTTTCCGTGTCCTCTCCGGAGACTTTTGTCCTCAAGTCATGTCCCTTTTGTTATCTGTTCAGTTCCCGCATCCGCCCCCATGTCCTCGCCTGACGGATCCATCCTTCGTTTTCTCTCCTGGTGCATCCATCTCAATGTCTTTTCCTGGTGTATCCAATGTCCTCTCCTAACGTAGCCATCCATATGTCCTTTAACCCTTTCCTGATGCAGCCGTCCCGTCTCGTCGTCTTTACATCCACAGTTTAGTCTGGTCTTGTCGTCTGAACTCTTCATCCATCCAGCATGCGTCTCACTTTAAATCTACTCATGATGTCGCCATCCTTAAAGTCTTTCCCGGTTTATCCGTCTTCATGTCCACTCATGATTCATCCATGCTCATGTCTTTTTCCTGATGCGTCCAACCCTCTTTTCCTGGCATAATCAACATCGTGTCTTTTTCTGATTTCGCTGTCCACGTGTCCTTTCCTGTTGAATCCTCCCGTACGACCACTCGTCTGCATCTATCCGTATGTCATTAAACCTTTCCTGAGGCAGCCATCTTGTCCAGTCATCCTTATGTCCTCAGTTCGGTCTGGTCTTGTGGTTTGAACATCTCACTTCATATCCACTCGTGATGTATCCGTCCTCATGTCCACTCTTGGCGCATCCATCCATATTCCCCGTCCCTTCCTCCTCATGTTGTCTTCAATCAATTCCTATCTATTCTCTTCCATCCAGCATTCATTCCTCCTTATGTCTTTCCTGACGCATCCATTCTCATGTCCTCTCCCAACGTCTCCACCTTTATGTCCTCTCCAGATGGATCCACCCTCATGTCCTGTCAAGTGTCCTTCCTTCATATGTACCCTGTTCCATCCAGCCTCAATCTCCTTCGGTCTTTCCTGATGCATCCACACTCATGTCCACTCTTGATGCGTCCATCCTATTGTCCTGTCCCTTCCTCCTCATGTTTCGTTCCATTTCTATCCAGTATTTATCCCTCCTCTTGTCCTTTCCTGATGCATCCATCCTAATGGCCTCTCCTTATGTATCCATCCAGATCTCCTGTCCATTCTTCCTCCTGTCTCCTGCTCAGTCCTTATATCGTCTCCTCGTCTGTCCTCTTCTTAAGCGTCCACCCTCTTGTAGTCTGGCCATCCCTTTCTCATGTCCCCCCCGTTCAAACTTTTGTGCCCTCTTCTCCATGCAGCGTTCTCCTTCCTCCCTTTCCATGCACCTCCTCGCATCTCCTCCCTCCTGCTCTTCCTCATCCGCCTTGTCTGTCCCCCTTTTGATGGATTGCCTGGAAATGTCTCCGTTCAATTGTCGCGCGCTCACCCTCACTTCCCAGCCCTGAACCCTCCCTCGTCCGTCCTCCCATTTTTTCCTGCTTCGGCTCCGTCTGCCCTTTGCCTTCTCCTCCTCTTCCTCACCTGATTCGCACCCGCCATCTCTTTTAGGTGATATTCTCTCTCCTTTTCTTCCTCTGGCTGTGCATTCAAACAGAATACAGACGCGCCGAAGACGTTGACGTCGCCAGTGAATGAATAGCTTTGTGTGTTTGCTATTTCTGAGTGTGCCAATCATTCGGATTGTCTTTCGTCTTGTGTGTGTGTGCGCGCGCGCGTGAGACAATGCAAAGAGGGCAGAGGTGTGTTTTCAAACCCCAGCATGCGGGATTGCGACATCAACGCGTCTAATCGCCTCAGGCGTGACAGCGGCAACACACACACACACACACACACATATGTGGAAAAGCACAGTACACACGCACGCACGCACGCACGCACGTCTGGCTTTTCGCAGCGCTCAGCTTCCGCATGCCAATTCACGCCCACCTCCGTGTTTCGCACCCGATTACATGTTAATAGTGGCGATAAAGACCGCACGCGCGCACGTGGACTGAACATCTCTTAAATGTGATTTTCTCAAGCACGGAGGCTTTAATTACCCTTAAAGATGACACTTAATCCTTAAATCCGCTGTTCAAATGCCACCGACAAAGTAAATAACATTTGGCATGAATTTTGATGGAGACTTTTTGGAAGTTGTAATTAGTCAGTAATCGCTATGAAAGTGTTTATTTGATAGTGCATCAAAAATGATTTTCATGTAAAACGTCTTAAAATCCTTCCCATTCCTACAGAATATTTCAAATTCAGTCCCGGATGCCACTTTCACTTTGAGGTGAAATTTGGTAGGCTTGTCTATCGAGATGAGACGCACAAAAAAGTCTCAAGAAAAACCACACAGGATGTCGGCCATTTTGGAAGCGGATGTGTCTCATTCTTGTTGTTTCCAGCTGTGCTTGAGATTTTGTCCCAAAGAAATTCCAAAATGTGGACCAAGTACCATTAACGGATGGGCGATGCTAAATTTGCAAAGAATTTTAGTTTTTGTCATTGTATGAATCGAAAACACACAAGTCTGCCATTTTTGTTTGAAGTAGGGATAGACTGACTGTCAGCGCCGATATTCTGCATTTTGACGAATATCGGCATCGGCCATTTTGAAGAATCATACTCTCGATAATAGATTCTTTGAAAAAAGTGTTAACTTCAGGGAACTGAATATTTACATTTTCAGAGATGCTGCTGACCCTGCACTTTCTGTTTTTGTTTGAAATTAAAACTAAGATAATAAATTTTTTAATAAAGTACTTCAGATATTTAGACATTTTTGAATACTTTATTTACTGTAGAAAACAATATGGACCTATTTACTTAAGTTTTTATTTAACTTTTGAAAACATGCTACTGCCCCTGGGAAATCCCTGAACTTTCTGTTAGATTTTCAAAACAAAGATGTCTATTGAGTCTATTTTTTTTAACTCCAATATTTAACGAACCCTAAAAGTTGTTCAATAAACATATTCTTAAAAACTCAAAAAATTCAGAGCTCTGGAGTTAGTATTTTTTTCAAATTTTGTTGCAAATATTTTCCCTTTTCGAAAATGAATATTGGCTCCAAATATGACTTGCTGTGGAGTGACTTGACTTGGCTGTGACGATGACGACTTGGTTAGCGGTGACATTGACGACTTGGTTAGCGGCGACATTGACGACTTGGTTAGCGGTGACATTGACGACTTGGTTAGCCGTGATGAGGATGACTTGGCTGTAGTGATGACTTGGCTGTGATGATGACAACTTGGTCAGCGGTGACATTGACGACTTGGTTAGCGGTGACATTGACGACTTGGTTAGCCGTGACGAGGATGACTTGGCTGTAGTGATGACTTGGCTGTGACGATGACAACTTGGTCAGCGGTGACATTGACGACTTGGTTAGCCGTGACGAGGATGACTTGGCAGTAGTGATGACTTGGCTGAGGCGATGACTTGGCTGAGGCGATAACTACTTGGCGTTGACGAAGACAACTTAGCTATGACGAAGACTTGAAACACGAACCCACCCGACTGGACAAACACAACAGACTAAATACACCAACACTAATGAGACACACCTGGGGGAGGGAAAAGACCCACACAGGTGGACGTGGTTAGAAATAACGAGACAAGGGAAGAAGCCAGGAACACAAGACAAAAACACGAACACCCATAACAAGCAAAAACCCAACCCCCACAGAATCCAAACATGACAGTTCTCTGTAATCTTAGAAAATTCAGTCTCCCTTTAGGGACATGAAATTTGGGACCAAAGTAGATCTTGAGTAGACCCACAAAAAAAAGTCTCAAGGAGCCAAAACCACCATTTTGGAAGCGACCATTTTGTCAGTTTCTAACTGTCCTTCGAAGTTAAACTTGCCCTTAGATTTTGTCCGACTGCTATCAAATTCGACACTAGCGCCAAATCGTGTCTGCATAGCGATACTAGTGCGAGGGCATGTTCATTTGTCAATGAGCTTGAAGAACGGCTGTTAAAATCCCCTCGGAGGACCAAATTGCACAAACTGAATAGCTCTACTTTAAAAGCTAGCCAACACACTCGTCCGGGTCATCTGATTTGAAACGGTCCGAGGAGAATGCGACCATCTGTGCAGGGTCACGTATGTCCACAGAGCGGTATTGATCGGCGTGCACGTCGAATGGACTGCAATGTTCTTATCCCAAATGGGCCGTCCGCTTTTACTTGACACAGCCTGGAGGAAATGATAGAGAGTCGCTAGCGCGTGGATTTGTTGGCGCCTCAGGATTGCTGGTAGACGTTCAACAAGCGCAAACTGTTGCATAGTAACAAGAGTGGAGGCAACCTGTTGGGATCGAACCAAGATTTGACATCCGCCGGCTGACTTCAGCTTTCAAAGCTCGTGTGAATTAAGCCGAGGGTCAGAAAAAAAAAAAAAAATGGTCACATCGTCAGCCAAGTCTGTCTAAGCTCACCATCTGTGATGGACTTTCGTACCTGTCAGCTTCCCTCTGTGACGACACGTCTTGGCGCCGCATCAAAGGCCCGGCCCATTTGTGACGGGAACAATGGGACGAAATAATCAAATAACGATCAAGTAAATGGATTTAATCACGGCACTTAGACGGGCTTCATACCCGCGTCCAAAATAGCGCTTGTCAAATATACCACTTCTGAAATGTACATTAAAGTCACAATTTCATGCCAGAAACGTGAAATTATAGTTATTATGGAAAGCGAAATGTTTGTTTTTTTTCAAATAGGTAAATGGCTATGTTTTAGTCAGCAAAGAAATGAATGACATAAGACTGTGGGAAAAAAGCTTTTATGTATAATTGAGTGCGCTATTTTCACACTCCACCTGCAAACTTGACGTTTCGTGACACTTGTGCTTTTTATTTATTGAAAAAACACAAAACAGACATTCCAGATATTGCTAATATCTCTCTCGGCAATCGATGATGCCGGGCAACTGAGCGGCTGCAAAGGAAAGACAAAGAAGTGTAAATATTCGGTGTGAACGTACCAAAATCCAGTCTGAGGCATTAAAAGGAGGAAGTAACGGCGAGGAGTGTTTCCGAAGTGAAACGATTTAAGCGAGTGGTAGACGTGAGGAGCAAAACGGGTTCGGGGGTGACAAGGGCAGAGCGGACGGGCTGACTGACGCTCAGGATGAAGCAGGCTGACACAAAATGTCAGCCTGCTAACCTTTCATGCGCATCTCCGTCCATCCTCGATGCCAAGGTGGACGTCGACACGCAAGGCAGCACCAGCGCGACTGTCCGCGGTTCGGACGCCCTTCCGCCATTGTCAATATGGCGAGCCGAGTCGTCAATCCGTGGATTGTGCAGCAACATGAACGCCCTTCAATGTTTCCCTCACGTCGGTCATTGACGGATTGCCGAATTTATTGATGGGTTGACGATGGCATTGACGGACGACAACTCCCTTCCCGTTAATTGTCAACCAAAATGGCCGTTCGTTATTGACGGATTCGGTCAATATTGATGAAATGCCCACGTCTGCACACACACACACGCGTGTTTAGTGATTAGTAATTGTGTACGGGCGGTAGTCAAGTCGACTGATTGACTAATTGGTTCAACCCCTAGCACACAAACGCACACGCAGACGTGGGCGCCGGGCGCGCCAGTGAATTTTCAGCGTCCGTCATTCGGCAATTGTCAACTGTTGGCACGCTCTTCCGCCAGCGGCAATCAATATTCGAAGCTGAACCGTCAATCGTCAACTGCGCGGCAAAATGAGCGTCCGTCAATGTTTCCGTCATTCGAGGTGGTCAAGGTTCCGTCAATCGTCATTTGCCAATCCGTCACGTCGGCCATTGACGGATTGACAAATTTATTGACGGAATGACAAATTTATTGATGGATTGACGACAACTCACTTCTGTCAGTGTTAAATTCGTAAATTTTTAGAAGTTTCCCGTCAATCGTCAACAAAATGGGCGTCCGTCATTGATGGATTGACGGACCTTCCGTTAATATTGATGGAATGCCCACACCTGCACACACATGTGTTTAGTGATTAGTAATTGTGTATGGGCAGTCAAGTGGACTTGTTGGCGAAGGGTTTCAAATCATAAGGCACGCCAGAGTTTGGACAATCCTTCTTTGGAGGAGTCTTTCCAAACATCTCAAACCCTCACCCACAAAAAAAGTCCAATTTCCTCAAGACTACCATTTAGACTTCTTTTTTTTTTTTTTCTTTTTTTTTTTTCCTTCTCTCTCTTTTTTTTTTTCTTTAAGAACTCAGTATTGTTCATTCGGAAATGTCATCTTCATTGCTCTTTTATTTTTTATTTTATTTTACCATTTACCATTTAGACTTCTAATCTAATGCCGGTAATGCAACACCGCCTTCTGGCGAAACCCTAATTGAGATCAAAGTTTCGGCACACCCTCTTTCCCTTGAAAAAAAAGTCCTGACGAGACACTTAAAGCAAATTCGAGGCGCTGCTCTCGACGTGTGAAGACATTTTGAAAAACGTGCGATCGACTTCTCACTTCAATTCGTCCGACTGCGTTCTAACCTTTTTTTGCAATCTCCTCCTTCTGCCCGTCTCGTCTAGATGTGAAGGTGGACGCGGCGTGCAGCGGCAGCGCGGGCCCCCGGGCGACGGCTCGCTAAACTGGTACCGGCACAGTCGGGAAGGCCCCTCGGAGGAGGAGTCCATCGTCCGTCCATCGTCCGTCCGTCCGTCCGGAGCCATCGAGCCGTTGAGCAGATCATCGCACGGCAAATCGGCCGCAGTGATGCCCCAGCGCGGCGGCGGAGCCTTCGGACACGTCCGGAACCATCGGCCGGATATCCTGTTGAGATTGCAACATTTGGCCGCGGACCTTCTTTTCCACAAGCAGTAATTGAAAATCCACAGAAGACTTTCTGTCCTCGTTGGCTTGTCAGGGCAGGAGGAGAGCTCATTTTTATAAGGAACAATTTTATCCCCACTTTTTTCGCCCCCCCCCCCCCCCGTTTTTTTCTCTTACCCTGTAGTTTTCTTTTTAGCGAGATAAAGCACAGAGCAATTCTTTTTCATCCTGATGGAGTAGACTGTCCGCGATAGATAACGAGCAGGTAGAAAAAGAGAACAAAGCGAATTAAGCAGGTTTGTTAAAAGCTTCGTCTCGTTTTTTTTTCTTTCTTTCTGAGTGCTAACGGACCGGCGAGAGAACGGGGGGGACGGTTTGGAAACCTTCCACCGGAAAGATGACGAGGTAGACAGGCGGACAGACGGACGGCCGGCCAGGCATGCAACTCATTGTCATTCCGAGCAACGTGTGAGAGGAGGATAGAAAAAAAAAAGGGACAGTGAGAAGGGAGGGGAGGGGCGAGGCGACGGCGGCCCTGTTGTTTTTGCAGCAGGCCTTCCCGCGCTAATAGAACAGGTGGAAGGCGGGAAAAAGAGAGAGCAGGTGTGCCGAACCCTCCTCTTCGTCTGCTTGCCGTTTACTCTTTTATGTCAGCCCCCCCCCCCCCCCCCATCCCGGATCTCTCTCGTGTCACGACCCGAGCGAAGAAAAACACGATCGATCAACCCAAAGGGATTATTTTTGTTTCCACAATAAACAGAAAAATCCTGCGGATTCCTTCAGCGAGTCCAAGCAGCTGGCATTCCACCCGAGCGGCTAATAAGTGACACGCCATGCAGCCCGTGCCCCCCCCAAGGCCGACCCCCTTGGCTGAAGAGCTCCAAAAGCCTGCAGGTCTCAGATCTCGGTGCCAGTTTTTTTTTTTTTTCTGCCACCAGCGCTTCTGATTGCCGTCTTCATTCCTTCGTAAGTAACAGTTTTCTGATTCCCTTTTTCGATTTTTGTTTGCGCTCGTGTCTTGTTTTTCTTTTTTGGCAGCAGGAGGTTACTTTTTCTGCATTTCTTCCGCTCCAGGCAATGTTGGTGTGTTTGTGCGTACTATTGTACATGCGTGTGCATGTGATGGCAGAGCTTTCAGTCGCAGGGATGGCACGACACGAGAGGTAGGGGGTGCTAGAGGCCCCCCCCAGGAATCTGTGGAGCTCCGGTTCAAACGTATTCACTACCAATGACAGCTAAGTAAGTAAGTAAAAAAAAAAATGTTTTTTAACTGGGCTAGTAGTGAAAAAGTGAACTTTTTTTTGAAATAGTGATATTTTATTTGATATTTGAAACTATTTTTAAATAAATAAATAATAAATAAATAATAAATAATAAATAATAAATAATCAGCCCCCCTTCGTAATGGTCAAGCACCCCCTATTCTGCTACGTCCCGATAAATATATATTTACAAACACTAGATGGCTCATTTTCGCGGTTAATACAGCACAGACTTTGAAATCACAAAATGTCTCTCTGTCTCTATCTTTATCTTTATCCTTTTCTCTCTCTCTCTCTCTCTCGCTCTCTCTCTCTCTCTCTCTCTCTCTCTCTCTCTCTCTCTCTCTCTCTCTCTCTCTCTCTCTCTCTCTCTCTCTCTCCCTTTGTCCCTGCCTCAACTAGATTGCTCAATTCTCCCAAATTCTCATTTTTAAATGACTTGCTCGTTTTTGTCGGGTGATCGTCAGAAATGTAGCACTATGGTAAACTATGCCACGTTTTTTTTTTTCAAAAGGACAATCTGCGACGTGAACATTCAGCCTGAATCATAACCATGTTCAAATGATGCATGCATGCCTGTGTGTAAGGGCAGCAATGGTTCGAGCATCTGTTTCATTTCAGCTTATTGGGATCTTGAATTAGCCTTTCGCCTTCGTATCGGTCCCGAGGTTAATATGGACTAATTAGTGGCATTCCCCTCCTGCTTCTGTGAGCATTTCCTCTTTTTTTTTTTTTTGCTTTTCTGTCACAGAGGATAGAGGATGAACCAGCTAATGAGAAGGACTCCCGATTCCCCGACTCGTACTTTGCCGCCTCTATTTCACGCCCAAGAGCGTCTCGCATTGCTTCCGCCTCCTTTTCGCCTGCCGTAACATGACGTTGCCGCATCTATCTCCTGAGACGCATGCACATCTCTATTCACTGTCACAGTCAGCCCCCCGCTCAGCCCCCCCCCCCCCCCCCCTCTCAGCAACTGTACCCGGGAGACGTTCAATCAAGATAGTCCCGTCAACCAGACCAATGAGCTGCGAATAACGCCATTACGCCGGCTTCCAGCTCGGAGCGTCACGGCGTCGGAAAGGTTGGGAGGGAGAGGGGAAACGATGCAGTGTGTGTGTGTGTGTGTGTGTGTGTGTGTTGTGTACTGTATTAGAGAGGCCCTAGAGCAGCAAAAGACCTTCCATCCATGGGATCAGTGCGACGGCTTTAGCGAGGCCTCGCTTTGTTCGCACTTCTGGTCAGCCCTTCACAAGTGAGATTACTAAATAATACGATTACTGCAGCTGCACGTTGATAACACACTGCTACCCCAACCGCCTCTGTTTTGCCAGGGATAAAAAAAAAAAAGAAAAAAAAAAAGGGGGAAGGTCGTTGTTGGCATCAAAGACGTGATTGGCTTCATAACATGGCCTTACATCGCGGGTTCCAGGATTGCAGATTTTTTTGGGGGGTACGGTTTGTAACTTTTTTGTTCTGCCTTCCATTTATTCTGGGTGTAATTCCACTGTCGATCACTAGCTGGTGGCAGACTTTAATTTCACACTGCAAGTTTGAAGGAAGAAGAGTGAAAACAGGAAGTAGGCATATTTCAAGCTCATCTTAGTTTTTGCTGACGATTATTGAATATAAAATCCTCTTTAATCCTGCTTTTTAGGCCTACAGAGAGTAACGGCCGTGCAAGCGGCCAACATCACATGTAATAGAGAGCAGCAATGCGATTGTGGAATTGATGCTTGGGCATCTTTCAGACTTCCTGATTGAACTTTATTTGTCGAAGCATTTGTGAGATCAAAGCACTGACGACCTCTCCTACTTTGTATTTAATGCAGAGCTGTGATTCATAATCAAAATCAATGATGACCCTAACTTTGTGTCTGCTATATGCCATTTTAAAATTTTCATCAGGCTTGTACTCCTTCAAATTCTGCCTCGCAACAAAAGCGTGACATTGACCCCGCAAAAGCTAATTGGAGCTATTCTTCTGATTTACGCGGCTGCAGTGCTTGCGAACTAGTTATCGTCCTTATTTCAGGTGAGTTTTACGTTGAATAGCAATTGATTTGCACATTTTTGGTGCGATTTATAGCATTGCTCTTGAGAGAGAAATTGGATTTGAAAAGTATTGTCCTGGTGTTCTAACCAAAGCGGTTGGCGCTCCACTTTTTTAATTTTTTTTATATTCTTTGCTGTATGAAAATGGCACAGCATCCATCTTGCAGTCTAGTATGCCTCACAAACACTTGACCTTGCTGTCGAGTAAAAAGCGGAATCGGACAGTATTTGATGAATGCTCCTCCGCACGTCGGGAGCAGGGAGGGGGCGAGCAGAAAGATCCGTCCCGGGTCCTGCTAAAGGAAGCGCGCGAAAACTGCCGGAGAGGGCTTCACTGGGCTCGCGGTGGCGAACGAGCCCCGTGAAGCCTCTCAGCAGAAGGAAACGCTTGCCTGCTGCGCTGAAGATTAGCTTGGTAAAATGGAAACAAAAAACACACGGGTCAATTTATTGTAGGAAACTGAATTGTAGCTTTTGGAGTGCCCACCCGCCCATCTCAGGTGAAATTAAATTACCAAAGTAAATCTTTAGTTATCTGTTTACAAATGGAGTTTCTCCTCCTATGAGATGATCAGATAGGCTGACCCGAGTCTGATGATGCGTCCATTTAACTTCACTTTCCATGAGTAAAACTGCTTATTGTCTTTACGGGGGAGTTTCTTTATTTTCACATTTTCATTTTTTAACAAAGAGCAAGACTAAGCGCGCACACTTACTGGTGAGCCAACTACGCAACAACCAATCACTGGCCAGAATGCACACATTCACTGGCATGATCAAGGCCACTGTTTTACTCGACATCCAGGCCGATGTGACGCACACGCTCGCGGTGCGATCAGAACACTGTTTTGCACGCACTCACTGGCGAGATCCAACTTGCTGATATGCACGCACACACTTACCGGCGATTTCCATACCACTGATCCACATGCACTCACCAGTGAGACTGAATCTAGCCGCCGTGAGACTCACACTCACCTGTGAAATCCAGCCTGTTTTGCATACACTTGCTGGCGAGACCCAGCCCAGTGTTACACTGGCTGGCGAGATCCAGTCTGCTGTTATGGATGTACACTTACCGTCTTAAACATCCCACTGTCATGCACACAGTCGCTGATGAGATCCAGTCATTGGCGAAACCCAATCCACTGTTGCGCACACACTTGCTGGCAAGATGACGAGATAGCTAGTGAAGTCTCTCAAAGCTCAGTCTCCGTCCCCGGTGGTCATTGTAACAAAAGCCAGAGTCGCCATTGATCCAGCAGGATATGAGGTGGGATTGAGGTGAGGCTCACAGGCAGGATTCTCAAAATTTCCGATTTTCACATGACAAGAAGTATTTTCTAAAGCGTTTTATAATCCTTTGCACATTTTGATGGAAAGTTTAAATGATTAAAACAAATGCCCAAAATGTCTCTTTTCAGTGATTTGAGATACAAGTATTTTGAGTTAGTGTTTGGTAACCATAAATTAATCTCAAGACATAACTGTCTGGTGGCATTAGAGAAACAAATCCGGTAAAAAGCAAAATATTCTGAAATTTGAGTTTGAGTGTTTTGTTGGACTTTTGAGGCATGAAAATTGAGTTGGGGTCGTTTGAGGGTGCGGGGCCCGTTACCGTGGGCTGTATTTTTAGCATTTCTAGCTCAGTGACAGCTTCTCCCGGCATCCGTCCACTTTCTAGTCCGTGTCCCATGATGCATTTTGTCCGGCCCCATCTCCGCAAATCGCACCCGGGCGGCTTTCGGGAGCTGCCGTCAAGCTGAGGCGTGTTTGAGCTTCCTCGCTTGCCGCCTTCAATCCTCAGGTGCTTGACCGGCTTGCACTAAAGCGCGGCTCATCGTTGCCTAATGGAGCAAAAAATATAGCCCTATTTGCTTCGCTGTTTGTCCACTCCTGCTTGCTTTCGGCCCCTCGGGGTGCGCGGTGGGGAGGGGGGGGGTAGGGGGGGAGATGGAGTGAGCGTTGTGTGTTAGCGACCGAGGTGATGAGAAAAAAACAGACTTGAATGGACACTTTTTTTTTTTTTTTTTTTTCAAACGTTCTCCTGGCTGAGCTGTTTGGTCGCTCGTAAAAGAGAAGGCCGCTAATGGCCTCTCGGTTAATGGACTCATTAAGATTGAACGCTAAAAAGATAAAAGCAACGCGTGTAGCGTGATCGTTTTTGCCGACGGACGCATTGTGGCGTCATTGGTGTTGCGTGCCGGCGTTTTACGCCGTGTCAGCGACACCCACGACGGCGACACTTGACAGCGCCCCCGTTTTTTTTTTGCGTCATCGCAATCCTAGACGGGTCCAAGGCGTCCTGACCCCGGCCGCGTCAGTGCTGTGTGATTGGAGGTCACTCGGGGGGGGCGCCGGAGAAGACGGACGAGGCAGGCAAAAGGCATTCTGGGTAGCCTCGCGTGTTGCTTCGCCGCCGCTCAAGTCTGTGTGGATTTCTCCGTGCTGTCCGGAGGCTTGTTTGCTTGTGTCGGCGGCGGTCGCAGCTGCTGTGTCGGACCACCGGGGGATGGTCATTTGCATGAACGTCCAATGGCGGACGAGAATAGCACGCGGTGGAGAGCAGACCTCCGCCAAGGTTTAAAAAAATGACCCTGAAAAATATCGGGGAGAGACACGCGTGTGTTTTGATTCCTTGAAACACAGCAGGGGTCGACTCGTAGACTCGAGTAGTCAACTAGTGTACTTGAGTATTCAACTAGTGGACTCGAGTTGTCTACTAGTCAACTAGCGGACTCCTTGATTAGTCGACTCGAGGACTCATTGAATAATTGACTAGTGGACGCGAGTAGTGGACTAGTGTACTTGAGTATTCATCTAGTATCACTCGAGTTGTCTACTAGTCAACTAGTGAACTCGTTGATTAGTCGACTTGTGGACTCATTGAATAATTGACTAGTGTACTTGAGTATTCAACTAGTGGACTTGAGTTGTCTACTCGTCAACTAGCGGACTTGTTGATTAGTCAACTCGTGGACTCATTGAATAATTGACTAGTGGACTAGTGTACTTGAGTATTCATCTAGTTTCACTCGAGTTGTCGACTAGTCAACTAGTGAACTCATTGATTAGTCGACTCGTGGACTCATTGAATAATTGACTAATGTACTTGAGTAGTTGACTAGTGTACTTGAGTATTCAACTAGTGTACTCGTTGAGTAGTCGACTCGTTGACTAGTTTACTACTCAACGGGTCCACTAGTCGAGTAGTCGACTCGTTGCAGAATCTACTCGTTGAGTAGTTGATTAGTCGACCCATGTAGTTGACTAGTCGACTACTCAATGACAACTAGTCGACTGAATTCACACCTGGATGTGGTAATAATTACAGAACAATCTCATTTATTTAACATGTGTCGTAAGCATGAATCATTTTCTCAAATTTGAACCTTTTTACATAGTTCTCATTTCAAACACGTGCCGCTTTTGAGCAGATATCCATCGATGTACCGAGAAAGGAGAAGGGGAAAAAAGCCGATCTCAAGGTGAACGAGTGCTCCTTTTAATCCAATCAGCATTATATGCAAAGCAAAGCATGTCGCCGTAAAATGGCGTCTCAGCAGGGGGCCGCAATAATGCAATCAGTGATCTAACCTCAAGCCCCCACGGGGGCTGCTACGAACGAAGAAGAAGCAGCTCGAGAGCAGCCTCACGCTTTGATCTGATATTGTCACACTCTTTGCACTCCCGACACTTTGTAATTGATGAGGAATCGAAAAAACTCACATCGTTTATATGTCGTCTTCCCGATAAGGCGCTTGTTGCTCCAAGTCTGTCTTAAGTCGACGGTTTATAATTGCAGGAACTTCTATGATATTTTCCGCTAGCCCGCTTATGACGTTTCACGTTACATGTTAGCATTAAGCTAGCTGACTCGGTTCAGTTGAACATTTTGGTTGAATTTTAATTCTCATTTAGCTTATCTCAGATTGTGACTTTTGGAACGTGTACTCACTGTATGCGAATATGCTGCACTGCTATTGAGTGTGAGTTTTTGTATGCCTTTTACTGTTCTGCTGCACGCTAGTTAACCTGACAACGTACGTATTAAAATGTTTTATTTTATGATACTATCAATGCGCGCGCGTGTGTGTGTGTGTGACTCAGCTCATCTCTACTGAGGACTCGGAGGAGGCAAATCGATTGGATTTGGCGAGACTGGCATCATGTGGTGGTTGGAAAATTAAACAAAGGTATGAGGCTGGGCCGTGAAAATTGTGACTTGACAGCACATTTAATAACACAGGTTAGAATTGTGTTCAAATTGTATATTTGGATCTAAAAAAAAATGACGTCGTTTTCTTTTCTATGAAGTTTACAGCTAAAAAAACCATTTTTGTTAAGAAAGTAAAAACGAAGATGCTTTTGGCTGTTTGAGTTTTCCTGTTGTGCTAACAGGGGTTAGCGGAACTTAACTTTTTTATTGTACATTTAGAACAGATATAAAATTTAGGATTAATCGTGAGTTAACTATTGAAGTCATGCAATTAATTACAATAAAAAAATTTAAGCGCCTGAAGAAAAGAAAAGGCGATTAAAGGCGATTAAAGGCGATTCAATTTTTTAATCGTAATTAATTGCATGACTTCATGAGTTAACTCACGATTAATAACAAATGTTATATCTGTTCTAAATGTACCAAAAAAAAAAAAAATCTAGGTTTTCATACTCTTGTTAACAAAAGTGGGAAAAAATGATAAACTAATAGAAATAGTTAAAATGAATATTTGACATCTATAACCGTCAATGGCAGTGAATGAGTTGAAAGTGTTTGCTAATGATTACTGTTGATTGGTGTACAGCACTGTTTGGTTTCTGCTCTTGCCCGGCCCGTGACACGTATATACAGTATTTGTCAAGTATGTTTTTTAACGGGTAAGGCATGCAAGGGGTTTCTTGCCTCGCTTGTCTGTGAAATTCAGTTTTGTAATGACTAACAGTTCCCCGTAGATGGCGATGTTGCATCACTTTGGATTTGAGCCCAGCACAGCTTTTTGAGTACTGCCATGAACCGAAAAAGTTTGGGGGCCACAGATATATACAGAGTATGTCGTGGCAGAAAGAAAAAGAAATGATGTCAGTCAAGATAGATCACGGCGTATTTCTTGTATATCTATAAATTATTTTCTTGCCCCCAAAAATATTAGCGTCAAAATTATTCCATTTATTTTTGCGAAAATCTCACTTTATTTATTTATTTATTTTAATTAGATTTTTGGTCATAAATGGGTAGTTTTATTTATTTATTTTTTAAAGATAAAAATAAATAAATAATAATAAATAAATAAATAAATAAATAAATAAAAATAATAAATAAAATAAAAAAAAAATAATAAATGGGTAGTTTTGGTGAAGCTAACCCGTGTTCTACTGCTGATTACTAAACAATGGTTGGAAAAAGTTAGTGACAAACGTTTTGTGATGAACGCTTCTATTGTGTGAGAACACAAAAGATCAGTCCAAATGCTCTAAAACGGCTGACGTTGGGGAACTTTGCTTTGAAAACAGCTGGCAGTGACTACGTTTTGATCATATCGAGGCATAAAAAATATGATTTTGTTGAAAAGTGCTTCTTTAGACTGGTGAATTAACAAACGAGAAACATCATTATTACCGTTATGGGGGCAGATTTAGCATAAATCTTACATTTGTTAAGCAATGTATTCAGTAATTTCAAAAAATATGGCACGCATGCTACGATTTAAAGTTAAGTTAAATAACATGTTGAATGTAAAATAATAGAGGGCCCTGTTTTATTTTGTCAACATGGCCAAAAGCGCTTTTGCAACATTTAAATCATGTCTACAGACTTTCATTGCTCGCAATAACCATGAACCGGCGTAATTGAATTATTTCAGAATTCAATACTGCCCAATTAAAATGAAAATGTTCTTTAAAATAAACACATTGAAAGAGGACTTATCATGGGAAATTGGCTTTTGAATTGCCTGTGCCCAAATTGATGGGTTTCTGGAGTGCCTGACCACCCATCATGTGTGAAATTAAACAACCAAGTCAATCTTTGGTTATTTGCCTATTTCTGAAAAACGTTTTCTGTGAGGGCGCCAGTCTGCATTTTCAGCCCCACTGTTTTTATAACAGTGAGGCTGATTTGCATAATAATCAACAAGGTCATCAACAGTGACGTGCAGTGAGCTCTAGGTTCGGGTAGGCAGGCAGTCGCAAATTGGTACGCACACACCAATTACAAAATTGTGTGTCGGCAGGCGAGTGTACAACGTATCCTCGGGTGACCATATTTTCATTTCCCAAAAAAAGATGACACTCAGCCTGACCTCGAGATACTTGATACTCTTGATACAAGATGCCATACATTCAAAGTAGAAAATAAAACAAAAATCATTACTCTCTTTTTAAGCCTTACATTATTTTCAACGCAATCTTCTTTTTTTACTTCGAGCGGGGGTTCGTACCCGTTGCCTCCGGTGCAACAGCTCAACACTTTTCTGTGCCACCAGTACAGCCAGTGCGCGGCCACAGTAAACATTGCAGTGCACTCCGCCTCCCATCTAACCGCACAACGAAAAAGCGACAATTTCGAACCCGCCTGGACGGCCGGAAAGAATGTCATAAAGTGAATATCTTCCTGTAAAACAGCCTAATTGCTCACAAAATCAGGCTAGCAATAGCAATGCCAAACATCATGTATTGGAAAGTGAAACAGACAGTTCATCGAAGCGCATCCACAGAGCCAAACTTTCCTTTTGCACCAATCTTTGAGAAAAGTACGAATAATTCTCTGTCCCTTACTTTGCTGAAGATCCGGTAGCTGAGGCGTCGGTCTGCCATCCTTCAAAAGCTGACGTTTTTCCCTCAAAAGAAAGCCGTGAAAATAGTTTTGAATTCTCCAGAGTGGCGTGTCGTCTTACGGCTTTTGTTTTGAATTCACGAATGCACCGTGCGAACGTGCGTCTAATCCAGCGACGTAAAGAAGCTGCGTAGCGATCTGCCTATTTTGCGGAAAGGACTTTTCTACTGGGAAACGGACCACATCGCGATGCGGACAGGGCTGTGGCGGCAGCGTGCCTTTAGGAGGATCACTTTTGCAGGTCAGACGAAGTAATGAGTCATTTTTAATTGACGTCTGAAAATCACCAAATGTTGTCACGTTTAAACCTGTAGGCCGTCGTGTAGGCTTTCTGAAATGAAAGAAATAATTAAAATAAATGGAAACCGCCGAACAGTTTCAACTTTCATTTCAGCCTGGGGCAGGCAGTGCCTCACCTTGCCTATCCTGACCGCACGTCACTGGTCATCAAATAGGATGAAAGCTAAAGAAGTACCATTTAAGCAGAATTGCAACCTTCTTGCATCATTACAGGCATTTTTTTTTTTTTGCGTAAGTCTAATCCTGTTGCTAAACTTTAACTGGTCTTGGATGCTTTAAAAAAAAAAAAAAAAAACATTTTCATTTTTTTATTCCTCACCGCCCTAAATTATTTCTGGGTGGCACAATCGAGCCAATTTCTAACTCTTAACCTAGCTATCGACTAAAGTACTTAACTTACTGTACTTTTTTACCTAGCTACTGGCCTACCAACCTTCGTTACTAACCAACCTTTCTACCTACTTTCCTAGTGACCAACCAACCTGATTACCAACATACTTACTGTACTGTATCTACCAACCAACCCAGCAGCCTAAATACCTACCTACTAGCCTGTCTACAGACTATCCCATATTATGAACCTAACTTCTTTACCTTGGCTAACTACCATACCTACTGACTGAACCTTACTTTCCCAACCATACCTGCTGACCAATCAACTGGTGACAAGACTTTGCCTTCTTGCCTGCCTACCAATGAGGGCGCTTTAACTTACTGAACAACCAACTTAATACTTGCCTAGTATATAGCTACTGTTAGAGTAGACAATATTAAGTATTGTACTCTTTGCGTGTTCAATTAACTGAATGGTGAGATTCTGGTGAAGAAGTCCCTTTGCAAAGGTAAATTATTATCAGAAGCTTCTGATGACAAAAGGCTGACGACACTGAAGCCGTGTTCCATCAGGTTGTGTGTCGTCCACTCCGGCACATCTTTATTTATTGAAAAGTCGGTGAATACGAAAAGTCTCCACCCATCAGCCCACAGTACATTTGGTTACAACTCAGTGAATACAAGAGAATCTGTTCCCATGGGTATAAATCAGATTAGAGAAAAACAATAATAATAAGCCTGTGACTCCCCTCTTCCGACCGGCAGAGACCGGCCACAGACAAAACTCCCTAAAGATAGCAAATATACAAACCCGTTGCCCTTTCTCTCATGAAAGTAACACAGATAAGAGTACAATTCTATTCATTGAGCTATACTGCTATAACTAAATCCAAAACGGCTAAAATGTAAATTAAAACTGAAAAACAATGTTAATAACTCATCACTACCTACTTGCCAGCCAGCAACCAACCAACCGACTGACCAAACAAGCTCCAGTTAAGTACCGACCTACCTTGCTGACTAACCAACCAACCCCACTGGTCTACTTTCTTACCTACCCACCTTAACCTACTGACTGACCAATCTTGCCTAATTTATACCATTCATCTTTCTAATCGCTTGCACCGGATTTCATTATATTGATGAATCGTTCCTAATGTTGTGAGTGCTTTATGACGAAAGCCAATTTCGAGCAGTTGTTCCATTTGGTGTCGGCTTATTTCTATGACAAAACAGTCGCAGTTTGGGCCGCAACGACATAAGGAGCCCGTCCTTCATAGCGTTCTTCCGAGCACGTTGCGTCAGCGTTTCATTGCAGCTTGTGATGATATTGACAATAAAAGTGTGCCGGCATAAACCTTTATGTCCTCGCAGGCTGGTAACGAAAGCAGCCACCTGAGAACCATTGTGCCATACTTGAATAAATAAGACGGCATTAAGTCAATTTCATTCAAGATAAGTCAGTCTGGCTCAGGCAGCGTCCCTCATTAAACGACGTAATAGCATGATATCTTTTTTTTCATTCTCCGCCGTTTGATTTCATTCTTCGCTCAGTATTTGTGTGCCAGATGCATTTTTGCTGCCAAATTGCATCACTCGCTTTGTGTGTTTTTTTGCCCGGCGTTGCTCAATGTTTTTTTGGTATTTTTGGAGTGTGAGTCAAGATGCTGCAACGGGCTCCGTCAATCACTGATATTAGCGCGTGAGTCACATCCATCTCGAACGCCTCCGTCCAAATGGCAACGCGGCATCGGAATACCAACCTTTTTTGGGCATTTGCATCAGGACGGCAACACAAATAAAAAAATAAAATAAAACACTAGCCAAGCAATCTGGACTTTTTCCGGATCACCGAGTGTAGAGTAGGACTTTAATGTTGAAATGAGTTCAAGTCGTGAATGTCTCAGGGGATTCCTGACAGTGGAGTTTGGAAGACGGGGGGGGGGGGGGGTGTGAACAAGCGATATGGATGCAAGTTGTAATGTGCAAGTGGTCCGGGTGAACTGCTATTTGTTCATCCTTGAAATTAAACACTTAGATTTGCAATGTGCGTCCAAATGGTGAATAGATGTGAGAAATACGGATGATAAAAAGCTTTTTATTTGACGGTTTTACCAATTCATTGAAAGCGAAAGCTAACTGACTAACCCACTCGCCTACCAACCAATCTACCGACATACCTAAAATCTACGTCCAGAAAGTCAAAAACCTTGAAACAGTCCGGCTTCAGCAGCAGGTGCTTCTACTCAACAGGTGGACGAGCTCATTTACCTGCCAGTTGAGTCGAAGCATCTGTGACTAAAGCTAAGCTGTTTCCTCCTCAGGTCATTGAATCGGTGGAAGCTGGCTGGTTGTCTGCGGATCTCACGCGGCTTCGTCTGTCCTTCCTTCCTTTTCTCGGTCTCTCCTTTGGTCTCTTGAGGCCTCCCTGATTTTATGTTTTTTGGATTTGTTGGGGTCTGGATGTTTCTTGGGCTGGGGAGGAGTTCTGGTGGGGGGTGTCTGGTCGGTGCTGGATTTCACCTTCCTTGGTTTTCTTCGGTCCCCTCGGGTCTCCTGGTGTTCGGTTTAGGTGAACGGTATGAGATTTTTTTTCTAATAGGTTTTCTGGTGAGCTAACAAATACACGCACACACGCACATACACATACTCACCCACACACACACACAAAAAAAATAATAATAAAATAAAATAAAAGAGCAATGATGATGACATTTCCGAATGAACAATACTGAGCTCTAAAAAAAAAAAAAAGCTAAGCTGTGTCAGCTTTTCAATTTCCAGACCTGGATGCCAACCAGTTGACTGGTGATCTACATACACGCATGCAAAGGAGGTTGCACAAAAAAACGACTACGAAACGGCTATCCGCCATTGTTGTTGACGTACAGTCACGCGAGAATTGGAGCGTACGTCATCAAAACTACGACTGCGACCGTTACGTCGAGGAGTATCCCGCACATGCTGTCCAGACGGAAGTGTACGGGGGCGCATTTTGAAATCTTTCCACTCTGGAGCTGCAAAAAAACCGCACCGTCGTGTGAACAAACGGCCTAAATAGTAAGAAACGGGCTTTCGTGTGGACGGGGACTGATTTGGTGACCAACCTGCCTACCGACATTGCCTACTTGTGGATCAACCTACCGACCGGCAACCAACCAATCTACCGACTGACTACTTACTACCGACAACCGACAACCAATCCTATTATTTCACATGGTGCTTTTCTCAGATTGAGCTAATGCGTTTTTTCTCACCGGAATGACTTTGTTTGCGCGAGCATGCGTGCCGTATTTTGTGTTTGCACACCAACCAAGGGCTTTTCTCTGGGTGTCACGCTTACATACATTCTTAATATTTCTCCACCCAACGGCCGTGTCAAGACGAATGAGCCGTTGCGGCAGTTTTTATACCGCCGCTGAATTACACGTGAAAGAAAACCTGTCCGATTTTTTATCGTCCGCGCTCGTCATCTCTGTGTGGTAGCCGCCGCAAATGATGTCTTCCGTGCGGAAAGGGTGCGAGGATGATTGCAGGCTTTTTATACTCATACCGGGGACCGTCTGCAGAATCGGACAGATTACTTCCTGCAGTTCCCCCCCAAAAATAGTAAAAAGTGATAAGTTGCGTGTCTTAACAGGGGAGGTTGCTAAGCATCGGATGTTAGCGGGCAAATCGGGTATTTGGCATAGATTGTGAGTATTACATAGCAAAGTGTTGAATCACGTCACTTCATTATGCCTTAAAGCCCCAAACAACTGATTTGCACCTCTTGCATCCAGCGTAAACGAGCAGTAATTATTACCTCATGAAGGTAACAGGCAAACACGTGCATATTTTAACACCCAAGGGAACATCGGAATTCATTTGGTGTTATTGTTTTTTTTTTTGTTGTTTGTTTTTAAACCCCTGCAGTTGAGTAAGCCCATTTTTCACCCTTCGTTTAGTTCTGCTTTGGTTCTGTGTGCAGATTACTAAATGCCTGCCTGCGCACAGACTCTGCTACAGAGTCGATACTTTATGCTGCTTTCCAATTTTATGGAAATAAAAAGTATTGAGAAACATAACGTCGCCTTGCAATGAAACTGCATGTCCCCTGTTAGAGTAGACAATATTAAGTATTGTACTCTTTGCGTGTTCAATTAACTGAATGGTGAGATCCTGGTGAAGAAGTCCCTTTGCAAAGGTAAATAATTATCAGAAGCTTCTGAGGACAAAAGGCTGATGACACTGAAGCCGTGTTCTATCAGGTTGTCTGTCTCGTCCAACGTGGGGCATGAATACTTATTCAAAAAGTGGGAGACTAGAAGTCTCCTCCCATCAGCCCACAACACACCCGGCCACAACTCAGCGAATACAAGAGAATCTGTTCCCATGGGTATAAATCAGATTAGAAAAAATACAATAATAATAAGCCTGACTCCCTTCCGACCAATAGAGACCGGCCCTCCCATTTAGAGATAGCGAATGAATGTATGAACTCGTTGCCCTTCCTCATGAAAGTAACACAGACAAGAATACAATTCATTGAGCCTACACTGAGTCAACTAAATCCAAAACGGCTAAAATATAAATTAAAACTAAAAAACAATGTTAATAACTCATCACCCCTTTGTTTTTCAGGAGCTATAAAAAGTGTTTAACAGCAACGTATTTCATAAAAGCACAACGCAAGTTAGACAAATTTAGCACCAACCGCGAAGATCGATGTTTTAATTTTTAGGGTGCAAACACACATTTGAAAGCCACTGATCTACAGTATCGACCACTGGAATGACTACAGTGACCTACTTAACCTACCAGTCACTCGAACAACTGATCAACTGCAGCCTGCCTTCCTACCACCCACGTACCCAAACGATTGATCAACAAACCTAATTGCTTACCGACCTTTCTACTACCACTGTAGATCAACCAACCTTTTTACCTTACATACCTACTACCTGGCTGATATACCTACTAACCTACCAATTGCCAACCAACCAACCAACCAACCAACCAACCAACCTTCCTTCCTACCGAATAAACAGAAATCAACCTACTTACATTTCATTCCTACTTATTGTGAGATTAGTCCTCTTGACACAAATAATTCGATAGGCCATTGAAGTCTTCTGGTAGTTACTACGAGCATAAGTGAGCATTAACTATAAAAAAAAAACCCGGGTTCCACTTATCTACCTCGTCCAGTCCAGAAAAAAACGCAGCTATGTCAACATCCATGCTCATTCTTTTTGTTTGTAGTTTTGCGTTCAAGTCACATTTCCACCTCTCTTGCCTCAAAAGGATGCAAATTGTTCAGGTTTCATTTCCACGCAATTTAAAGTTTGACGAGATGCGTTTGTGATCTCTCAGAACGGCCTGTCGGATGCCTCGCAAAGGTGAAACTATCTTGAGTCTTGACTACTACACCACAAGAGTAAATGTCTGTCATCGTGTTTGTCGGGGTAGAAGGTGGTGGTGGTGGTGGTGGTGGGGGGGGGTGTAAAAGCAGCAATTTCACAAAAAGGCGCTGAAGATCCAACGTCGACGCAACCGCGTCAACCTTTCCGTGGCGTCAACAAATGAGGACAAAACGCAACGCCGTCCTCCGCGCCGCTTGAAGATCACATCATCTCCTTTTCCCAATTCCAGGCCGCTCGCCTCGCCGCAACTTAATGATTCGTTTGCAGTTGGCCGCCGGGCACTCCGGGGAAGAGATATCCCGTCGACGGCGATATCTGCGGCGCGTCGTAAAGGGGATAACCTGCCTTTTATTGCTCAATGGATTTACATACAGCAGGTAATCATGATGGCCGCCGGCCGTCCATGACTGATGGTGCGCGTCAGCCGTGTACATGCCTTGCTTGTGTTTTCATTTGGGAGGCGCTGGCCTGCCGGGCCGTTTTTGATTGGCCGGCTGCGTTGTATATTTGGACCATTTATCTGAATGGTATCTTGGCTTTCAGTTTCCTTCCAAAAACCGATCTAGCTTTTCTCCATCATTGCATAGTTCAGATGAGTTTGTCATAGTGCAGTTCGGACCAGTGCGATGTTGTACCACACGGATTACTTTTAATACCGCATTGGAGTCGCGGTTTCTTCGTCAACCAATCAACTGACAACAGTGGAATGTGTGTTGCCAAACAATACTGCTTGGTGTGAACTGTTAACAATTACTTGTGCTTCCTTTTTTGTAAAGGACGCTAAATATTAGCGGCTAAACATGCTTTTCATATCATCACTTGTTGAAATGATGATGAACACAATCCGTTGTCTTGCGCGTTTTTTCTCCTGTCAAAAATTGTTTTCATCTTGCGAGACGTCATAGATGCGCTTTTGCAGGTCATTGTTTACTTATTTTATTCTCTATTTCAACTTTCAAATCAAAGTAGAGAAGGAAACAGTCGACTCTGATTGGCTCACACACATTTCTGTCTCGCCCTGCGATTGGCTGGCAACCAGTTCAGGGTGTACCCCGCCTACTGGCTGAAGCCAGCTGGGATAGGCTCCAGCAACCCCTGCGACCCTTGTGAGGACAAGCGGTACAGAAAATGGATGGATGGACATTTCTGTCTCATCTGTTTGCATAAATATGCTCACAACTTGTCATTGTAATATCGCAATTCATCGATCCTATAATCAACCAGCCCTGCGTGTATTTACTTTTGGAAGGGTTATACGTAAAAAAAAAAAAAAAAAAAAAAAGTCTGTCTCTGTGATTGGGGACCACTGAGTTAGCAGGTTGGTTAAGTGTTGTCGATTTGTCATCAGTTGGTCGGTCGGTCATGAGGTAACTTGCAAAATGTCCGTTTTTCCAGGCAATCGTCGGTGGGTTCCACCATGTCGAAGTCGCACCATTCACATAGTTGACGCAACTATTCCGATTCTGCCTCCATGCCCCCGCGGTATCAGGGGTTCCCATTCGCCGGGCAACCATTCTAAGTTACAACCGGTGGCGATTAGCCATCGAGTCCCAAAAGGTACAATTATGCAGTGTTTTCCTTTCCAAACCAGGCCACACATTTTACTAATTCACACTGATTTACTTTCCCACAATGGCTTTAATATTAAAACGCTTGTATTGTACAATCATCCATTTTTATAAGGAAACCAAAGTCAGAATGATGCTAATGAGCGGATGCGTGCGTCCTCCGAGGCTTTCCCCTGCGTGTCGATTTGAAAGCAAGAGTGTATGTGTGTGTGTGGGGGGGGGGGGGGGGGGGCGAGGTAGCGGCGTGCGGGAGAGGCGATAAGAAGCGATAGCTCAGCAGAAAAAAGGTGTAAACTCCTCCAGGCTGTTGGCTAATCTCGCAGGCTTGGTGCAACCGGTGCGTTCTCCGCTCAGCCCAGCGGCGCAGGAACTGGAACAGCAGAGTCCACTCGGGGCCTCTGTGGTCTTTTTCCGCGGGGGGGGACCCTCAACACAATTGATTAGTCGGTGAGAGATAGGAAGCGCAGAACACCTTTTTGGCCTCCTTCGGCATACACATAACAAGCGCAGTAAGGATTTTTTTTTTTTTTTTTTAATCTACCGCTGGCGTTTTGGTCTCGCTCTGATCTCGAGCCAAAGTCGGCGGAGGTGCGCGTGCGCATGCCGGCAGCTGCTGATCTGCGTGAGAGCTTTTGCGGTAAATAAAACTGGAGTTCTGGCGGCGAGACAGGTCGCAGTCGACTGAGCCAAAGTAGCATTACTCTAACTCAGAGAGAGAGAGAGGAGAGAGAGAGAGAGAGAGGAGAGAGAGAGGAGAAGAGAGAGAGAGAGAGAGAGAGAGAGAGAGAGAGAGAGAGAGAGAGAGAGAGAGAGAGAGAGAGAGAGAGAGAGAGAGAGAGAGAGAGAGAGAGAGAGAGAGAGAGAGAGCAACACTTGGACCCTCGTTTGAAGTGGCACCCTTATTGGCATATGATGAATAAACATGTTAGACTTTTTTGAGCTGAGCGCGGCGCGAGGCTCATTAGCAGCACAGAGACGAGCTTGATGAAAAGACGTCTGACGGCGTCTCTCTCATAACGCACGGTCACCAATGGGACGCAACCAGATCGGAAGGGGGGGACGCTGAAGCGGATTCATGCCATTTTCATTCATTTCAATGGGGAAAGATGATTTGAGGATGTTGAGGTTCTGAGCACGGCGATGGGAAGGAATATCTGGGGATGGGCAATGCTGCATGCCTGACCTTAAAGGTGGAGTCAAACCCCAAATATTTTTTTGGGACAATAATATCTTCTATGCAGCCCCACTGGTCTAAATATGGTATTCTGGTTAATATTGCATTAGCGGAATATGAGTTAAGCAGCAAAATCCAGCCGTTTTTATCCATCTCAGCTGGATTTTGCATCATAACTCGTATTCGTACAAATGTAATATTAATGAGAATGTCATGTTTAGATTAGTGAGGTCACATGCAACATATTATTGTCAAGAAATGTTTAAGGTTGACTTCCACTTTAAGTACTTTAAAATCTGACAACAAATCTAAATGGGATCTAAGCAACTAATTCAATCCCATAAAAGTATAAATACATTTTTAATACGTTGTCCCGCACTCCCAAAAACGTATTTATAAGGGTTTTTAAAAAAGTTTTTTTTTTTTAATGATAGAGCTTTGATGCTGCTTCTGACCTAAAGAGGTCGCTTAAAGCAAAGGTAGTTGTTACAAAAAATGGCCAGCAGGTGGCAGCAGAGTATAAGAGATCAGCCAGGGCCATGTTGCAACAAGTTCTTTTTGACAGTGTTTTCAACAGATTTGTCAATAATGATGAAACTTAGCTATATTCTAATGCTAATTGCTGCAAAATGGAAACGGATGCAAATATACTTTTTTTTTTCCTGATAAAAGAAGAGACTCTAATCTTTCTTTTGGTAGATTCCATGTTTTTATAGCAGTAGAACACAATATTCTGTGGGCCTTGCAAAATCAATCAAAATCCAGTAAAACAGCCGGGAGCAAAGGGGGTTGCTTCAGTGAAAATAGCTGCGAGTGAAAGGGTTGATAAAGAACAACACAGGTACAGGTGAGGAAATCACCCACTCTTTTCAAAAAAGACTGGTACGCCCATAAAGACTGGCTGCTAATTTAACGAGGTACCCTAAACCCTCGCATGACATCACTGCGCCGCTTTGAAACACCGACGGCAAGGTATCGAACGCCGGTGGATGTGTGGGGGAGGGTCCGTCATGCATTAGCAGCCGCCTGCCACGCTTGGAGGCCATCCAGCAATTTCAGCATGAGGGGCTTCTAATCACGCCGCACGCCGCATCGCCCGACTGAACGCGGCTCACGAGGTGGAGCTTTGCATTGTGGGCCTTTGTTGGGGGGGGGGGGGGGGACACAGGGTTCATGTTCGAAGTGCCTATGGATTCAATATGATGGTGTATTATGTCATTATGAGCGTGGATGCACTCTAATCGTTTTACATCCTGTCCCAGTTGGGCTAAATGGTGTGAGACAGGTGCTCATCCATGGTCTGATCATGACATTTGACAGTTTTCAGTCTTGTTGGTGGAACGTGGGAGAACCTCCCTCCTAACCAGGCTTGTAATAGTTTGGGATTTTTCATTATACTTAGTTTTAATAGGTTTTTAGAGTGTGTTTTTTTTTTAATACTTTGTTTTAGTGTAGTTTTTTTTTTTAGGTTTTAGTCTTAGTTTTTTTGCTTTCTTTTTATATATAGCATATTCAAGGTTGGAAGGGTTACTTTGAAAATGTATTCTGACACAGTTTGTCACGTAAATTGGGTTAGTTAATTCATTAATTAATTAATTGAGGGGCGACTTTAATGCCTGCACTAACCTTGAGCGCCTCTAGGGGCACCACATTGGTTTTTGGATTTTAGATAAGCAACAAAAAAACTTTTTTTTAAATTTTTATTTAAAATTAGTCATTAATTACAAGGGAATTTTGAGTTTTGAGAAATCTGAAAATGGACGATAATTCTTACTAACTCCGTTTTGTTGTTGTTGTTGTTTTTTAACCAGTAACATAATTCAAGTTCCATATTAATATAACTTGTTTGCTTTGAATTCTTTTTGGATGACTGCAATACCAATAAAAAAATTTTTTTTTAAATTAAATACGATATATATATAATTTTTCTGTACTTTTCGGTCTTCTGGATGTTTATTTGGGGAATTCAGGCAAATCTAAAGCACAGGAACTGAGAGGAAGGCATGCTTATTTTATTTTGTTAATGAAATGTTTCCGTTCGTGTTCGTTAACCATCACCTGTTAAATCGATTCATACATTTAAACCCTCCGCGATTAGCAGGGGGTCCACTCTATTTTGTTTATTTCTCGTTTCTCTCGAAGATTGCGCCTCCTCCCCCCGTGAATGCAAGTTGCTCCTTTTGAGCCCTCCTGCCTCCGAACTGAATACATACCGGGAGCGGCGCGTCGGTTTGAAAGCATTAAACGAATCACTAACAGCCTTTAAGTCTTTCCGAGGCGGATCGGGGTGGAGATTAAGCGACGCGGCTTAAAGGGAGATGGCAGGGAGGGGCGCGAATGTTTTTTTGGGCCCCTTTACAGGCATCCGACACCTCCTCCATAATAGCGGGCCTTTTTTTTTATACAGTCTTCCTTCCACACAAACACACCGGCAACCCACACGCGCCCATTGGCGCGCATTGAAAAGGCATCGGCGCACTTCAAAGGGCACACGTTCATAAACAGTCATCGTCTTCGCACAGCTGATGAATGCACGTTTCCCGCCCGGTGATAATGAATTGAAACGGCTCGTCACGTGACGGCGCAGCCGGCCAAAAAAAAGAAACGCAGAGCCAAATAAATCGTCCCAGCGCCCCCCCCCCCCCCCCCCCCCCGCCCCGGCCAGGAGTTATTAGTCAAAGTTGCGCTCGCGGGCCAACGCGCCAAAAAAGAAGACTTTGTGCCGCTGTTGCTCATCCAGCAAGTGAAGTCGTTTTAAGTGATAATGACAGATGTCCCTTCACGTTTGCCGTTTGGCTGCCTTGAAATGCCGCCTGAGAGGCCTGAGAAGCTCGTCGGCGCCGCCGCTGAGCGCCGGGCTGCAGTGGGCGCTCGCTTGTCCGTCCGTCAGTCCGTCCGTCCGTCCTGCCCACCTTCCAACCGCTTTATCCATTCATCCAGCAGACCAAGCTTTTATGCATCCATGCAAATATTGATATATTGTGTCTCTTTATCACTCCTCCATTTTTCTACCCATCCATGGATCTTTTGATGTATCGTTTATCATCCGTCCATCTAACATCCATCCGTCTGTCTATCATTCATTCATTCATCCATCCATCCATCCCTCTATAGATCTACTCACCTACAGTATGCAATTATACATCCTTTCATTCATGTTTAACTCTAAAAAGAGTTGGGTCAAAATTATCCCAATTATGGATCAAAAATGGACCGATCCACCTTATGGGTCTATTTGACCCAACTTTCTGGGTTGTTTTATATGAAATGACCCAAGTTAAGGATCTGACCAATATTTACGAGTTGTTTTACGCTGAAAGGCCCATTTCTTGACTCAAAGTTGGGTCAAATGGACCCATGTAGACGATCGGTCCATTTTTAGGTTATTTTTGAACCCACTGTTATATATCTTATATCAACAGTTTGCATCCGTCTATCAACAGAACCTAGCAAAGGTGGCATATAGCGACCCCTGACTATGTTTACAGGAAGTCAATAACCTTCCAAAAACCCGAATATCGGCAATATTCGTCTTTTGAAAGGCTATGTGCTCTTATTCGGACTTTTAAAAACCTGAATGAAATCCCTTTTCGAACCTAAATACTTGGCCATATAAAAATGTATCTGTGTACTGTTGTACTTCTATTGAACGGAACAAAGTGTGTGTTTATACACTGACTTACGTGTAAGCTGGTCTGCCAGAGGTTAAATCCTGAGGTTCGGGATTGGGACCTCTGCTCGGGACCTCCTGTGTGGAGTTTGCATCTTCATCTGTATGAAATGCTTGTGACGGTCTGCCTTGGGCCCAAAGTCTGCTGGGATGTGGTCTGGGAAAAGCAGTGTGGAAATTGAAGGATTGGTATGAAGTCTTATTCAGTTCAATCAATCTTCCAAAAAAAAAAAATATCTTGGTTTTATCCGAAAGTGTTCAAAGGAATTTGGACATTGATTGGGAATTGATTCCCAACTGTGAACCGCTATCCTCTCAATGGCCCCCAGTAAAAGTGACAAATGGGGCCCTTAACGACATGACATTTGATCACCGCTGTTGAATCCGTTTAACGACGCATTGTAGCCCGTTAGGCTGCATAAAAAGGTAGTGGAAGGTTTGCGCGGCGAGGAGGGGGGGGCACAAATGGGGTGTGTGTGTGTCGTCGTCGTTTTGTCCCGCTTGATTGTCATTATCCTCCTGGTTGCACACGCCGATTGCGCAGGCCAATTAAAATGGAGCAATCTTCCATTCGGCTGAAGCACTTCCCGCCAAACGATTGTTGTGTCATTTACGGAGCATTACGGTTCTCGAAACTCTCTCGCTGCCCCCCCCACTTTCCACTTTCCACTTTCTGTCTCTCTCAGGGTCTGTCCAAAGTAATAAGTGTTTTGCAGTGTGATAATGCAGTGCTGGCGCTTCCTTTTGGGTCTGTTTTATAATATCCGAGCCGTCCCTCTTCGGGTCGCTATCTCCTGCTGGATCTCAACAACCGATGCTATCCGACTTCCCTTTGGAGAATTCCTCCTACAGATGAATTAACCAATCCCGCCCACCGCCCTCCCCGACTCCATCTCGCCCCTGTTATTTCACCATCCTACCCCCCTTTTCGCACTTCTGCAAGCCTCCCTTCACCCACACCTGCTTGTTGGATGGGAGTCTCTGGACCGGGAAGCATGCGAGCGTAACGGGCTAAATTGGACCGTTACGGCGCGGCGACACACGCATGAGAGAGTGTTGAGTTAATGGACAACTTAGCTCGCCTCATTGTTATAGCCGCGAGCGTCATTAGGGCCGCCGTGCCCCGACGCCTTATCTTTCTCCCGCTTCTGGCTTCCTTCTAGTGCTGCGTTTAAGGAAAACTGGGGAAGTCAGATGTTTGACCTTCCAAATGGAAAGTCGCATTTTTTGGGGTGCAGTGATGCCATCTTTTAATTGAAGATCCAATGTAGTGACAGTTCTCGGCCCACTGTAGTCGCGGGTCACTTTTTACGGGTGCTTCAGACTTTTTTAATTAATTAATTTATTTATTTTTTCGTCGTGCTTATATTGCTGGTTTATGGTAGACAGCTGGTCTAAAGTGATGTATTTCACTTATATGTAAACAGCGGACGTCAAACTTTTATTTTAAAGCCATCCAATGGGGATACTCCCTAAAACGTTTGAGGGTGGTTGAAGTGGTCACGTCACGGTGCAAATGTGCTTCCACCGTGTCAAGACTCGGGTAACGTGCCGCAATATCAAAGGGAATCAAACGAGCTGCTTCGATTGGCCGTGATTGAGGTCAGCTGTGGCTACTCCTGCAGCCTGCACTTGTCTGCGAAAATACCTACATCGTGTCTAACCTGCCTCTGCGCAGTGATGTCGGTCACAAAAATAGAACCCATCACTTGTTTTTCGGCCGAGAATGAAAAAAACTTGGAGTTGGCTCAGTGGACTAATGGTTCACATGTCTGCCTCACAGGTCTTATGTTTTAGGTTCGAATCTTGGCTGTAGCCTTCACTTCGTGTGAAGTTTGGATGTTTTCCCTCATTGTTTTGTTTTCACCAGTTATTCTGTCTCCCTCCCACATTCCATAAACGTGTACGTTTCAGACTCTTTGCTGTTCTTAAGTCGTTTGTCTATGTGGGCCCTGCAACCGGCCGGCCCGCCTCTCGCCCAAAGTCAGCTGGGGGAAGGCAAAGTGGGATGGCGTAGTTGCCAGCAGTCTTGAAATTCAACATTACGACTGTCTTCCTTGCCCTTCCACATTTTCATACCAGCCCCCCCCCCCCCCCCCCCCCCAAACCAACCTCCAGGCGGGAGCGGCCCAGCCCGCTTCCCTCAGCCCGCCTGCCTGCAGTAAATGGTGAAATAATGGCAACCGCGCGCCATAAATCAAGCCAATTGAAAAACATGACCATTAGCGGCTCCCTTCCCTTTCTCTCCTCCCACGTTTGGGCGCCCTTCACCTTTGTGCCAAGAGGGAGCGAGGGAGGGAAGGGCGAACACGAGAGAGTGTTTTTTTGGGGGGCATTACATCATACGGAGAAGGTGATAGATGATAAAAATAAATAAAGCACGTGCTGTTTCAGGTATTCCTTATTTAAGGCGTCACCTACAATATATTATAGTATGTCGAGGTCCATAATAACTGGACAAAATATGATACAATGATATTTTACAAGAACTATATTTTGTGAGCTTTTATAACTTTGCGCAGAGGATGCATGAGCACATTTCAGGGGGTGCGTGAGATTAAAGGTGTAATGCTGACTGGGTATAATAATTACACATTTACATAGTTTTAGCTCCCAAAGGAGATTCCCCCCCCCCACACAAAAACGTTAAAATGTCAACATTTTCTCCATAAAATGTCATTTTATAGCATGTTTAAAGCCTTAACTTCTGAGCACATACGTCGCCCAAGATGCGTCACGCTATAAGTAAACAAACATTTGATTTTTATTTGGTATTCATTTAGTGGCTATTTTGTGTTCATACTAGTGTTGAGTTCTTTATCAATAAGACAATAAAAATACATAATGTTAATCATTGTCGGTGGGGCAGGCATCGGCAATCTTTAGTCATTTGAATCAGTTCAATACAGAAAACAAAACCCTTTCTACAAAATCTTTTCAGTGTGTTTCGACTTTGAGTGGTTGCACAATTCTGTTTTGGATGTTGGAGTGGGTGTGGCTTAAATAAAGACCGATGTACTGTAAGTTAATGATTGCCAAACTGGCAATGCCTCTATTGGCTATAAACAGGATTTCCTGACTTATTTTTTTCTGGGGGGTGCTGACTTTTGCAATGTCGAAGATGGTTTGAGGCTTTTTTCTTTTTTTTTCTTCTTCAGTAAACTGATCCAAGTTATAAGTGTTGTTGTTGTTGTTGTTGTTGTTTCAACCTACCTAAACAACATGCACTGTATGGCCCACGTGCCGTATTTTGCGCATCTGGGGAAAAAATATCCTTGCGTCAGCACATCCGAGACGCGTTTGCGTGCGCGTGCACGCACGCATGTCTCCCAGGCTTAAGCGAGGGAAAAGGGAAATGCGTTCCGGTGAGACAGTAGCAGATCGGGGAGAGAGAGATAGACGGCGGGGGGCGGGGCCGAGCGAGCGGCAGAATTGCTCGCGAGAGAAGCGGCGCGTTAAATGTGACATGACAGCGATGTACATATCATATTCTATTGTCATCGCGATGTGTAGATGCACGAATGTCCGCGCGGGCATGGATCCAGTCTGTCAATGCAATCTTCTGTGGCTTTATTGTACCAATAAAGGCGAGTGCCAGGCAGAGGTCCTGTCTGGGCTTTTGGTTGCCATGGCGACGGTGATGGCTAGCAGTGTTTTAAATGACAAAAAAAAAAACGACCAATACGATCTGTTTAACACAAGTATAGATTATTATGAAGAAGCGGGTTCATGGACCCCCCAACAAGTTCGACCACCCGCTAATGCTGCTTCAGCTCAATATCAGGCCGCCATCTAACGTTTGAGTATTCGCGCAATGCGAGTGCTTGTGCGGCGCGCGTGTCGTGACACATCGTGACAGACGCACGACTAGTCACGGCGCAAAAAGGGCACGCCGCCAGAGGTGCTGACGGCTGTCATGTTGTTACGCCAGCGTGGCTGCCGGGCCTGCTTCTTTCCCAGCGCGCGGACGCACGCGGCATTTAATTACAACATGTGGCGGCTCACGTTGCACAACAAGCATGTGAATGAACTTATTTGGAACAAAAAAGACATCCGACGGACGAGTCGTGCAGATGTTGAACATTTTTTTCCATAGTGGTCCTTTTTAATTTTTGTGTTACATTTCACTTTTGCTTGACATAAATGGTCAAAGATTTTAACAGAGCATAATTGGTGACTGGTGAAAAAAATTCTAAAAGCACATATATATAAATAATAAAGTCCTCCCACCCAATAGATGCCTCACGCAGTCTGCAGTTAAGTAAAAAAAGGTGTAGCCTATGTTGTTTAATGTACTTTATTATTTAAAAATTTTAGTAAAAAAGTGCCTACCCCCAATGAGCCCATTCCTCCACTTTGCGGAAGTATGAATGAATATAAAATCAACTTCAAGAAATAAACGCCTCCCTCTAATAAACCCAACTTCAGTTACAGCTGTAACACATTTTAGGTTAATGTTCACATTATGAGGATCTAATCTGTATGATTTGAAACGATTCATTTGTCAATAAAGTGAAGAGGAAATAAATGCCTCCCCTGGAAATTTGATGAGGAAATTGTTTATATTGTTTAATCTTACTGTAAAAAAATAAAATAAACGCTAGCAGGTGGCTTTAAAAAGGAATACTGTTTATTTTATGATTATTTGATTTAAAAAAAACTAAACATTTGTAAAAAAAAAAAATTAAAGGCCTCGCTCTCAATCAAAGCTTTTCTAGTAGCAGAAGTTTTTTTTTTCTTTTTCCGGGTAGTTCAGTAAATAACATACATGCTGTACATCTATATTTCCAATGAAGGTCTCTGTGCTGATAAACGAATCCAGATGTGGTACTTCCCTTGCAGGTGATTAAATAAGTGACCCTGGCCATGAAGAAATGTGGTATATATTATTCATTGAAGTTGTTATAAAATTGCATTTGTAAGGCTACAAGTCCTTCCCTTTACAAACCCTTCAGGACTAATAGACGCTTTGTGCTCTCGGGAGTCGAGGAATGAAATGCCCTTTACTTAAGTTATTACATGAGGAATAATGATATTTTATTTGATCCATTTATAAAACCACATTTGTACCAATAAAAGTCTCTCTTCTACTAAACAAATGACCACTAATGGACTTATGGAAGGAATAAATGCCCCTGGGCTTTATACACTGGTATATTGTATCACATATTATACTGTATATATAAAATAAAAAAAACACACGCACACAAAACCCTTCCCCCTTAATAAATCGCTTACGACTATTAGACACAGAGCACTTCTAGCAATTTAATAAATTCACTCCAGCATGTATATATTTCTACAAATAAAAGGCCTCACCCCAAATATGACAAACAGATACTCTGGTACTTTTGGCAGCCGAGCAACCTTTGTTGAGGACCCGTCACCCGCTATGGGAAGAAAATATGACATTTGAGTACATGAATCCTAAAACTATGTTCATAAGAAATAAAGACCTCCTCCTCTAATAAATGACTTGTGACTAATAAATGTTCTGGCACACTTGGCAGTTAACCTTTTGTTGTGGACCACTATGGGAGGAAATATGATATTTGAGTCGATATATCATAAAAATGCAGTCATAAAAATAAAGACCTCCTCCTTTAATAAATGCCTTGCGACTGCTCAACTGCCTCTGCTACCATTATTTCCGGGTGGGCTTGTGTGTGCATGCTGCAGCATTGTAAATAGCATAGGCAGCCCAGGAGCATGATGGAGATTGCATTATTGACCTCAGCCTTTTTTCTCTGTGGATAAACAGGTGAAGGGAGGGGGGGGGAAGCGTGGGGGTGGGCGTTCGGGTATGAGCGCAGGCCCTCGTGTGTGAAAAGGGAAGATGGTGGTTGATGGGAGGAAGATGAGGGGATTGGAGATGAGGGAACGAGGGGGGAAGCGAGGCAGATGGCGGAGGCGAGAAGGGGTTGGGGGGTTTGGGGGGGGGGGGGCTATTGGATGCCGGTGATGGAATGGAGACACGTGAGGGAGGCGCATGGGAAGAAGGATGGATGAGTTCAGAAAAAAAAAAAGAGGGTAGCAGAAGAGTTTGTCCTCCATCTAGTGAGGGAGGGAGGTCTCGGCTCGGGGCCCCCGCGGCGCTATGCCTCCCCAATCTGCAGCCTTTTAATCGAGGAGAGGCATAAAAAGAAAGGCATGCTAATGGAAAATGTCGAAAGGGATTGGGGGCTTGTGAGGAGGGGGGGAAATAAATAATAAATCAGAGGAGTACAAATATAGTGATGTCCCGCAGGCACTTTTTTTTTTTTTTTTTTAATCTGTTGCTCTTTTTTGAATGGTATGTGTATTAAAAAAAAAAAAAAAAGCCTTCCTCTCAATAATCACCTGATGAATGAATAAAGCCCACAACATGAGGAGATAGGATATTTTATTTAACATGCTACGTTATAAAAGAAAGAAATGATCTGATACACTCGGCGATTTCAATAAATAAATGCTACTCGTCACTATATAAGAAATACACTGTAGTATTATTTAATATTGGTACAAAATTTTAAAGGCCTTTCCCCCATTAGACATGGGCAACATGACTATTAGACACACAGTGCCCTTGGAAGTTGAATAAACACCACTTATGCCACTACCGTATATATGAGGAATAGAGTATAGATATTTCACAATACTATTAAATACCTTTAAATATTAAAGGCCTTCACCCTAATAAACAAACAAAACTAATAGAAATGAGGTGCTCTCAACAGTTGAGAAAATACCCCCACAAACCCATCCACCTGGAAACCATATGATTCAATACGATGCACATCTTTTAATATACTTTTAAACAAATGCATTTGTGAATGACTGCATGAATAAAAGCCTCCATTCCAATAAACTCTTTTTCAGTAGGTGAAAATAATAAATGGCCGTGGCCAATGTATGAAGAAATACTGTCATCTAAAGGATTTCATGTATTGTAAAAATGCATTTAGAAATAAACAAAGGCCTCCCTCTTATTAAATGTCTTTCTACTCTTTAACACTTGCTGCTCTTAGAAAATCAGTAAACAATGCCCGCCTGCCAACTATTTGAGGAAATATACTTCATTTGAGTGAGTGCAAATACTTGCAAGAATTTTTTTTAAGTAAATCTGACAAGTTGGTTTTTACAGTGTAGTTTCATGTGTAATCAAAAATGCATTTGTAAAGAAAATAAATAAAGGCCTGCTTCTTAATAAATGCCTAAAACACCGGATGTTAAGCGCCCCTGGCCACATGAGAAAACATAGCCTTTGATACTAGTATAAAAACAAAACAACAGAAAAGCCTCCCTTCTAATAAACAAAGCCCTTATGTCTAATTTATGTAAAGCGAGAGCCAAGAGCTCTAAAGGCACAGCGAAGTACAAATAGTAATCGCCCAAACTCAACCTTCAATCTATCGGACCTCTTTTTGAATGGCTTGAAAAATACGACTCTAAATGCCTCGCTCTTATTAACATGCATGTGTTGTGCGAGCAACTGTGTCTTGGAATCTGATTGGCTTACCTGCCTGGCTCCACGCTCGCTCCCTCGCGCTCATGTTCCTTTGTGATGTCAAGCTAATCACTCTGCCGGCCTCCTCTGCAAGATATGCGTGTGCGTGCGCGTGATGATTATAACGTTGAGTGACAGGTGAAAGGTGACACAGGGGGGCGCTGTGACGAGGACGCGGGCATCGGCGTTGTCATCTCTCATCGTCAGTATTTAACGCCGGCGTGTTTTAAGTTGTCCGCCGCCCCCCGTGTAGAACATTAGCATATTCAAGGGCCCGGATAATTTGAGGGTCGCACTCGTACCTCAGGGCGCTTTTAACGAGGCGTCACGTGTCTGCGCTTTTACGGGAGCGACGATCTGATGAGTGAACTCTGTGATATGTTCAAAATGATGAAGATGGTGGTTAGGTTACGTTGTAAGAGGCTTTAAAGGGCAGGAATCAAAACGTTCAACCGTCGTCAGCTCGGTGCATTTTTTTGTTGAATCATTTTTTTCATGAATTATTTCCTTTTTGTGTTTGATATTTTCTCAAAAATATTTCAAAATGCTTTATTCTTTTAAATAATAAACTATATATATATATATATATATATATATATATATATATATATATATATATATATATATATATATATATATATATATATATTAATATTTTTTAAGTATCATGACTATCAACACCTTCTTTAAAATAATCACCTAAGTCATCCCCCCCTTTATTTAGGTAAAAAAAAAATGTTGGTAAAAAAATTACTTTTTATTCATCACAATTGTTATAATTTTCTCTTTTTTTTTATAAATAATTTTGTAATTTTTTCCTAATTATTTCAGTTGTTTTGTATTTTTTATTTTACTATTAAATATGTTTTTAATTGTTTTGCATTAAGTTAATTGATCATTTTTGATTGATTAATCAACCAATCTATTTGAAATATTTTTTACTGTCAATAACATTTTCTCATTTTCAAAAAAAATCTATACATTTTATTGTCTCATAATTAAAAAATATATATGATTCTGATAATGTAACTTAGCTTATTATTATTATTAAGTAATGTAAAAAATTATAAATTTATATAATTCTTTTTTTTATAGAGTATTTATTTTAAATATTTGAATAATATGAGTTGTTTTAATTACTTTTTAGTATAATAGTCTAACTTACATCTATCTGTCTTCTTCTTCTTATTGCAACGTATCCCCCACACTAAACATTGTTTATTGTATTCAGTGACTTCTATTTAGCCGCCAAATCTGTTGACATTTTTGTCAACTTCTGTAGACTTAACGTTCACTCCTCTTCGTCCAGACCGCAAATGAAAAGCGCTTTGGGCGAGCTCTCTAATAACCGCAACCATATGCACCGAATTGTAACGAGAAGAGATTTTTTTCTATCTCCATCATTTCCTGTTAGTTAAATTAGTTGGTAAATGTGAAGAAGGAGCTCGTAACAGATGGCTGTGGCAACACTGATGACAGCCATTGAGTTTTTAACACGCTCAAGTGGCGCAGAATGCGCCAATGAATCGGCTCATTGGACCAAATGTGACTTTTGAATGGGAGATGCAAATGTCAATGAGGCGGATTTCAACATGACAACATGTTTTTTTTGTAGGACTGCACACACGCGCGCGTTTGGCGGCTGTCAAAACAGTGACTTGGCTGATTAAATAAAGTAAACATAACTTCGGTTTGTTTACAGGGAAAGACCTCGGGGGGGGGGGGGCGCCTTTTAAGATTCAGCTGCTGCTCACTTCAATTTATGTGAGTCGAGCTCCTCGGAGCTCAGTACAGGTTTCTTTTTCTTTTTTTTTTAACAAGAGGGCACCCCCGCATGCGACGAACCCCTTTTGTTCCTGCCCAGGTCGATTTTGTATTCAGCAAACGCCACCTGGGCGGCTAACGAGCCAATGTCGGCCATTTAACGGGCTAATGGACGCCACCTCAGGTGGGCGCGCTGCTCGCCCGTCAAAACTTGACGGGAAGCGCGTTTGCACCTGCAACCCCGCGCACCCCCCCTTATCATCCACGCGTTTTACGCCGGCTCCCCCTGTTAGGAAACCAATCAAGTTTCGCACCTGGGTCTTTAGACGGCAGAGCTACAAAATGTCCCTCGTATTTCTGGAATTTACATAATTGAAAGTCTTACAAAGTCATACCTGAGGAAAGTGAAAATAAAGCAAATATAAGAGAGAATGGAGGAATCTTTTTTTTTTTTTTTATTGAAGTGTCTGAGCTGGGACACAAGAAATTGAATGTGCAATGTTTTGGTGCAATGTGCAAAACTGGCTTACGCAACGGCACTTCTATGTTGAAGCGAACGTAAGGCGGGTTTCCAGCCACCCATTTGAACAAGTTTTTACGCTTAGAGAGGGTTTTTGAAGTGAAAAAAAGGAACATGCGAATTTTGGCAATAGAAACAGGTTTTGCGAATAACCGCGTGCAAGACCGAAAACACGTCACACGTTTCGACCGGATATTACGTCACACGTACGTTTGTAATCACAAAGCAATGTCGGACGATAAAGTAAGGTATGTTTGAGGGGGGGGCACGAAACAGAAATCTTTTTGGAATTAATTAAAGAAGCGAATATTATTGCTAATTTGGATAGAAAACAGCAAAGAAACGCTACGGTTGATCAAGAATTACAAAAAACAAAAAAAAAAGAAGCAAGCTCTTACGACGTCATCGCACGGCGCAGTCGCTTCCAGGTCTTCTTCTTATTTTAAATGACTGATGGCTCACATCTCTTTTTATTTTATTATTATTTATTTTTTTATAAAGAGCTCAGTATTGTTCATTCGGAAATGTCATCATCATTGCTTTTTATTTATTAAATTTTTGTATTTTTGTATTTTTATATATATATATATATATATATATATATATATATTTTTTTTTTTTTGTATGTGGGTGAGTATGTGTATGTGCGTGCGTGCGTGCGTGCGTGTATTTGTTAGCTCACCAAAAACCTATTAGAAAAAATCCCATACCGTTCACCTAAACCGAACACCGCCGTCAGGAGACCCGAGGGGACCAAAGAAAACCAAGGAAGGTGAAATCCAGCACCGACCAGACACCACCCACCGGGCCACCCACCAGAATTCTCACATCTCTTAATGGTGTATACCGCCACCTACAGCGGCGGAGTCCCCCTCTCAATATTTGCAAAAGAACAACACATGGAAACGGGCATGAATCGCATGTCCGTTTTTTTTCCGCATTTTTAGTAAATTTGCTTTAAAAATTTGTGGATGGAAACCTGACTAGTCTTAACTAATTTGATATAGCCTGTCACCGCTAGTTTGAATGAATTGTAATCCCACGGCAGAAGGGAGAAAAATAGCAAGACAACCCTGCAAAATGGCGAGCTAAACCCGCAACAGATGAAGTCATGGTCACAAATGTAAAACCCGCGATAGAGTGAAGCGGCGATAAGCGGCCCCGCAAAGTAGCGAGTTCGCCGCACCTCAAAGACGTCCTCACCAGCCTAAACTCCCCCAGATTACGAGTGGCTGGAGTCATATCTTTCTTTTAACTGCTTTTCATGTCCTCCTCCTCCTTCTCCTACTTTGTGCTGAGAAACGTTGACAAATATGAAATCCTTTCCATATTGCCCACCTGCCGGAACCTTTACATTCAAACCAGCGGGAAAAGGCACCAGGCTCGAAAACACTTTATGTTTGTATGTTTTTGTGCCCTGCCTGCGAAGTAATGCGCTCTACCCCGCAGTGATGCGCGCCGCACGAACCAGAGTTCATTGCGAAAGCGCCTTCAAATGTTTTGCAAGCTGTCCTTGCAAATGTGCACCCTGCGTTTATAAAGACAAAAACAATGCTGACGTAAAACAAGAACAAATTGTGAAGAGCAAATAATAATAGAGAATTGCTTCTGTGAGCACTTACTTGAATGGTCTGAAAGTATTGAGTGAACATCATTTTGGCTTTCACGCAATCATCAACTGCAGGAAGCTTCAAATTGCAACTTGGTCCAATTTGGTGCAGCTCAACATCATTTGTATTCGAACCTATTGTCAAAATCGGGACGTTTTTATGCACAACGCAAACATCCATTTTATTTTTTATGATTTTCTTCAACCAGTTTGTGATGCAACGTATGAGCAACGCTTCAATTTCTTCTGTGAATTGTCTCTAAAAGAAAGAAAAAGAAGAGGAAGTATATACTTAAAAAGCAGTTGTCTTCATCCGACAACCTTGATAGAAAAAGTCTCACAAAGCTAAATAAAAAGCACAACAGCGGCACAGAGTCAATCCTTTGATGCACTTCATTTTTGAGATCATGAAAAAAAATACGAGTATAATATAACACAAGTAAGTTTAATATAAGTAATCTAAGTAAAAACCTGAGATTAAAATTCAAGAAAATACGGCAAAGTAGGAGAAGTAGCAAATAAAAAGTTTGGAACCCGAGACGTGGACACGCACGACACTGTGAAGCAATCACGTCTCCAAAGATCATCTTAAAATACGAAGATGGTTTAAGATTCTAAGAGCGAATGTTTACATGCTTCGCTGCTGCTGTTTTGGTTAGCAATTAAAAATCGCATGTTCAGATAGGGAACCGATCTTCCAAAAAGACACCTCAAGCTGTTTCATGCCACTCCCAGTTTTAAGTTTACTCTAAAACAGCAAAGATGAATACACCTTGAGAAGTTCGAACTGCCATTTGCCTCTAAAAAGCTCATATAGCTTAATGCTAACAAACAATAGAAATTACCATTAACATGATAATGGTTAGCATCGATAGTTGACAGTTTAACAAGCGGCAGACATTTGAATATATGAATATTGCTGACAATATTCAAATATTGAGTTAGCCGTGAAACACGTTTTTCTGCGTCTCTGTCTGTATTTTAGCGCCCCCAGGTGGCTAAGGCGCACACACCAAAAAGAGCAGCACAATGCCCAGTTTATTGAAACTAGAAGTGTGGCAAAAACTGTTGAATTCTTTACATTCCATTTAATTATGTCATCACTCTATTCTTTTATAAATAGATAGATAGAGTTTTAAGGACTGGAACGGATTATTGGTATTTCCATTCATTTCATTGGGGAACAATGATTTGGGATGACGGGGATGATGCTGTGACTTGAAACTTGTATTTGAAGGCACCACTGTTCCCTGATGGGAATTTGTCGGACTAATTGGGGTAAGGCTTCTGAATATGGTGTCTAATCAAGTGTCATGCAAGTTTACGGGATTTCACCGCAGTGTGTAATGATTTAATTTCCTGATTTGCATATCTTTCCGTACATTTTGCTAATCAAAACCATCCCGCCTCTTCCTTTGCAACGCAACGTTACAAAACAGTCGAGCGAGGTGCGTAGCAGAGCCGGCAAATGTCATTTCAGGGCGCCGGCGGAAAACAACAGCTGCCGCAACCATTTGGCATTTCCTGGGAATAAAAGTTGGAGCGGTTACAAGTCAACTGTTGTTCAATTAAAGGCAAATGAAGATTTAAATTAAGATGCGTCGCAAAGGCTTACACGCTCACTTGCGATTATTGTCAAATTCCCCTTAAAAACGCTGCGGCGAGTTGACGCGCGTGAAACTCCCGGCTCCAGCGCCTGAGAGTGAAAACCCAATTAATCTGACTTCAGGCTTTAAAAGCTCTTATCGGACACCTTTTTTTTTTTTTTTTGTGGCTTCGGTGATGTCACACATGCTAATCCTTCCATTTCCCAGTCAATGAGTGTTCAAGCTACGACGGCGCGTCCGCTTCCCCGCTGTCTTTCCAGCGCGAGCCACTTGGCAGCCTGCGAACGAGCCTTGCTGAATAGAACGCACAATGCAAGTGCCAGTCAAAGCTTGTCGGCGTGTGAGAGCTTTCGTTTTTGCTCCACTCGTTTCAACACGCACCGCATATTTGTCAATGTAGCGTCCGGGGGTGTTTATTTACTCAAGTGCAAATTAAGTCCGCAGGGGGGTGGCAACGGTGCTGGGTGGTCATTACTTGTGCTTTAGATAGGATCATTTGCATGCTATGGGTCCCAATAAACAACCAAACCGATAGTTGATTTACTTAACTGCAGATAGGGTAAGGCATGTACTATTGTGAAATAAATATTGAGCGCCATTATATTAGATTTGCAAACATTTCTCACCAATGAAAGATCCTTTGTTAGAATGCGATGCTTTCAAAAATGTAGTATTCAGAAAAAAAAAAAATATTGACCAAAAGAAAATAGTTGGAATTAAATGGAGGGAAAAGGTCCATGGATGAATGGATGGAGGGAATGTAGAAAAGGATAAAGGAAGAACAGAAAGAAGGGAAGGCGAAAGGATGGAAGCAAATAAGGATGCATGCCAGGAAGGAAGGAAACACAGAAAGGAGGAAGAATGTATGGAAGAAAGGGAGGATGGATGAAAGAAGGAAGCGAGGCTGAAAGGATGGCTGGATGGATGAAGAAAGGACTGATAGAAGGAAGTGAGCAAGGCCTGGTGGAAGGGAGAAAAAAGAAAGAAGAGAAAATGAAAGGAAGGAAGGAATAGGAGGTCTGACAAAGATGGTCGGAATGAATTATTCATGGATGAAGAAAGGATGTATAGAAGGAAGGACACAACTATATAAGGTAGAAAAGAAGGATGGAGGGAGGAAGGACGGCTTGAAATGATAGATGGATGACAGAAGGAAAGAATGATGCTTGCAAGGAAGGAATAAAGGGAGAAAGAAAGAAGGGATTAAGTTAGGAAAAAGATGGATGGAAGACAGGAAGGAATCGAAGAGCAAAGGTCATCCGAAGGAAGGATGGGGGGAAAGGAGGAATAAAGAAGGGAAAATGGTAAGCAGGAAAGAAGGGTAAAAGGTCAGAAGCAAAGGGAATTAGGAAGGGAGGGTTGTGTGACGGAAGGTAGGAAACAAGGACGTATGGAAGGAAGGACTAAAGGACAGAAATAACAGATCAAGTAAAGAAGGCGATAAAAAAGAAGAATGGGAACTAGAGTGAAGGAAATAATGGAGGAAGGAAGGAAGGAAGGTAAAAAGGATTAAAGGATGGAAGAAAGCATTTTTTTTTCCTCAAGTGGATGACGCAGCCGGCGATTAAAAGCGGCTCAACATCTATTATACGAGGAACTCCCCTAAAACGGTAAGCTGAGCTTTCGTTACATCGGCCGGCAACATTTTGCCGAATAACGTCGCGATACTCTTGACATTTCATTGTACTCTGCGGGATCCTTTCTGCATCCGGCACTGGGTGTCTCCAACCTGTGCCGGGTGCGATCACATGTCAAGACCATCAAGGAATTTTTCCGGCGAAATGTGCTGCCCAGTATCAGAACAATCGATGTCGGTTATGCTCTGGGGCTGCTTTGCTCCTCCCGGCACTCCGTGTCACGATATGATGGAATGGAATTGTGGCTTTGCGATGTCACGCACACCTTTCACCTGATTAGCATGGAGAGGCAGTGCCGTCGTGGCGGGAGGTGACGGCAAGGAGAAAGTCAAACAGAGTTCTGAACAAAAAAAGGAGAAAGAATGGCCGAGAGAAGAATAATGAAAGCTTTTTGTCCTCCAGGTGAAGGTCGAGCGACGGACGAGAACCTGGTTTTTTTCTCTCCTTTCTTTTCTGTCATTGAGGTAATAATTGATCATTAAACGCTCGGCATCAACCTTCAGTAGTTGTACGAGAGGGCCTTTTGACATCTGACATAAAAAAAAAAGAAGCATGCTAGCAAACCTCACTTGAGGATTTTTACGAGTTATTTTTTGTTTGTTCTCGTCGACTTTGAAGCCCCACGTTGAGGAATGTTGATAATCGTGATTGAGGCCTGCTTTAAACCTGTTCAATCCCAAAAATGTCTTAGTTTTTGCATTCCCGATGCAAAACTGTGCAATTGAACCCAAGATCTCAATGAAAATATGTGCCAAAAGGTGAACATATTTTCAGAATATGAGCAAAAACATGACCTATTTAAATATGTCAATAGTCTAATAATGTTCTTTGTCTGCGTCCAGCACAGGCAATCTTGCATCCGTGCAGCCAAACGGTTCGAAAGATCAGTGTCTGTTAAACTCTGGGGCTGCTTTGCTAATCGGTGTATAATTAAAATCTCAAGGTGACCAAAGCATTCTGGAACATGTCATCTTAATTTTTCTTGCGCGCACACCTGACAGTTACCCAAGCTAAAATGTCATTTGAAACCTTACTGTATAGTTTTTTTAAAATGTTTTTTGATGATGAATGACACCCGGGAGATGAATGACCAGATTTCCTCAAATACCGAACCCGCAAGTAATAAGAAAGCAATCCTGTCTCTCTTTTCCCATTGATACCAGGATGGACGCAGTGCCTGGTGCCACCGCGGTTATCAAAATGGCACATCCGGAGGATACGAGTTAACAAGTAGCAACGACTTTGTCCAACAACAACAACATGTAGCATTTACAACTAGCATAGGCACGTAGGATATGTTAAGTTATTAACATTGTTTTTCAGTTTCAATTTATATTTTAGCCGTTTTGGATTTAGTTAACTCAGTATGGCTCAATGAATAGAATTGTATTCTTGTCTGTGTTACTTTCATGAGGAAGGGCAACGAGTTCATACATTCATTCGCTATCTCTAAATGGGAGGGCCGGTCTCTGCTGGTCGGAAGGGAGTCAGGCTTATTATTATTGTATTTTTTCTAATCTGATTTATACCCATGGGAACAGATTCTCTTGTATTCACTGAGTTGTAAACAAATGTACTGTGGGCTGATGGGAGGAGACTTTGCGTATTCTCCCACTTTTGTATAAGTATTGATGCCCCACGTTGGACGAGACAGAAAACCTGATAGAACACGGCTTCAGTGTCGTCAGCCTTTTGTCCTCAGAAGCTTCTGATAATTATTTACCTTTGCAAAGGGACTTCTTCACCAGGATCTCACCATTCAGTTAATTGAACACACAAAGAGTAGAATACTTAATATTGTCTACTCTAACAGATATATAACTAGCATATACACCTAGCATGAACACGTAGCATAGACACGTAGAATATACACCTAGCATATGCACCTAGCATAGGCTATGCACCCATCATAGACACCTAGCATGGACACAAAGACTGTCCAAGGTTCGATCAACACAGACATATCTCACGTCACGCGCCCATAGACATACGACGTAGGTGCAATGACATCTTTTTTAGCATATGGAAGTGGCAAAAATGGTAGCAAAAGCAGCCTGATTAGCCTTTATGTGTAACCGGCCTTAGCCCATGCAACAAGATTTAACCTTGCTTGTGTCGTCTTGTTGAACTGTGGCTCCCCGTTAAAAGCAACATCTCCATCCGAGCCCCGACACCTCCCGGCGCCGGCGCCGTATTGATTCCTTGGAGGTCAGCGCGGATGAGTTTATTTGCAGCCGTATTAGCAAAAAGACGATCACGCCGTCCAGCCTGGATGTCAATCAATCAGTCAATTATGGCAGGGACGGCGGCAATTTTGCACGCGGGCCCGACGGAGCGAGCGAGCGCCGGCGGCCGCGTTGCATCGGGCGCCGGCGCTGAAGCAATGTGACATCTTGTGTGTGGGCCCGCGGCAGCTCCGAGCCCCGCGGAGGCTGTCTAGTCCCACTAATGAGGATGGAGAGGGAGGTCAGAGATGATAGCCAATCTAAATAAGGACCTTGATATGACTTTAACACGGTGTCATATTGTGTCTGCGTCTCTACGTGTGCCTGTTTGTGTGTGCGTGTGCGCGCGCTCGGAGGTAATGTCCTCCCACCTTCCCGCTGCTGTGTTATGACTAGCGTCCTCGCTGGCAGCTCGCTGTCACCACGAGGTGTCATGCATCAGGCGTCAGCGACACACACACACGCACACACACACGCACGCACCTTCATTAACATTGCCCGCGCACACACCCACGGCTGTATAGCATTCTCACTGGAATATCGCTTTAGTCTTCTGATGCGTCTCAGCAATCACGTACTTTTGAGGATTTTCTGACGAGAGGTCAGTAATCGCTGCTAATCGGGGGTGTCAACTCATTTTTGACGCGCTGTAGTTATAGTTTTCACTCAGAGGGCCGTTCTTAAGGGAGCGCGTGGGACTGCCAATGTGGAGTAAATTTTGTCTGGGCTGAGTTGTTCGAATGACTCGGTAAAGTCCTTCGAAACGTATTGGTGAAGTCGTTCTTGGTAGAGTTGTTTGAATTAAATGCTAAAGTCGTTCGAACATATTGGTAAAACGTAAGGTAAATGCTATAAACATTAAATTTTTTCCCATAATGCCATTGTGCCAACTTAATGCACACCAGCCCAACCCACCATCCTTTATTTATTTATTTATTTATCCATCCATCCATCCATTTTCTGTACCGCTTGTCCTCACAAGGGTCGCGGGGGTTGCTGGAGCCTATCCCAGCTGGCTTCGGCCAGTAGGCGGGGTACACGCAGGCGGGTTATTTATTTATTTTTAATGTATTTTTTATTTTATTTTATGTTTTTTTTTGTTAGTTTCTTTATACAGCGCTTTTAATTAAATATATATATATATATATATTATTTTTTTTATTGTACGGTGTCCTTGAGTGTCTAGAAAGGCACCTATAAATATAATGCATTATTATTATTATTATGATTATTATTGTGTGTAACATTATGCCGTCAGAGTATATAGCATTTTGCTTTCGGTGTCGGAACAATTTCTGAAAATGACATATTATACTAACATTATTAATGGATAGTAATTTGAGCAAATGTATTCTTTTCAGAAGTGCGTATCAAACCGGTAGCCCTTTGCAGCCCAAGAAAAAAAAATATATATGTTGGTGGCCCCCGTGTAGAAAAGCCTAACTGCACTGCAACATAATGATTAGCTTTTTCTTTGATATGATAGTCTGCTCATTTTTATGCAACACCAATTTATTGAACACTTGCGGCTCTAACAGATCAAACCCGCACCCCCCCCCCCCCCCCCCTCCCCCGACATGGAATTGATCGGCATGACACGTCGTCTCCTTCAGGAAGTCTTGCATTTTCCGGCTGCGATGCGATTGGTGAAGTGAAAGCGTGCCCGCTTAGAAAAGGTAACGCGCTGTGAAGTACATTGGCGCACAATCGACGCTTTAATACACGGCTTAGCTGCCACTGTGGAATTGTCGGGCTGCGTCGTAGCTGAATATTAACCAGCGGTGGCGAGCCGGTCGGCCTTGTTATGAGCGCAGTCAGCAGCCAACGGAAATCAGTCCAACATTTTGGGCTTTGTTATGTTTCAAGCTGCATTGTCATTTCAGGAAGCCGTTGGGATACATCGGCGGCTAATGCAACATCCGAACCCGACTTTGAAGCCCTATCCCCGGATTGTGACACTCATTTGAAACCCAAACCCGGGCACAGAGCATTTTTTGTCGATTCCAGTACCCTTCGGTCCTCCAACAATGTCAACTGGTCCCCCTCTTTTTGTTGACCACTCGTCAAAACTGGATGCTAACGGCTTGTTGCCTGTTTTAAAAGCTTCTCCTTTTTGATGCTAATGTCTCCGTTTATGTTCCGTAAAACAAGCGCTCCTCTGGCGCGCCCGCGTTTATAGTCTGCGGGTGCTTATGGCGTGGGCTTGTGTTCAGTGGATATAAAATGATGACACTACCCTGGTTCAAATGCCACATTTTGCGATATCAAGATGTGAGGCCAAGGAAAATCATTTCTAAACTTATTTTTGCATTCATGTGACCGATCACATGTACAATTCAACAACAAAAATGAAATCCATTCGAGAGGAGGAATAAACATCTGAGATAATGTAGTTGCACAAGTGTACACACCCTCTTGTAACAGACATATACGGCTGTGTTCAGAAGTAACCAATCACATTTGAATTCATGTTAAATAGGCGCACAACTGCAACCATTAATCCTGAAGAAGTTCTAGTAGGCTTTTCCTGACATCAAACTGTAGGTATGGTGGCTGACAAGCAGTGTTGGTTGTGCTTGCTTATACTTATATTTATTAACTACCATAGACCGCATATTGTCAGTTGAACTATTTAATGGATGCCAACAATATTGAGACGTGGCCCTGGAGCCTTTTCTGCCAGATGCGGAAGAAGGTCTAATCCATCCAAAATTGTTGCTTGTTCTTGTCTTTGCCGTATCCACATATGGCATTGTCTGCCTAATCCATGTGACTATGGGACTCCACGGTCTTAACAGGATTTAGCTCGTAAATGTGCCAAGAGTGTCATAGATAAGAAAGGTCATAGCAAGTAGAAAGGTCACAGCGATTTAAGAGCCTCGCTCAAGCCACTTATCTTATTATGTGTGCCAAGAAGGCCTAATCGAACACTACTGTACTTCATAGCCCAGACAAATGAAAAAGACGAGAGACTGCATGCAATAAATAAACAACCAGAACTTTCCAGAAATTCCTTCAACTCATTAAGTGTTGTTGGCCTCTTGCAGCCTTTCGGACCAGTTTTCTTCTCATCTTTTCATCAATTTAGGAGGCATAACCAGTCTGAAGGCAGCCACATTATCTCAGTTGTTTGACTTCCCGTTTTGTAAAAAAAAAATATTTAATTTATTTTCTGTTGAGTTGTACAGGTTATCGGTGACATTAAGGTTTTTAAAACATCCCTTACAAAAACCTGTCATATGAACATGTTATGCAGACATTAAACTCATTTGTTCCCAAAAATCTATTATAAATGTTTGAAGTGTCCCAAAGACATATTGATACGTTTTTTTATTTTTTATGCTAGAACATCCATAAGGCTTTGATGCAGCCTCTCAACTTCGGTTAAAGAAATTGTAGTTATTACACAAACGGCCAGCAGGTGGTAGCAGAGCATAGGAAATGCATGTTGAAAAAAAGTACTCCAAATTGTAAATATATATATAATGACGAAACTTAGTTATATTCTATTGCTAGTTGCTGCAAAACGGAAACGGATAGAAATATACTTTTTTTCCTGATAAAAGAAGAGACTTTAATCTTTCCTTTGGTACGTTTTATGTTTTTATAGCAATAGAACACAATATTCCGTGGGCCTTGCAAAATCAGTCAAAATCCAGTATAACAGCCGGGAGTGAAGGAGATTGCTTCAGTGAAAATGGCTGGGAATGAATGAGTTAATATCGGCTGTACGTACGCCCGCGCCCGTAACCGACCGCTGCAGCCCTTGAAGATCGCTCCTCCTTTCAAGACCATCTTTTACCCGCCCTGACGAGCCTGACGCCTCCTTTTGATGTACGCATGTCGGTATAAAGAAGGCGGCCTCGCGTTTTCTCCTTGTTTGGACCCATCTCACTCATCGGCGTGCGTCTTTCAAGCCGCCGACGAGTACAGTGCGGCTGCAGGAACGCGCTTGTTATGCCGCTCATGTCACAGGAGCAACAGCGAGAGAGGCTCCCTTGTTCTGAAGCACCGCGTCTCTTTTAATGGCATAATTCAGGCGGGAATGGAATCTGTTGTATGCGTGTGCGTGTGCGTGTGCGTGTGTAAGAGCCAACGGTCAGTCATGGCAACCGGCATAGCAACAGGGACCTGTGAAGGACATCTGGAATAAACGAGTTAGATCGGCGGCGGCGCTGCTCGGTGCCGCAGTCCTGACTGGATGACATCGTCGTGTTTGTTTTGTTTATGTCATGACCAGGGTTTCACAACCTTTATTATTCTAATGGACACATTTTACATGAGAAATGTACAACAACAAACAGAAACATCTCAAAATATAGGAACAGCGCCATAATGAATTTTTCGGGATTATATTTTCTTTACCGAGGCGTGTTTTTGTGCCGAGGTGAGTTAGACTTGATATTGGTCATTTATGCACCGTTGTGGGAGTGGTCACAGCTGACATTCAGTCATAAGCCAATCAAAGTGGCTCTTTTATTTCCCTTCTAAGTTCAGCCCATTTGCCATTTAAATGCGGTGTGCATTAGGGTATTGGTTCTCAAATGGGGGTATGTGAAAGCCCTCCACGGGGGTACTTGAGATTTTTAAAAAAGTACAGTATATGTAAATACTTCCGAAAAATATAAGTTCATAAAATGAATGTTATTTTCAGTAGGCTATTCTATTTCAGTGTCCTAAAATCTTTTCACGTGTCACGTAGAATCACCCCAAACTTTTCGAAAATGACGTTATTTTTTTAGAACAGAGCTTTACTATAAACCCAAAGTAAGTACTTCTTGAATTACGTGCACATAACTTTATTTTTGTTCTTTTGTTGTTGTTGTATCTTTTAATTTCCAAATAGTTGAAGAGACCACATGAATACAAATAAAGTTCCAACGTTCAATACTGTAAATCAGACAATGATGGCACTCGGTTTAAGTTTTGTTTTGTTTTTCAACCAGAAATCCACAATCAAACTCACCAAAATCGCGTTAGTCCGGACCACATTTACGTACTCTAACGATCTGTTATGGCTTCTATCAATTTATTTTTGGTTTGTCAGAGAGAGTTTATGTGTTCCATAAATAGCGACATTTGACTCCAGTTCACCAATTAAACAGAATCAGAAAGTTCCATGTTTGAAAATGTGACTCGTTTACCTGATTTTTTAAAAAAATTTGTATGGCAGAAGCAACAGATGAAACAACTTTGGCAACTTGTGGTCAGAAAATATCCTTTGATATAAGTATGATAAAACAATCTGCAGAGCAGCGAGGCTGCGAAAAGTGAACTGCGAAGAGCGAAGGACGACGAAACACTTCACGTGACCCGTTTGCTGTCCATGCATACAGATGTTGTGACTCGAGGTCGTTGACCCGACCGCATGGTTCGCTTATAATGTTTTTTGCGCTTTCACACCTACGGAGCCTCGAGCTGAACCTGAGCCGAGTCCTTATCCCGAGTCACCCTGAGAACAAAAAGTGTAGCCTCGCTTACATCACTCGTTTCACAGTAGAAAGGAGACGTGATTTCCCCCCCTTTGACCGTATATGGCTTTTCCTGCATCATCCGAGCTGCGTTTCAGCCCATTAGAGAAAGTAGGACAGAGCTGATGACCATATTTGGCCGGGGGCTCGGTCCCCTCCTGCAGCCATCTTGCCTGCCAGGCCACTGATGCTCTGACTCGCTCCCTCGGCCTCTCGTGTCATCATCATCCATCCCTGTTGCTTCGCTCTCCGCCATCTTAATTCCTTCCTCCTTCATCTCTTTTTTTTTAATACCTCCGCCAAGCACAAAGATGACAAGTGTTGTTGTTTTCACCCGTCCAATGGTGATGCAAAACCGGATAGAAGGTCTCAGGTCATCCCTCTTGAGCAAGAAGGTCGTTGGCGAGTTAGCAATTGAGTTGGCTAACTGCTAGCTCGCTAACCACTTGAAACCTAAAACCCAACCCAAATTTGGTTTGAAACCCTAATCCTGCATTGAAACCTTAACTCTATCTTGATATCCACATTTAAAACCCTAACCCTTGTTTGAAACCCCAAATCCTGTCTCGAATCCATATTCTGAAACCCGAACCCCTTCTCCTACCATCGCTGACAGTTGCTCAAACCAGAGCTTTGCAAATAACCTGAGTAATGAGCCACATGCTGCTTCACCAATTGCTCCTCATGTTTCCTCCCCTAGTTGTGTTTCCTAATCAGTACGGCCACATGACGCGTTTGCTAATTCATGAACGCGTGCGCACCGTTTTTTTTATCGTGCGGATGCGTTTTGTGCGCCGACGCACGCACGCACGCACATTAGCATAAATTTCTGGAGCCGGTTAGCGCTGGCGTGCTCGCTCCTCTCTGGCAGCAGGTTGGATGAATACTTAAATGCAGGGGGGGGGGGGCAAAATGGCTGGCAGGGATCACCTGGGCCAGGCGCCTGCCGCTTTCCCAGCAGAACGATCGAGTCCAATCCAGATTTCAGTAAAGGGCTGCCGAAGGAATAGAATTGCCCGCTTCGCTGGCAATTCAGGAGAGGAGCGAGGCGCCATCTCCTGCCCCGGCTGTAACATTCCCAGCGAGCCGGGCCCCCCGCCGTCTCCCTCCGACTGGGAGGAAACGGCGCAAGGTCGCGAGAATGCGGCAAGTTCTGGCAATCGAGCGGCGAGCGCTGAATTTTCCCATTGCCGGCAATCAAAGGAAACTTGGGAACGAGCCGTCTGGGAGCGTCACTTCCTGAGGTGCTTGGGTTCCACTTAAGTTTTAATAATTACTTCCCTTGGAATGGAGCCATCTTATCTTAATTAGCTAACCATGTTTATTAGCTCATTAGAGAGTGTGTTTTTTTTTCCCCATTCTAGTTTTTGATGTTGTTGCATACTTTGGCTTCATAATTTTTTCACAAAAGTCAAACTGCCTGATGAAAAGCAGTGTTGGCTCGGGTATTTGCTACCTCGGTCTTCAGTGAAGACTTAAATACACCTTTCAATTCCGCCGCTATTACATCATAGTTTACATTGCTAGTTCCCAGTCAGCTGTAAAATAAGTTTTTAAATTCTGCTACTAGTCTAGAAATCACTCAATCTTTAGGTCCTGAATACATGGAGAGAAAAAAGAATGACGGCACGTCGACGGGTGCGAGTGTGTAGTGTGTCTGTCTCAGTTGTCCGAAGCATTTCAGAGATTTGAGACGCCGATGGGCGGAAGGGCGCGGTTTGGGGGCGCAGGGGTGGTGGGACGCGAAGTCGGAAGTCCGTGGTATCTGCTTCTTTAGTGGGGACCAGAGTTCAAAGCAAACATGGTGAAGCAGCATTGAGATGTTATGCTGCACACAAAGGGAATAAGATGCCACCGGAAGTGAAGTAAGCCAGGTTGAAAAAACTTTTTTTTTTTACATACCTATGATTAAGGTCTTTTGAGGCATTTTTTAAATCAATTTCAGTGTATGTTCTTTTAGTAATTATAGAAAGCTACTTTTTATTTACCTTGCATTTATATGTCTTTAACTGGTTTGTTTGTAAATTATTTTAAATGTGTGCTAAATGTCTCAGAAGACAGATTATATTTGAGATGATAACACATATGGCCAGATTTACTAAAATCCCAAATAGTGGACACCATAACTACCATGATTACGCAAGCTATTGGTAACAGGTGTGAAAGTGGTGCAGGTCTCTGTATTTAACAGTTTGGGACAAAACAAAGCTTCAAGCAATGGAATTGGAGATGTTGGCGGAAAAACGCACAAAAATCCAAAAACAAAAAAAATCACTGGATTACAGAAAATATATGTATTGCTCTGCCCGCAACCCTCGTGAGGATAATCAGAAAATGGATGGATGATTATTTGGGAGAAGCCAGCAACTGCATAAAAGCAATGTTTTGTCTGATTAAACTCAACCGGAGTGTGTGTATTTGAAGGTACCTGCCCATCCTGCAAACTTTGCATTCCAAACATGGGATAGGACACCAGAAAAAACGGATCTGCCAATTGTCACAGTGCCCTGAAATTGTTGGAAGAAGCTTTGTCATATGGCATGACTCCTTCTTGTGATTGCATCCAAGCCAGCCCAGTCAGAACCTCCGGAGCTGAATTGCTTTTTTTTTTTTTTGTTTCTGCCATTTCAAAAATATCTCCACGAGTGGAAAAGTTTCCCCCAGCGCCTCAGTTTGCCCCCCCCCCCCCCCCCCCCCGCTGGCTGATGTGCTTGCACCTGCCCTATTAGAGGCGCTATTTAAAGCCATAAAATCAGCTACGACAATTCGTCTCAGGTTTGAATTTTCTTCCTTTCTTACCTGCAAAAAAGCAAACGGAATATAGCGAGCTCTGTGGAGGAGCGCTGACGGTTCGGCTAACGACATATTTGCACACACGTTGAACAACCTGTCGAGGGACGTTGGGAGATATTTGTCGACATTTGAATGCGTTGGAACATTTGTCCGCGCAGATCTTGAGAGTATGCAAATTGTGCTGAGGAGCGAATATTTGTTCAGGCTGTTTGGGATTTCAGCCGTGTGTCTTTCAACCGGCATCTCACAAACACACGCGTACACACATGGCGGACGCATATAGTGTCCGTATGAATTCCTGATGGCAGGTGGCTGGTTGGGGACCCGGGTTGGTCCAGACAGCAGATGGTCTGGTGGCAGACAAGGAGACGGCCTGCACAATTTCCATATTTTTCCCTCCGCCATATTAGAAGGCAGTATTCTCTTTTCAACACTTCTTGCCATTTAAACCCGCTCAACTGCTAAACTTTTACGACATGACATGACAATAACTGAATGAGGTTACTCTTGACGTTTCACTTTGGTATTGCTCACCATGCATACCACCACCCGCACTCTCCATTCAACAAAGTCTGCACTACTTTTGGTCGATCTTTTCCGTTTCCTGAAGCAGCCATTTTGGGCTTCTTTTTCCAGCGTTTCTTCAGGGATTGATTATCCTGGTGATTTACTAACAAATCTGCAGTTTGTATACTTAACTGCTTCAATTCAATTCACTGTGTGTGTGTGTGTGTGTGCTCACATAGCAGCAAAGCTTAATGACCTGCCGTAAAACACAAACCTCTAATAAGTCTGCTGCACATGGTCAGAGCTTGACCAAACATCTTTTGTCTGTGGTTAAGGGCTCACCTTCCAGAGATTCATCACCATAAATAATGCAGCAGTCGTGCAAGACATTCCAATTCACAAACCGTAAGACAACTTATTACCATTACATGATAGCAGGTAGTAAAAATATATGCTGCTGTATGTTATCTTACAGTTGTAAGTTGCTGACCTGACACTTGATAGCATCAGATTTCAGGACTGCTGGGTGGTGGTGGTCGTTCCAAATATTGATAACATTGATAGCAACGTTGCTAAATTAGGAAAAGAAAAAGTTAAGGTTCAGTTAAGGGCTAATCGTTTTGTACACTTTGTTTATTAAGGACAAAAACAGTTACATGAATTGACATTTTGTTTGTAACTGTGATTGGCTAATGTGTAAGAATGGGAGGGTCTTGTGCAAATCTACAGGACGGGTTGATTGACATTTTTAAACAATCATGAGAAGGAATATCAGTACTTTGTTACCCTAATGATTCCACAAAGTTTTTTTGTGGCCAGACAAGGCAGGAAATTAGTTTTTTTATATATATGTTTTTTTATTATTATTATTATTATTTTTTTAGTTCAACTGGCATCAGGGAGATAAATTCACTGATCCGCTTTTGATACCCACAACATGCGGGGGAAACTAATTCTGCTAATTCTGACTCTGCCATCGTGACATTAACTTAACAGTTTTACTATTTCAGCTGTATAACTTATTATGGGTTAAAACTTGCATATGTGCTAAAATGTCAAATGTTGTAGTTTCTGCATTTGTCAAAGTACTTAAACGTGTAAAAATGAGAGGAAATGTGTATAACTTGCATGGTATCAGATCCGCACCTAATCTTGCCGTTTCGAAGCTCGTTTGGTATCAAATCGAGCAAATTCCAGAAGAGGGTGAAAAAGCAGAAAAAGGAAAACCGGTTTTAAAACAGCATAGTTCTTTACTTTTGGAAAATTGAAAATAAAATTTTATTGGGGGGGGGGGGGGGGTCAATGTATTTAAAGCAACCATATATGTTGACCTTTAGCTTAATGCTAATGCTAACACATAAGTGGGGAAACAGAAAAACACATTACAAAATTTTTGGGGGGACGGGCAGGGGCTGGAACAGGTTAATGGCATTCCCATTCATTTCAATGGGGATAACTGATTTGAGATATGAGCGTGGTCACAGAACAGATCAACTTTTATCTTGAGGCACCACTGTATTTTTTTTTTGCTATTTCCTTTCAGACAGAAATTGTCAAAGCGAGACAAACTAATTAACAATCATAGACTTCAAGTTAATGGAAACGCTTTCATATTTAGCAATTTTCATCCAACTTGATTATTAAAATCGGCAATACTCGAGAGGCGTTGCATTTATTTGGTATTGGATCCGTACCAGATCTTGTAGTATTTCACAAAACTCAAACACATGCAGAGCCACGTCGTCTTCCTCCGTTTCATTAAAATAGGCGCCAACAAGTGGACAAAAACATCCAAGAAGCAAAGTGTGTGTTTGTGCAAGGGGGCGAGACAGTGACCGGCATCCAGCGCGGGCCGTCCACGTGTGCGCGTGTTTCGACTTGATTATTGTCCATCTTTTTATGTATGCCAAACCTTTTAAAGTGTTTGGCTTTTTTTTTGCTGTTGTTTCGCGCGCGCGTGTTGTTTGCTCGCCGTTATCACCGCGGCGCAGACCGATGAAGCCTTTTAGTGGCGCGTTAGCCGCGTTTAGCATGAAGATTGGCGGCCTTGTGTATGTTCTACCCCCCCCCCCCCCGCCCCCCTCCCACCATTCTCCATGCCAATATGTTTTTGCCATATGCGCGTGTGCTTCCAGTCAGCAGGTGGCTGCGGTAGCGTTAGCAGACGTGAGCCGTTAGGTAATCACAAATCACTCTGATCTATTCCCGAACCTGTGTCATTATATATAGCATTATCCACTCTGCCACCCACTCGCCATTCTCTCTGTTTTCTCTTCTTTCTGGTGCACTTACTCTATTTTCTGCCTCCCCTCTTCGCTCGCGCACTCCCACACTCACTCCACGGGCCCCGTGTTTGCTTCCACTGCATATATTACCGCTCCCCGTTGTTTGTCTCTGCTCTCTTGACATTTGGCTTGTCATCTCTCATCTCGCTCCGTCGCTCCGTCACCAAGACTTATACCTCAGCGGTGTTTTACCGAACCCCCCCCCCCCCCCCCCCCCCCGCCTGCCCTGACATCTTTTCCTGTATGGAGGAACCAAAACTGCCAAAATTACAAATGAATGAATGAATAAATAAATAAATAAATAAAAGTGAAAACAAAAATGTATATATAAAAATAGAATTCCAAAATTAAATACAAAAAATGTCATCTACATGGAAATAAAATCAGCTATTTTCATAGATAAATAATTAATTAATTAATTAATTAATAAAGATAAAAATAAATACACAAATAAAAAATCGGATTCTGCAGCACGAGATAACTAAATGTGAGAGCAGAGCGTTTTTATTTATTGCTTGATATTGAATTATATTTATATATTAATTTTGTATTTATTTCCACATTTATTTTTATATTTATCCTGTTTTTATTTTTGTATTTATTTTTACTTTTATTTATTTATTTATTTATGGCTAGGCAATCTATATATATATATATATATATATATGCTGTATATATGTATATTGTTGTTTTTATTTTACATTTATATAAATTTTTTGTATTAAATTTTTGAATTGTATTTCAAATCCATTTTTTATTTTCACTTTTATTTATTTATTTATTTATTTTAATTTTGTCAGTCTTGGTCCTCCATTTTACTGTCCTTCTTTTGCTTTCCATCACGCGGTATTGATTGCATGCTTCCTTGACAGGCACGGTAATGGACGACGCCAAGTGTGTGCATATATATGTGTGAGTGTGTGCGGGGATGCCAATAACTCACCTGACCAAGCGGAGGGCCATCGGGCAGGGGTGGGGGTGGTGGCGGCGGTGGTGGGGTGGCGGGCAGAGTGAGAGATAGCGAAGCTTGACAGGCCGCATTTTAAAGCCAGCGAGCCAAATGTAGGGCAACTTTTAAATCACAACCCCCTGGCACCTCGGGGAAGTCGACCAGCCGCAGAAAGAAAGAAAGAAATCCCCCCCCCCCCCTACACACACACTTGCATCCCAGCGCCCGCCAGGCCATAAAACAAAATGAGTAAACTCCTGAGATGGCGACTGACTGATGTGGTTGGCATTTGTTCTTGCCAAATAGTGAGCTCTTCAATAACTGGCCACTTGCGGCGGCGCACAGCAGTTAAAATGCTAATTCAATTAAACCAATCGCTTTTCTATCACCCGTGACGTTCAGTGTCTACCCGTTCTTTTTTTTTATGGGTTAATATGGAAAAGTTGTTTTCTTCTTTTCTTTCTTGATATCATGATGACTGCAACCATAGAATCCTGTGAGGCTCCATACGATTAGATTAAGATGTCCAGATGGTTGTTGTTGTTGTTTCCCACCACTTTTGAGAAACTTCCTTCCTCAAATAATAAATAATAAATCTGTGAATAATTGAAGACATACATCAACCATCTACACTTTAGTAAACAAGTACTCCAAGTACAAATTTTTCATAAATATGGTTAAAAAAAAATTGTTATCATTCATATTGTTTATTTTGACCTTGTTGCTTATATTGACATGTTCATGTAAAAAAAAAACAATTTAATACATCACAGTTAATCGTATTATAATATAATCTACATATGGATTTCCATGCTGTATAAAATCCAGTCCGAGCTCATTGGAGGTGTGCCAACAATGTAATCATTTCATACAGTATGTGCACAATGTGTTTTGTTAATGGCGCGTACTGTAAATGCCATCATGTCACATCCTATTCCGCTGGCAGGCATTCGCTCGATTATATAGCTCATCATTTCATGCTAATTTGCATGAAATCACATTGTATGTTCTGTTTTGCGTGTGCCGATTCACCTTAATTCATTCAATATGGATTAGGGAAAAAAAAAAAAAAAAGGGTCTGCAGGCAGGAAAAGGTGACTGTGCGCTACAAATAGCAATTAAAGCAAACCTGACCCACGCGGCATCCAAGCTGAACAAGCGATGCTAATGCGAGATGCGCTCGCTTTCCTAATTTTCTGGATTAAGTCGCGCTAGGCCTAATGTGACGCGCGCTAACCGGCCGCATTATGCATGCGTTTGTTCAGCCAGGGTGACTCGTTTACCCAACAATGGAGCAAAACAAATGCTAATTCCGCATTAAAATACGACTGCCGCTGCCTAAATGTTCTGACAGACGTTTTCTGTTAGCATATGCTAGTGACTATTAGCATAGAGTGGATGCGGTTCAAGCATGGAAAAGGATGGAGGGACGCCCAAATGACCCACTCAATGTCACACACTGTTTGTGTCGATGCATACACATCTTAAAGGGCGCACCTGCAAATAATGGCCCAAGTCTTTTTTTTCATAAAACATGAAAAACTGAACCAAATACCGATTATATTATATATATATGAATAACTTCATTTCAGGTTGACTGTATATTTGAAAGTTTTGTTTATTTATTTATTAGGGATGTAACAATACCCAAACATCACAATGCGATATTATCACGATACGAAGCTCACGATACGATAATTATCACATTGTGGGGTGGTTGGCGATATAAAAAAAAAGGTCATCATATTGTAAAAAAAATTAGCTCATACTAAAAAAAAAAAAAAACACAAAATTGTGCTTTTGTACATAACAGCAATGCATATAAACAACCTAAAATCTCTTGTAACACTTAATATTGAGGCACTTGCACGCACACATCGAGTTCCTCTACATATTGACTTGGTTCTCAAGCATATTACATTCCCATTCATCCCACAATTAGCGTAGATTTTAATCATAGAAGGGCCAAAACATGCCTTGTGAAAATTAAACTGCACTGAAAAACTAGCCACCAGAGGGTGCTAGAACTGCACAAATGGAAATCAACCTGAAATTTTTAACACATGTGCTGCTTTTAATATCGTGACATGACGACAACGATATTGTGGCAGTTTTAATATCGCGATATCACAATATTGCCGTTATCGTTACATCCCGATAATTTATTTATTTATTTATTGGTGCAGATTTAGGTCCTCATCAAAATATTAGAAAATTCAGAATTTTAGACATCATGCTAGAAAAGGGATCCACCTTGTCGTTTGGAGATCCAGGTTGAAGTCCCTATTGGAATATCTCTGTATGAGAGAAGTGGCAGCAAAACAGGCCGAAAAAACGTGTCTTACTTCAAGATTGAAACAGTCCTACAGAGATTACATTTTTACGGGTAGGACACTCCAGATCCCGACTAGAAAATATGATAGAACCTGCTGATTTCTTTTGAGCTCTCGGAGTCTCCAAAAGACCAACATGCTGTGAACGTAAGGTTTGGGATCAATCAAAAAGCACTAGGCCATGTAAGTTGCAAAATGGAAAATTAATTTCTCATCATTTGAGTGTCAATGGATGTTTTGTCCTGCGACTGTGTGGAAATAGTGGAGGGTGCAACCCGTCTCTCGCCTTAAAGACAGTCGGGATGGGCTCCAAACAAGCCAACGGCGACCCTAATGAGCAAAAAGCGATGGATGGATATTTTAATAGCTGATCTGCTGTCCAGATGAAACACAAATGCAAATCGGACATTAAATATTGACCCGAGGATACAATCCGGCCCCAAATGGCACAAAAATGATTTATGATTGTTCGCATGCCGCACTTTGGATGATGTCGTTGAGACACCCGCCGCCAAGCACCGCCCACTGCTTGCAGACCTTGAGCCAAGTCCCATCACAGAGAAATAATGACAGATTGCAGCGTCAAAAATCAACGGACGCTCAAGCAAAAAAAAAAAAAAACGCCTGTGTATTGACACGTTTCATTGCTATCATAACACGTCCCATCAAATATTTTCTTCATTGCCTGCTTTAATGCGGACAATTAAAATGTGATCTCCGCACCACTTTACTGTTAAGTGTTTATAAATGAAGGATCATCATCAACAGTCATATTTCTTTTTCACACAGACGCTCAAGTAAAAGTAAAAAGTATGTTGCTATGACAATGACAAGTCGATGTTATCCCAAAAGTTACTTAAGCAAATGTAGCAGAATAAATGTAGAGTTATTATCCGCATCCGTAGCAATGAACAAAAAAAAAAACCCTCATCTTGCTCAATTGCAACCAATGTTCTACTTTTAGAAATCCAACTTGGTTGTAATCAGTGTGACTTGTTTGTCAGGTCGTGTTCAAAGGAAGGAAACGAATCCTGTTGCAAATGCCAAAGTGTTGCTCAGCACACATTTTCTCTGCATTTTGCTGCCCTCCTCGTGCCCTCTGCAGTGAGCTTCTCTCGGCTTCATTAGTCTCCACGACGCCAATTTTAGCAGCGTCGCAGTGTTTTCACACCAGCTAAAAACGGCGGGGATGAAATTCAGACAAATATCAATCATTACCGCCCCCTTCTCATGAATTTTTTTTTTTAATTATGAGACTAATTTGATTTCGTTTAAAGTGTCTTTACACCATCTTCACCCTACAACTCCCCTTCAATTTTAATACACCACACAACTTGTGTGTGGGGGGGGGGGGGCTTGTGGGGGTGCCATCGGTTGGGGGCCGCAGTATAGAGCAGTGCTGCGGTCCCCTGTCCGTGTCGCCCCCCCCCCCCCCGCCCTATCTATTTTTTTTAATGCACCACATACACTCAGAAAAAAAAAATAATAATAAAAAAAAAATAATAATAAAAATAAAAATAAAAAATAAATAAAGTGTCTTTACGTGAACATCTGCAGTCGGCGTCGGACAAACTATTGCCAGTGGATTGAATTCCCATAAATTAGCTGCAAATTCAACTTTGAATTCATTATATACAATTACAATCTGCAAGGGCCATAAAGCAGCTCGGGTGGGAGATATACACCGCCTCGGGATTAGCATAATAAAATACCGTCTTATAGAGGCACGTTTTTTTTTTTTTTCAATTTAACGTTCGCTATAGTGTAATAGAGTTATGGCGGGAAGGCAGTTAAATTGAAAAAGCACAGTTAAAACTGATGAAATCATTTTTGGCTTAGCAGAAGCAGAAAAGTCATTTCCCGGTGCGCGGCGTCCTCCAGCAGTGTGACAAACTACACGTCTAAAAATAAAGTGTGCCGGAGAAAAGACGGCGGCGCACCAAGGTCATGAACTGCACGTTAATTTGAACGCCCGACATCGCTAGAATATCAATCAGTTGTCCATCAGGTCCAAGACGGGCACCGAAAGGTTCCTCGCTGGTCAACGTGCTCGATTCTTTCAATGACATTTGATTGTCTTCAACTTTCTGTATTTTTACATATTTAATTTACTTATATATGGATGGATGGATGAATGTATTATTTGTATTGTAAATATGATTAACACACGTTGAGTTTTAAGTGAAGTCCTCTCCAACCCAGACCAAGACATTATCGAGACGAGAGAGTACCGAGACCAAGACAAGATTTTTGAAGACCAAGATTTTTGAAGGTCGAGACACAGACTGAAAACATCTGAGAAAAATCACACACAAAAAATACACAACAAAATGACCGGTATCTTTTTTTTTTCTTTAGATTTGCAACAAAAACAAATGTTATATATATATATATATATATATATATATATATATATATATATATATATATATATATATATATATATATATATATATATATACACACAGTAATCAATAAATAATAGTGTTGTAGTTCTTAAGATCAGTCAAGAATGTCAAGATTAAAATTTACTTCGAGTTGAGATTTGTTGGAATTCGTTTTTGTTGCAAATCTAAAGAAAAACAATCTACCGGTCATTTTGTTGTGTATTTTTTTGTGATTTTTCTCAGATGTATACAATCTGTGCCTCGACCTTCAATAGTCTTGGTCTTCAAAAATCTTAGTCTTGTCTTGGTCTCGATACTATATTTTCGATAATGTCTTGGTTGGAGTGGACTTGACAACAACACTAATAAATACAACTTAAAACTCAATGTTAAGAGATATGAATGAACTTTCTTTTACATTTTTTTGCGTGAGTGCGCAATATTCCAGTCACATGGGATCATTTGAGTGACGATCACTTCCTTACTTCAACAAGCATTGATGGCAAACTTCTACCACTCGGCGGCAACGCATTATCATGAACAGATGTTATTTCTGGATTTAACCATAAATCACTGTTTATGTCGTGAGCTCGGAAGTCAGCTGACATTTTTTTCAAGGTAGGAAACGTTACAGCAAGGCCGTATTGCTGTTATTTTTAAATTAAAATGGGAGGTGCACACGTTTGCGTGCACATATGTTAATATGTTAATAATAAAGACAAGGTGCTAAAATATGAAACCACAGACACCTCTTACCAGATGTGCTCTGACGCAATAACTGTCAGCACCCTAAAAGTCTGATCCTTGAATCGCCCTGGAGGGCACAAATACTGCAAAGTGTCTCGGAAGTCATTCGGAGCGCAGCCACAGCGGTCTCTAATTTCCAAAAGTAAAATTCCGCTTTCCCCCTCAGGCGCAATCCTCCAATAATGCCGGGAACATTCAAACATGAATTAAACAATAATTGCAACATTTGCCTTGATTTCTCTAAATTGTTTTTGTTTATTATGCTTGGTAGCATTTTTGAGCATCCAAATGAAACTATTCTCCGAAAGCAAAAAAAAAAGTTGAGCCCAGGAGATGAGACGGGGAACACCACTTAGCAAAAAAAAAAGAAAAAGCCACGCTTATGCAAATCTAACATTTAATCGTTTCAATTAAACTAATTGAAGTTGCGCTACTGTGGAGGAAAAAAAGCCATTCAACCGAATGCGTCAAAGAATAACGCAGTACCCGCAAAGTCGACTTAATCCAACACGGGCCTGATTAAAGGCTTCATTTGTTGAGCGTTCATTCGTGTGCGAAGTCGGCCGCCGCCGCCGAAATCCCCCGCCATCGAAACACATCAGCCGCCAATCAACACCACGTAAGAGTTGATGTTAAAAAGGCTGTTCCCGCGCTTGGCATTAATACTCGGCTAATTAGCAGCAGGCGGCGCCGTCGCCGCCTCCACTCGACGACAAGAGAACGTCTCGTCCTACTTATTGTGCCGACTTTGCGCCGCAGTCGGGATGGATTTTGTCTCTCGCGATGCGCGGCCGGGATGGATTTTGTCTCTCGCTCGCGGCGGCGGCGGGCTAAAAACAAACCCGAAATGAGCATGCTGCTTTCCAACGCGGGCAAATTAGAGGAGATGAGAACGCAGCGCCAGAGAGTCTCGCTCTCAGTTAGCAGTAATGCAAACACAATCTCGTCATGATGGGGAAGTTTATCCCTTTGGCTTCTTTGGAACTTTTTGTTTACACAAATGACGCTGAAAATGCTGCCGTGTGCGTCTGTGGTAGGAAGTACGGGAAATAATTTCTCTGATTTCTGCGTGTTCAAATAAAATTTGAAAGTTGAAGTCTCGTGGAGAAGTTTTGCTAGCTTTATTTCAGAGTCTGAAAGGCATCTCTAGAACCCGGCTCAAAATAGCCCTGGTCCCAGAAGTGTAACATTCTCAAACAACACTCACCCATTATATACCTAACAGTTCCCACCCCCTTTATTGATAAGAAGTACATTTTGCCCTTCCAGGCATAGCCCGACCCATGTGGCACATCCTGTCAAAACAAGAGTGTTAAAGTCTACACACCCCCCAGTTTTGTCTTTGTTCAGGAGGTGTCTTGATCAACTCAAAGGACGTGGGTAAAACACCCGGCCCCCACCACGTCCTTAACAGATGTGAGGTAAATAATTGGCTTCCTAGATAAACAATTGAACTCTGTAGCAGCTTCGCACCAGAGATTCCCGCATATCTGCCCTGTAGATTCCGACACCCCTTATTCAGATTAAGTCAGACACCTCACTTCCTTAGGGGGAAAGAAAACAGACCGCAGTCTAACTACCATATGGGTAACAGTTGTGTTTATCTAACTAAAATCAAAAACACTTTGAAGAATATATATTGAAACAGAAAAACAATGTTAATAATCCAACAGAAGGAAGGGAAAATCGATTGTTGCTGTACTCGAGTCGATTTTTCAGGTCTTTCTACTTGAGTATTTCCTTTTCAGACAACTTTTTTTTTTTCCAGAAGTGGGTATTTACACAGTGTCATCAGCAGTCTATCATTACCGAAGGACGGTCCATCTTTCTTCTGTTTTCGCCGGTGGACTGATGACGACTGGCGGCAACTTGGAAACAAGTCCGATCCAAAAACAATCCCAACCCGAAAAGCAGAGACGAAGAAGCATTAAATTAGCCAAATTTATTATTTACTTTTGTGTTAATGTGCCCAAACTATTTCTAAATAAATTAAATTGTGTGTTGTTACACTTGTAAACTATTTTTCACTGAAGGTCCTAAAATAGCAGGAATGACATTTAATTTAGCGATGAAGGAAATGTAAATTAAAATAACGGTGACAAAGTGGATGGACAGAGGCGGACTGAGATAATGACAGACTGATGATGACGGTACTTCTGGGTCCACCACTGACGAATGACGCAGGTTCAAAATGTTCTTAAACGTAAAGAGCAGTCCCTCTATTTTGCATATTTTTGCTACAGCTAATAACTCAATTTGTTATGCTTCCTGTTTATTTTGGGTGCAATTGCACTGTTTCGTTCGACACTGTGTGGAAGAGTGAAAACAGGAAGTACGACTATTTCAAGATCAGCCTTGTTTTTGCTGGATATTTTTGAATGTTAAATCCTCTGCTTTTTACGGAAATTGAATTTTATTATCATTGCATGTCACAATTAGTACAGAGCAACAAAAGTCGTTTTTACAGTTTCAACCCATCCAAGAAACATGAAAAGACGGTGATAACAAACAGAGGGAGACAAACAGGAAGCTGTCACTAAAGCGCGCTCCGATTTCTTAGTAAAACGGGGGAAGAAATTCTCAAACTATGTGGGGGGCACAGTGTGGGATCTGGAAAAATGTAGCAACATAAAAAACAAACACAAACAGATGGAAGACTTGCACATGTTTGGATGTTGAATACATATATTCAACTAAAATTAATTAATTATTTCTGTAGTATATATATTTAATGCATCGCTTTGATTCCCGCACTTGCGTCGTCGCTCGCGCCATGTTTTTTTTTTCATACTCGCAATGCATTGTGGTCTTTATCAACCCTTTTCAGAGTGCATTGTGGGTCATTTTGAATGCCCTACATTTCCGCTCCCTGGACATTCGGACCTCACGACAAAATGGCGTGACCCCTCAGTATACGGCACTATATAGGGAGTCGGGTGCACATGCGGACACAGTCCATGTTAAAAGAAAAAAGAAAAAAATATTTATAGTATGTATGTATTATGCTACGTACAATGCGGAAAACATGACGGAAAGACGTTTTAGGAGCCTTATGACTGCGCACGTATGTGTGCAAATGTTTTCTAATAAAACCTGAGCCTTTCATTATTGTGCTCCATCACTTGTTAATAATTACTGGCGTAGCCCAACGTCTCGTTCACCTGCGCCAGCAGCTTCCCCTCCGCCACCTCCGCCGCGGCCACCATGCACCTCTATCCGTCATTCTCCACTCTGTTGCCACGGCAGCAAAAACATGACAACGAGAGACGGACCAAATGTCGTGTGAGTCATTGAGTGCACAATCTGTGTTTTGTGTGTGTTTGTTTGTGTGTGTGTAGGCGTCGGTCCGTGACTGTGAGAAGTCAAACCCCTCCCGCTGTAGGTCTCGCTTGCGTTTTTGACGGCTACGGCCAACCCTCCAAATGAGCAGGGTACCGAACACTTGTTGATGCGGACCTGCATCCTTCGTGTAAAACCAATCTCAGTGTCCGTTGTTGACGTTTGGTGTCCTGTCGATTTTTTGCTGTGCTTGGTGACTGCCTGTCATGGCTGCCGTCTTGTTCCCGTCCAAAGCAATTACCAGGCGGAATAGAAGCGAGCGAGCGAGCGCTCATTGTTTGTCGGTTCGGACACTTTCCCTGACGCCCGCCGTTCACGCCCACTCCAGTGCTTGGTTTCCCGTTCCCGGCTGGGTACTCGTTAATGCAAAGGGCTGCCAGTAGTATGCAGTGGACCTCCGCATATTCATAGTTCAGCGTTTGCAAATTTGCCCATTCACTGATTTGATTTTTTTTTTGTTTTTAAACTTTTTTTTTACCCAGTCTTAGCCATCCTTGCCATTTATGTGTACAGTATTCCTCTAAAATACTCCTTTTAGGCAGATCTTCTTTCATATTACCCGGAAATGTAAGAATAAAGGCCTTACCATAAACATATTTAATCCAACCAGTCTGCAGCCATTTTGGCCATTTCTTCAAATTTCTCCACAATAGTCTTCATATTACAAAAAAAACAACAACAACAAAAACCAGACAAATCTACATATAGTCATCTTTAATGTTATACCAAAATGCATAAATAATAATAAAGGTCTCGCCCCCAGAAATATTTGTTGCAACCAGTCTGGATCCCATCTTGCCGCTTCTCCGCATTTCTCCATCACAGTGATTCTGTTGTTTTCTGTTTCTCCCTTTATTGTAAAAGAAAGCTATATTTAGCTTTCTTTAAGATGATCCTACAATACAAAAATAAATGCCCCACCCCGAACATACTTGATCCAACCAATCTATATTATTTCATGCCATTTATCCACATTTATCCATAATAGACATTATTTTATTTATGTTGGAAAAAAAATACAACTCTACATTTAGTAATCTTTTATAATGCACTAAAATAAAATGAAAAATAAAGGCCTCACCCCCAAAATCCTTATTCCAATCAGTCTGTATCCTTTTTTTTGCCACTTTACCGCATACCTCAAAAACTCTTCGTATTATTCATACTTGAATAACATTAGTAATCTTTGATATTTTACTAAAAAGCAAAAAAATTAATAATTATAATCCTCAGCCCGAACATATTTGAACCAACCAATCAGCATCCATTTGTGCCATTTCTCCACGTCTCCATGATATCCCTTATGTTATCTGCACATGCACATTCACAACTCTACATTTAGCAGTGTTTAATGTTATACTAAAATGCAAAAATAAATGCCTTACTCCCATGATAGTTGTTCAAACCAATCTGTATTTGTTTCGATCATTTCTCCAAAATAGTCCTTTTTTTTATATACGTCAAAAAAAGAAAACTCTACATTCAGATCGTGTTATTTATATTCATGCTAAAATGCAAAAATAAATGCCTTACTCCCATGATAGTTGTTCAAACCAATCTGTATTTGTTTTTCGATCATTTCTCCCAAATAGTCCTTTTTTTATATACGTCCAAAAAAGAAAACTCTACATTCAGATCGTGTTATTTATATTCATGCTAAAATGCAAAAATAAAGGCCTTCCTCTTAATAGATGCTGTTCCCATCTGCAGTTAAGTAAATAAACACCCACCTGTTTGCTGCTTGAACACTACAACTAAAGCCCAGTGCATGAAAATGGGCTTATATCACGTACAAATGCTCCTAATAGGCTTCAGCATCTTACAACACCAGCACGAGGCTCTCGAAGAACACCCTTGTGAGCCCGTTTCTCAGAAGAAAAAAGAAAGTAGCGGAAACCTCAGGAGAGACGGTTCAAAAGAAGTAGAAGGGGGAAAAAAAAAATCCTTTTCGCATGGCCGACTTTTGCGGCAGGAGTCACATATGCAGGGGGTTGGCATTGGGGGGGGGGGTACGGGGCAGGGGGGGCGGGGGTTGAGACAAGTGCAAAGAAAGCAGAAAGTAATACTGTCGTGTAATATCCTGTAACAAGGCTCGCACCCTCCCCCAGAGAAAATATTCCACATCCGCTGCGACAGGGCTCTCATCCCCCCCGCCACCATTTCTTCTTCTTTTCTCTTGCCGCACTCGCTGCTCTTTGCTAACACAATGTAATCATAACATTTGATGTATGCCACTTTTTTTTTTTGAATTTTAATCCAATTCTGTAAAGAAGCCAAGGGGGAAGGGGTGAGTGCCGGGTTCCAGGAGAGCATCCTAATTGGGATTAAACACTTTTTTTTTTTTTTTCTTTTAAGAGCTCAGTATTGTTCATTCGGAAATGTCATCATCATTGCTCTTTTATTTTTTTATTATTATTATTATTTTTTTTTTTTTTTTGGGGGATTAAACACTTGAGCCCACCACTGCTGCTTCCACCTGAGGGAAAAAAAAAAAAAAACACTTCCTGGAATGCATCATCATCATTTTTGATTGGTTTTACTCGATGCTGCCTTGACTTCAAGGACAAAACATACAACAATAAAAATAGATATGTATTTTGCACCACACAAAGCAGTTGAACATGGACACTTAAATACAAATTCACATTCAGTCAAACGTCATTTTTATCAAAGTCGGTCAGGCCACATCCGATTATTTTGTACAATTCACAATAAAACGTGTCTAAGTCTAAATATGACCTAAAATCAAAAGTAATTTCAGTGACAATTTGAAAATAATTGGTTGAATAAAACATAACAAATCCAAAACTATGTTAAGCGTGTGTGTGTGTTTTGCTTGAAAGTAAAAGCTAAGGGGGCGCGAGAGGACTTGGATTTGTGAGGGACGGTTTGCACGTCAGCTTTTCTAAACGCTGTCTATGTATTGTTGACACGGAGATAAGTCTACACATGCTGACCAGAACCAAAACACAGTCAAGTACATGAAACAATAACACAAGTTTAGAAAGAACACACACGAAAAATGAATGAAGCGCAAAGGTGACGAAATACGAAAACCAGGATATACGCCCGTATTTGTGCCACGGGATGAATTGTCTACGAAAATTATAGTGCTATAAAAACTATCGCTATGACAGTGATGAGAATCTACCAGAGCGGGCGATCAAATGATATTGTCTTGATGAAGCAGCATGTGGCGCGTGGCTTGAGGATGTTTTCTGAACATCCTGTTCCAAGTAACTGTAAACAAAATTGTGTTCATGAGGATGGATTTTGCATTCTGCATCTGCTTTTATGCAATTCCTCCTCTTTTTGCAAAGAAAAGACAACTCTTGGTAGTTATATTCGTACCACAATAATGTCACTAAACACATCTGAGTCCAAAGGTAAACATGCAACGCTTTCTAAAGCTTCCTTGAGAGTGTGTCTGCGTGTCCTGTCCTGTGCTGTCGTCGTGCGTGACAAAGTAGGATGCGACAGCATCACGGTGCCCCCCCCCCCCCCCCCCCCCTGAAACGGACTGACTCAGGGCCTCTCTTTTTGGCACACGTCACTTGTGAGATCCAAAATGGCGCCCTGGGGGGGGTCGCCAAGGAGACGTGGCGGGTGAGGTGGGTGTGGGGGGGGGGGGTGTGAAGTGAAGACAAAGCGGATGAGAGGAAGAATGAGAGACGCAGGGGTCAACGGGCCAGACGTGGGCAAGATGAAAAGAGGAAGTGGGTGGGAGGAAGCCTCGGATGCGGTTAACATCTGCTGTTAAAGACACACTCTGATTCCTACACAGCAAAAACCATGTATGCCTTTGAAGCCACAAATCAGGGTTCCAAGGTAGGCAAGTGATAGGGTTCGTGATACGTTTAGGGTTTCAAATCAGGATCAGGCGCCCAAATAGGGTTGTGAGCTAAAAGGTTTCAAGACAGATTAGGCTTCCAAAGTAGGGTTTAAAGTTTCAGCAATTGGTTTTCCGAAATAAGGATTCAAATCAAATGGTAGGGTTTTATGTACGTTCAGGGTTTCCAAGTACATTTTAAAAACGGGATTTAGGTGTCGAAGAAAGGTTTCAAAATAGGATTAGGATTGCAAAATTGGGTTTCGAGCCAGGGTGAGAGTTGTCAACAAGGGTTAAGGTTTCGACACAGTTTCAAGCCCCTTCCTTCCTTCCTTCCTTCCTTCCTTCCTTCCTCCCTCCCTTCCTTCCTTCCTTCCTTCCTCCCTTCCTTCCTTCCTTCCTTCCTTCCTTCCTTCCTTCCTTCCTTCCTTCCTTCCTTCCTTCCTTCCTTCCTTCCTTCCTTCCTTCCTTCCTTCCTTCCTTCCTTCCTCCCTCCCTCCCTCCCTTCCTTCCTCCCTTCCTTCCTTCCTTCCTTCTTTCCTTCCTTCCTTCCTTCCTTCCTTCCTTCCTTCCTCCCTCCCTCCCTCCCTTCCTTCCTCCCTTCCTTCCTTCCTTCCTTCCTTCCTTCCTTCCTTCCTTCCTTCCTTCCTTCCTTCCTTCCTTCCTTCCTTCCTTCCTTCCTTTCATCCATCCATCCAAAGTTAACTTCCCACTTTTTCTGCAGTCTGTTGTGACAGTTACACAGTATTATTTATCCCAAGGCCCATTTCAGAGGAGGTCATAGCACCTGCCAGGGTAGTAATAGAATCATTTGCGGTGGTACTGTAGTGATCATTTATCTCAAGGGTACATAACATTCTTAACAGGATGCCATGAAGATCTCCCGCACACGCTGATTTGCTTTGTGAGCGTCTTGCGTCCATTTTGGCTCGAGTAAGTTATTTAATCAATTCACAAATTATACTCAAGTAAGAGTACTGTTACTGTACTATTTTTTCAGAGGAGACAGAAAGTAACATGAAAACATTGCAGATAAATCGTTTTATTATTATTATTTACTCTGTGCTGGATTTCACTTTCCTTTCTTTTCTTTGGTCCTTCCTCGGGTCTCCTGACGGCCTCACGACTCTGGCTGGATTCTGAAGTGTTCGGTTTAGGTGAACGGTATGGTATTTTTTAATAGTTTTTTTAGGTGAATGCATACACACTCACACACGCATATGCACATACACACCCACATGCAAAATAAAAATGTCTAAACAAAAAAAAAAAAAAAAAAAAAAAAGAGAGAGCAATGATGATGACATGTCAAATCGGTAAAATTACCGAATGAACTGAGCTCTCCAAAAAGAAAAAAAAAGAGAAATCGTTTTATTCCAGTTACATACGCTTGGCAATGCAAGATGGCCGCCAATGGCGTCATTTCTCACTCCAGCGAGTAGTTTTGTGGCAAGCAGGCAAGCGAGACGTAGTAGGGGACGGACCACTTTTAGCCCCGCCCTCCCCCCAAAAACCATCCAACTGAAATGGTGAAAAAGAGTTGAATGCGATATCCAAGCAATTCAGGACTAAACGTGAGACCGCAGAGACTTTATATGCAGTCGTGTGAAGTCCTGGCTCCTTTTGATTGGTCAAATGGAGTCAAATGTCACCATTAGTTCTGGTGGATTAGTGAAACAAAGTCACATGACAGCGCCCAATAAGCGGTTATAGTACTTCTTAACAAAAATTGCTAATAGGTTTTTGGTGAGCTAACAAATACACGCACGCACGCACACACGCACGCACGCACGCACATACACATACTCACCCACATACAAAAAAAAAAAAAATATATATATATATATATATATATATATATATATATATATATATATATATATATATATATATTTATATATATATGTATGTATGTATATATATATATATATATATATATATATATATATATATATATATATATATTTATATATATATGTATGTATGTATATATATATATATATATATATATATTTATATATATATGTATGTATGTATATATGTATGTATGTATATATATATATTTAAAACAAAAAACAAACAAAAAACAATAAAGAGCACTGATGATGACATTTCCGAATGAACAATACTGAGCTCTTTATAAAAGAAAAAAAAAAGAAAAATAATAATAATAATTGCTCAAGCAAAAGTAAAAAGTACTCAGACAGGTGGAATTTATCATCCCAATTGACTTAAGTAAATGCAATGGAGAAAATGTAGCATATTAGTACCCGCCTCTGCTTAAAACCTTGTAAATGAGCTTCTTTGGGCCTTTGGGTGGTGTAAGAAGTTTAAATAATTCATGGTAATCTCATGCATAATCACATTTAGCATGTAATTATCGCTTATTAAAAGTCTATTGTGAAAATAGTGGCGTTATTTTACTCAAAAGGCTCTTAAAAAGGGGGGGGGGAATACCCCCCAGGAATCTTTTTCTCATGTTATGCAACATTTGTGATGTAATCTCTCATGGCCATGAAGGAAGTGCTGTTGCCTTCATGAATTTGAAGAAAATTCATGGCTTGGTCTTCAAGTCGTCAATGATCAAGAGTCTTCTTTTATTGTAAAACTTTGTGTGAGTCCTCTTCAGTACGTTGCCTTCATGTGTTTTTTCTTACATTCCGATGTCTTTATGTCGTAAAGGCTCCTAAGAGTTTTTCCTTGTGTTGCCTTCATGAAACAAAGTCGTCACCTCATGTTGTTAGCATTGTCTTGCCGTCGTGTAGTTCTCTTTTCATCATGTTGCCTTTCATGTTGCGGAGGAAAAGAAAGAGTTCTCCTTTCATTGTTTTTCCTTCATAGCTAATGACAAGGAATCTCCCCCATGTCGCAAATGGTTAGCATTGTGTTGCTTTCATATAGCGGAATAACTTTCATCGTTATCGTCGCGTATGTTGACTTCTTGTAGCAAAGGAAAATGAAGAATTAACATTTCATTGTGCTGCCTTCATATAGTGGAGTAAAAGTGTTCTCCCTGTCAATCGGGTAACCTGTGGTTTTGCTATTGCTTTAGCTAATGCTAACATCACTAAATTCATTAAAAAAAAAACGTGACCCCGTGACGTGACCTGTGTAAAAATTGGACAAAAGAATGGGCCTAGCCAAGGCTAAAACCGGAACTGTCCCCGGAATTCAAGATGTATCGTCACCCTACTTTAGCAAAGGGAAAGATGTTGTAAATGGTTAGCATTGTGTTGCTTTCATCGTTATCGTCGCGTATGTTGACTTCTTGTAGCAAAGGAAAATGAAGAATTAACATTTCATTGTGCTGCCTTCATATAGTGGAGTAAAAGTGTTCTCCCTGTCAATCGGGTAACCTGTGGTTTTGCTATTGCTTTAGCTAATGCTAACATCACTAAATTCATAAAAAAAAAACGTGGCCCCGTGACGTGACCTGTGTAAAAATTGGACAAAAGAATGGGCCTAGCCAAGGCTAAAACCGGAACTGTCCCGGGAATTCAAGATGTATCGTCACCCTACTTTAGCAAACGGAAAGATGTTGTAAATGGTTAGCATTGTGTTGCTTTCATCGTTATCGTCGCGTATGTTGACTTCTTGTAGCAAAGGAAAATGAAGAAATTAACATTTCATTGTGCTGCCTTCATATAGTGGAGTAAACGTGTTCTCCAGGTCAATCGGGTAACTTGTGGTTTTGCTATTGCTTTAGCTAATGCTAACATCACTAAATTAATTGAAAAAAAAACGTGACCCCGTGACGTGACCTGTGTAAAAATTGGACAAAAGAATGGGCCTAGCCAAGGCTAAAACCGGAACTGTCCCGGGAATTCAAGATTATCGTCACCCTACTTTAGCAAACGGAAAGATGTTGTAAATGGTTAGCATTGTGTTGCATTCATATAGAAGGAAGAACTTCCATCGTTATCTTCATGTATTGTAAAATGAAGAATGATCCTTTCATTGTGCTCATGTAGTTAAGGGAAAGAGTTCTCCGCGTGATGGTTAGCCAATGCTAACCGCTAGCCGGCGCCTTCAGCCTTCCTATAGCAGACGGAAGCAATGTTCTCCTTTGGCTTCACATATCGAAGGGACAGAAATAATTCTCCTTTCATTGCGGAGCCTTCGTTAAAGCTATGTCAAAGAACATGTCCGCCTCGCGTACCTTCCCCGTCTAACGATTCGCATCGTGTTTGCCGCGGAGTCTCCTGAAGCGCACTGGAGGCAAGATGAAAAGATGGCGACATGAAATGTTAAGCGTATCTCTTTTAATGCAGTCAAGAGCTTCGGTTCGGGCTGTCTCGTGATGCAAGACCTTTTTTCCATTCAACATGTTATCATTTCAAATACATTTTGCCCCCCCTCAACCCGAGCTGCTGGACCGGATGATAAAATATCAGACGAGAGCTACGTTGGCAGACGTCGTCCTTGCCCAGATTTCATCCCATTTGCATGGGATGGTATAATCAACGTCGGCGTTCATGCTATTACCGCGGTCCGCCCTCCATTTGAATCTGTTTTTGCATTTCTACCTTATGCTGATTTATTCTATGCGCCCTTGCCTAAGATGGCATTTTTACCTCCACCGCGCTCAAGTAAACATCGCCTCGATGAAATGTAATTCAAGGCATGCTGCGCCGCCGACCCGCTTCCAGGTAGAGATCCACATCGAATGAATAAATCAACGTCTGCTCCAAATGTTCTCGCTCCCCCTTCAAGTCTGGGACAAAAAAGGCTTCCAATGCCGGGCATGGCCGGGGGGGGTGGGGGGGGGGGGGGATGATCTAGGGTACAAATCTGCCGCAAAGTTAGACAAAAAGGGGATAAAAAAGGAACAAAGAGCCGGGAAATGTCAGAGCCAAGAGACATGCGGCGATGGCGAGATTAGAAAAGTGAGTGTCAAAAGGGGAGATGGCGGATTAGGGGATGGAAATTCATGGGAACAACATGACAGAAGCGGACATGTTGGTGATAGTTGGATAACTTGCAAACAGTTCTTGCAAACAGTTGGACTAAAAACATTCTTTCAGAAATGATCCCGTTTCTTTCATCACTCATCCATCCATCTTCTCTCCATTTCTTCTCATTGGAAGTCCTTCGATTCATCCGTTGAGCCCTCATCAATTCTTCGCCAGCCGTTCCTCCATTAGTCCAAACGCTTCTTTTCATCTGCCTGCAAAGTGCATCCATATTTCCATCATCATATCTTCAGTCATAATCTGTCCCTTCATCATCGCGATCCTTTCATCGACCATCCGTTTATCCACCCACCCGTCAATCCGTACTTCCTTTCTACCAATACATTCGTCCGTTGACAATCCATCCATCCATCCATCCATATAACCTATTAATTGATCCTTCTATCATCCATCCATTGTGTGCGTCCCTCCAAGAGGCGATTCTTTATGGACCTCGATACACGGGGTGCAATACCATTCAAGGATGGTTTATTCATGATTGGAAAAATTGCATTCTATGGATTTATGATTCAATTCGATATGGCACCGCTGAATTGGAGAGGATACGACACGAGTTTGAATAAAATTGCCACATTTTCAGAAACATTGACAATTCCTAAAAAAGATTTATCGTAAGTAAAAGACGATTTGATACGTATTTCGATATAATTTAAAGTAATTAAATTCGGGTTGATCCGATTGCGCTGGCATCTTTTAAAACTAATTCTCCAATCCAAGTTGTTTTTGTTGTTGTCGTACTATCCATAATCGTCCTTCCTCATCCATCCAACTGCTTATCCTGTTCAAGACGACGGCTGAGCTGGAATCTATTCCACCGTCCTCCACCCTGACTCGGCCGGAAGAAATCTGCCAGTGAACCACTACATCATCAGTGGTCAGGTTTCTATCCAATTAAATTGACTGAAAATGCGCAAAAATGGACATGCGATTTAAGCCCGTTTCCATCTGTTCTTCTTTTGCGAATATTGAGAGGGGACTCCGCCGCTGTAGGTGGCGCTATACACCACAGAGATGGGATCCACCGGTAGTTTAAAAGAAGAAGAAGACGACCAGGAAGCGACTGCGCCGCGCGATGACGTCGTATGAGTTTGATTTTCGTAATCCTTGATAAACCGTAGCGTTAAATTAGCATTAATATTCGCTTCTTTAATTAATTCCAAAAAGATTTCTATTTCGTCGTCCCGCCAAACATACTTTACTTTATCGTCCGACATTGCTTTGTGACCACAAGCGTACGTGTGACGTAATATCCGGTCAAAAAGGTGCGACGTGTATTCGGTCTTGTCAGCGTTTATTTGCAAAACTTGTTTCCGTAACCAAAATTAGCATTTTTGATACACTTCAAAATCAACCCCCTCCAAGCTTAAAAACTTTTTGGAATTTTGGGCCCTTTCCATTCAGTTTTATTTTCGCATTTGTTGAAAATTTGAATAAACATCGTGGATGGAAACCCCACTAGTGACTAGTGATGTCTATCGATCGTTCCCAAAGGGGAAAAACGTCGAGCAGTGTCACCGAACACCTCGCGGTGGACTTTGAAGGTTCACTCTAGAAAATTGCGGCAACCAAAGTCAGCCATGTTTTCAGGAGGCCCCCCCCCCCCAAATGCAAACTAATTGCGCGACACACACGCCGTCGTCACATAATGAGCGCCGCTGCGGCTTGTCTCGAAATCCCGCAGTCGGCCGCTGAAGCCGTTCCACTCGCAGATTCAATTATGGGAATGATTCATCCCGCCATTATGACGACTGTCACATTTTGTTGTGTCACACAATAAGCTATAGAGGGGAAAACAAATGATTCGCCAGCCCCCCCCCCCCCCCCCCCCTTCGACACCCTTCCTCACCCTCATCCTCTTCTTCCTCGCCTCAAGCTGCCCTCCTCCAATCCGACTTGTTTATGTCTTTTCGCTCCCCCCTCCCCCGCTTCCCTCGTCCAGTCCTCCTTCGCCTTAGACTTCATTCATCCTCAGCTCATCTCCTGCGGGTACAAGGCCAGATAGCCTTTCTGATTTTCTCCAAACGTAACCCCCCCACCCCCCCCATTTAACTTGTCCTCCTTTCCCTCTCATCCTCCTTTTTCTTCGCCTACCACACTCCCACCTCTTCTTTTTCGTCTTTCTCTGTCTCGATAATTAGGATCTCTGATTTTATGCTTCTCTTTTTCATAACAGACACTGCAGACGCAATATGCAGGCAGCCAAGTCCACGCACGCACGCGCGCGCGCACACACACACGCACACACAGCAAGATGAATGCCCCCCCTGATTTCTCTTTTATTCTCTGCTGCATTCGCAGGCAGGCAGGAAGTGTGAATATTTATCTGCTTTCGCCTTTTGTGTGTTTGTCGGCGGTGTGCAGGGTGACTTGCGCCATGAAAGGCCCGCGCGTGCTCCTCTGTAGAACAAGGGGAACGCGCGGGCGAGGAATGGGTGTGAGGGGGGTGGGGTGGGGGGGGGGGGGGGGGTATTACACTGTGGGGGCTTGCAACTCCCCGCTGACTGACAGCTGACACACACATAAACACACACACATGAGATTAAACTCAGCCACAGTGTGACATGTTAGCACTTGGCTTGTTACCGTGGCTGGGTTCGACCAATCTGTGGCGGCGATGGGTTCACTGTGGAACATCAACTTAATAGTCCCACAAAAACAATCAACATTTTTTGGGCTGTCATAAAGAAAAACACATCAAATCTGATATAACGTTTTTGGTATGTCTGTATTATACTGCCTCTAATGTGTGCCTTTAAGGGGCGTGGCCTATTAAGTGACATCAGGCCTAGCTCTTAGTGAGTGTTGTCATTATTTTTTCTTGTTTGACTGTACGGTTCAATGAAGAGCTGAATGTGCTTCGGTGACTGTGGCTCTCCTTGCCCATACGGGAGGGCATCACAGTAATTGATGAATTTTTTTCCACTTTTTTTTTACATTTCATCTGGAAAGAAGGAGTTTCCCAAATAATCCATTCATCCATCAATCCGTTTCCTTCATCCACTCATAAGCTAGTCGTAGTGTAAGCAAACGTTCGCCCTCTTGACCATTCTTTGTTCTATTCTTCCATCATTCTTGTCTACTCATCCATCCATCTGTCCATCTAGCTATTCCTCCTTCATTGGCAACCTTCCCATCCACCCATTTGTCAATTCTTTCTTCTAGCCTTCTATTCGTCCATCCATCAGCAAATAATCTTCTAATTGTCCATCCATCCATCCATCCATCCACAAAGCGTACAATAAAAGAGTATTTGTCAGTGTCCCAGTCTGCCACAATATAATTTCCTCTTTGGCTGAGAGGCTTGACACGAGATGTAATATACCAGATATAGACTCATTACTAATCTACTTTTATCAGCACGACTCACCAAAATCACCCCAAGTCTATTTGGATGTCTGGAAGACATTAGAGTAAGAACAAGATAAAAGAAGTGGAAACGATGACGTTGGTGTGTGACGATGCACAGGTACGCACGCACATGCAGTACGTTCACTTTTTGCATCAATTACAGCTGATTATGCGAGTCTGGCTGCATGGTGACCGAGTGGTCAGCACGTCTTCCTCTGAGGTTGTGGGTTCAAATCCCAACTCAGACCTTCCAGACAAACAGTTGCGTTTGATTCAGTGACCTTGTTGTATGGCTTTAGATGCTCGGGGTTGGATGTTCAAGGACCACTGGGGCCAAACATCATAACTAGTGTTGTTCCGATACCATTTTTGGGCCCCCGATACCGATTCCAGTTTTGCAGTATCGGCCGATGCCGGTACCGTACTGATACTTAGTTTGTTTGTTTTTTAACATGAAATCGTTGCCCTGCCATTGGTTTAGAGCATTCAAGGGCCAATAGGGTCACTCATTTGCTTCCAAAAACGTATAAATACGTTCTGTTTTAAATGTTTTAAGTGTATCCACGACATATTTATAAGTTTTTTATGTTTCTTATATGCTAGAGCATACTGAAGGCTTTGATGCAGCCTCTCAACTGCAGAAAACGGTTGAAAAAAATGGTAATTATTACAAAAACGACCAGCTGGTGGCAGCAGAGCAAAAGAGATCGACCAGGGCTGTGTTGAAAATAGCTCATTTACCCACAGTTCTTAGCTATATTTATATATATATATTATATATATTATATATTATTTTGCAAAACAGAAACAGATAGATATATGCTTTTTTCTTGATGAAAGAAGAGACACTAATCTTTCTTTTGGTAGGTTCTATGTTTTTATAGCATTAGAACACATATTCTGCGGGCCTTACAAAATCAGTCAAAATCCAGTGAAGGGGTTGATTGCTTCAGTGAAAATGGCTGGGAGTGAATGAAGTTAAGATGGAAGCCAAGGGCAGCAAACACAATGAAATCAGCAGGGGCCCTAAAATCAAACCCTGTGGAACACCATAGCGAGACTAGTAAATGGACGGATATCAATAATATCAGCGTCAGAAACAAAATTCCACCCGTGCCGAACGTATGCTTTGTTATTGGCTTGTGAGGCTCGCGACATGGAAGCGATGCGGACGTGTTGCAGATCTTTGCCGGTGAACAGCAGAGGATGAATCGATACGGCAACTTGTAACTGTAGGTTGAGGAGGAGCTGCCGCTTGCCGGGCCGAGCTTAAATTACGACAATGCATCCTGCCGTCTCGCTTGATCACATCTCTGGGCGGCGTAAGTGGAAATTATGTAAACACGGCGGCAGCCACAGTGTCTGTAAACGTGTTTTTTTTTTCTGCCGCGTCTCCTCCAACTCAATCCTCGCTCTCATTCCACCCAAACACTTTCCAATCTCCTCACCCCGCGCATTCAATTTTGCTTCTTCTATTCCCTCGCCGTCCTCAGTCAATTCCCCCGGCTTTGCTTTCCTCACTCATCCTCCTTCATTCCGCCCCCCCCCCCCCCGCACCTCCTCCTGGGAGTACAGATGCTGTTATTTTCCCCATCTAATGCCGTCAATAGCTCTCAATAACAATGAAATAGCGCCCCGCTTCCATCCCCGTTTATTGATGAAGGCGTAGAGACCTCACTCGGCGGGCTCTTATTCGTCATCTGCCGCTCGCCAATCGCAAGGCCTCCTTCATGATAGGTTCCCCTCGTCGTTTTGATTGAGTGCACCTAAGGGGTCTGTCGCTTGGACCCCCCACCGGCCCCTGATCGATACGCCATCGCGCTGACACGCAGCGAGTGCATGCAATGAACACGGTGCGTTTCGGAACATTTCTCAAGTAAAGGTACAAATTTGACATTTCAACTCAACAACTCAACTCAAATCTCTATTTTATTTACATAGCGCATTTGACACAGGCGAAGCTGGACCAAAGGGCGGTAAACAAAACATAAAATAATGCAAATGATCATGAGAGAATGCAATTTCTGGTGAAATTGTGTGTGAAGGCTGAAAACTTGTGGAATCATTTAGAATGTTATTAAAGGGGAATTCAACCCAAATGTTTTTTTGTTTTGTTTTTACAACGATATGTTCTCTGCAGCTCCACGAGTTTAAATACGGTGTTCTGGTTAATATTGCGTTAGTGGAATTATGAGTTAAGCAGCAAAATCCAGCCGTTTTTTAAATCTATCTCAGGGGGCGGCCATTTTGCCACTTGCTGTCGACTGAAGATGACATCACAGTTGCTCAGGGTTCAGGCAATGACCAATCACAGCTCACCTGTTTTCTGAAAATGAGCTATAATTGGTTGTTACCTGAGACCTGAGCAACTGTGATGTCATCTTCAGTCGACAGCAAGTGGCAAAATGGCCGCCCCCCTGAGATAGATAAAAAACGGCTGGATTTTCCTTCCTAACTCATATTCCAGAAATGTAATATTAATTAGAATGTCATGTTTAAGCTAGTGAGGTCACATATAACATATTATTGTCAAGAAATATTTAAGATTAACTTCCAATTTAAATATTGTGGAATGATATTCGATGACCTGTAATTAGCTCAACGTTTTGAAGTTGGAATGATTTGAATCAGACAAAAAAATGTTGAAGCTGGAAGTGAATATGTAGAAAATATAGAATTTTTGGTAGTAATAGTAGTAGTACTTAATGTTTTGTCCAATATGGCCGCCGGGTTGGGCACAGACAAGAGTACCTAATGTTATGTAAACAAAAAAAATTAATTATTATTCAATTAATTGTTCAGGCCTACGGGTACGCCTTATGATACTTCATGGCACACACACACACACACGCACGCGCTCGCACCGTGTGAGGCCAAACTAATCATTAGTTGTGTAACTCATGTTGTTTCCCCCCCCCCCCCACAAATGTGATAATGTTATTCCACTTAACTTCACATTCATTATATGTGTACGCTTACGCACGCTGCATGGACTCAAAACAATGACTCCCACGGAGTGGCCATTTTTCCGACGACGTGTGGCGCGTGTGCAGATGGCGGGCGCGCTCGGGCCTGTCCTCCGTTCACTTTGAGCAGGGCAAAGCGTAATGAGGCCACCGCCAACCATCTGCACAGTATGGTGCGCAGCTATTAGCATTAACGCCGGGTTTGCTTACATAGGCTTTATTTATTTCTTTTTTTTTGACATCCGGGAGAGGATAGCGTTGGAATACGGGACAAAAGAGGGAGCCAGCATTTGCATATTGCATGGAAAAAAGGCAATGTGAAACACAAGAATCTGAATTTCCGTTTTTGAGCGGCTGAATTCGCAAGGGCTTTTACTAAAAAATAATATTATATATAGGGAAAATGACTTGTTTTTCTTTTTTCTTTTCTTTCTATAACCAATACTTAATAAAATACATTTTTCAAATGAAAAGTACTGTAAACTGTAAACAATAATGAAAATGAAAACTAACTGTGAAATAAAATGATGAAATATAAAATGCAAACAAAGTTTAATAGTTGAAAACGTGCAAAATTAAACACAAAATAAAATGCAAAAATATTAAATAAGAAGAAATGAATCAAAAGAATTAAACAAAATAAATAAATAAATGTTTAAAACCTAATCAATATTCAAGGTCAAATGTAGCATTCAATGAAAATAAAAACATAAAAAAAAATAAAAAAAATTAAGTTATGAGAACATTTAAAAAGTAATAAAAAGTAATTTAAAAGTAACAAAAAAATATATATATGTATATATATATGTATATATATATATATATATATATATATATATATATATATATATATATATATATAAACAACTTAAAAATAAAAACTAATCTACAAAATTCACTTAAAAAACAGTATTTAAAATTAATTGAGAAATGTAAAATAGGAATAAAATTAAAATCAAGATGAAAACTAATGCATTAAAATGGAAATAAATGAATAATAAAATACAAAAATGTGAAAACATAAACAGCCTTTAACATAAGATGGAATAAATATGTAAAACCCCAAAAATATTTTTTCTTTTATTTTTTCTTTTATTTAATATACAGTAGTCAATTGCAGAGTACAAAGCCCTCCACCCTACCCCCAAAAAAAATAATTAAAAAAAAATAATAATAAAATAACAAACAGCAATGTCCCAGGGTCAGTGTTTGACAAAGATGGGGGCTGAGGAGGCGGTATCCACATGAAGGCTTAGTATAACAACATATTTTTCCATTTTTGTCTTGTTAATATTCTAATGCAGTGTTCAATTATTTGACTTTACGGGGGTGGGAATGATTTTAATCTGTATAGCACTTTTGAGTTACACCCTTTGTATGAAACGGGACACACCCAAAGTGCAGGCAGTTGGGGCGCTTTCATTCTTTCATTCAACTTGCAAATGCATTTGTAAGGGTCCACTTGTGGGTTCAAATGGTGGTGGTGATGCAACTCTTTCAACTCGTCCGTCTGCACTTCCACCTCCACCTGCATCCCGCCATCCTTTCTCTCCATGTCGTCAGTCGAGGCCAGACGAGCCCGGTTCGAAGGCAGCCTGCTTAGCAGCTCTTGTGTTGCGATCGCGTTCCGGACGAACTTGGCAACTTTCCTGCAGGGCTGCTGAAAAACGCGTGTTGGGACGTCGAGTGGAAGAGTGAGGAATCTGTCTTGGAGAGTCTCTCGCGTGCGTGCGTGCGCGCTTGTTGGCGGTGTTGTCTTTGAACTGCCTCCGGAGATCTCGTCAAGGCTGAGGCCTGTCACTTCCAAAAGACCGACTCTCCGCAGGGGACTCGGCCAGGGAAACGCACGTAGCTTATTTCAGTGCAAGACCCGCAAGCCCGCCTCACCGCCACCGCGGTAAATCTCGCCTTCAGAGCGCCGCAATGAAAGTCAAGTATAGTGAAAGCGAAGCGCACGATTGAAATCAGCCATGGGGAACCTTTTTCTTCCCAGGGGCCATTTGTGTTACCCCAGCGGGCCAAACTACCACGGCAGTAATCTCCCTCCATCTCAGGGGTTACATTTTCCGATGACGCCCACAATAAGTGAAATCAACGATGTAGAAGTTCACGATTCAAAGGCTCCCTACGCATGTTTTTAATAGCGCTTATGCCACTTACATTTTTTTTAAGGTCTTTAAGCACACATTCAAATGATACAAACACATGTAATGTATTGACAGAGCATGAGCAATGGATAAGAACAAAATATTGTACAAACAGCATACAGATGTTTACAATAAACAAATCCTTTTTTTTTTTTCAAACTAATAAACTGATCTTCTCATCTTCACTGCTGCCGCAGTTACGTTGATAATGTAACCAAGTTGTTTTTACCGATTACTACCGTAGCTTTAAAAAGTAATTTGCCTATTTTTCTGATGACTTGATTTTAAAAGTAACTAGGTTAGATTGTAAGTTACTTTAATAGTTACATTCAGCAGATACTGACAATCCTCCCTAACATCCAAATGACACCCGGTTTTGCCACTTAATCAGAAGTGCATTTTTAACAGGTGACATTTACGAATAAAGCTTGTTTTTATTGAAAATAAAAAAAAGACAACCAGAAATAATAAGTCTTAAACATAAATGGGCTTCTTGTTTTTAATATTTTTCTAGTCTTTCTAGCCTTCATTTAACATAAATATTTTTTTACTTGCCATATTTAACTATTAATGCTGTAATAGCAAAACTACATTTATCATGCACATTGTTTATAAATATAATTTGGGGACCTCCTGTAGTCACACAATTTGGTGGGAGTTTTCTTCAAGCTTGAACACATACCGCCATCCGTTTTTTGTAGTGTTATTGCATCGTCATTATTATTGTTTTTTGTAGTGTTATTGAACGTAGAAAACACCGTCGACAGCATCGAGTGCGCAACTGAAACAAACAAACGGGAATCTCTCTCCTTCCCCCATTGCTGTGTACGTAGTATGGTATGGACATGTGAGTTGGCAATGTGCAGAAAAAGGGAAATCATTTACAGTATGTAGCAAAATGTCACTGTTTTGCTGCTGAAATGATAAGTGTGTTGCTATTGATGTTGGATGTTAAGAAAGTGTTGGCAAATGACCTCCATATGACTTTCAGAAGTGTCTGTGTTTAAACTAATTCAATAATATGCCCCAAATATGATAAAATGTTTTATATATATTACAGGACGATGAAGTCGTTCTCCTAATTTAATCCTAATGTCCCGAGTTTGCTTCATAGGAAACGGCAAATAACAGAATTAAGGAGCTCTCAGTCCACTAAAGTGCAATGTGCCCTCCGTTCCTGCAGGTGGTGGTACAGGCAGCCAGCAGACCATTCTCCATGAGGAGCAGTAGAAGATGCCGGCTCTGCCAGCACTGCTGCTGTCAATACACTTCCTGTCCTTCCTGCTGCTAGCCAACATGCCGCCACGCTCGCTCTGTCAGACCCCCGTGCTCTCCGCCGTTCGCATGGGTGAGTTTCCCCCCGCAATAATCGTTCAATTGATGTGTTCATGATGACATCCGGTCAGGGAAGTCGGGGTGCATCAACTTTTCCAAGTCAGAGCACAGAAATTCGGAATTTTTTACATAATCTGGAATCATTTGTGATTTAGCCATTTTGTACTAAGCAGCCAGGACACAGATATGGCTACCTCTATTTACGTTATATGTTGCAGTCAATTTTAGAGAGTCACAAAAAAGCCCTTTCATTTTGTCTTACATTGCATTTTTTTTTTCTTCAAAAAACAATTTCTGTCAAATTCTGAATTAACAATAACTGACAACCAAACTTTTCAACATTAGAGGGTACGAGGACTTGAACAGATTAGTTGACTCGTCAACGTGTCGACTTCCCTGCGTCGATTTTTCAAGTTGGAAGTCGACTAACCACTTATCGCGCGTTTTTGGCATCGAGTCTCCCAATCGGCCGATTTACAGACGACTAACTACTTTGTTGAAAAGGTTCATTCAACTTGTCTTCAAATCTATACAGTCTTTTGTTTTTCGTTTTTTAAGGCAAAAGGTTTTGGTTAACTTGGACTCGTTGAGGCGTCGACTGCCGCCTTCCTCAGAAGTCAGTTTGACAGCTTCTGAGGAAGGCGGCAGTCGACGCCAAAACGAGTCGAGGTAAACAAAACCCTTTGTCTTAAAAACAAAACACGACTAACTACTTGCCTGGCCGTTGCCGTTGTCGCCGCACTATAACACTCTTGAGCAGTGAAATGTGGCCGCACGACTTCTGGTCTGAGATTAAAAAAAAAAAAAAAAAATGGTGGCGAATGAGAATAGCTGTTAGCCTTGCTAACTTGGACTACTGTGATCAGCACTAGTTTAAACGGGGAACTCAAGTCACTAGTCCAAACACAGTATTCTGATTAATATTGATTTCATTGATTAATCGACTTTGACTTTCATCACATGGTCGACTACAAAAGATCTTGAGTCTTTCAACCCCTTACCTGCACACATGTAGCTTTATTCTCTTTGTTTAAAATCATTAAAGTTCTCATTTTGATGAAGGGTGATATTGAAATTCAGCAAGTTGAAAATTGGGCCCCGGCAGAGCAATTAGAGTAAAATATGCTGCTGCTCGTGCACTGAAAAGAAGCATGTAATTATTTCACCTTTTGACTCAATCTACAATACATCATTTTGTGTCATTATTTAAAATCAGTGAGCTTCCTGCAAAGAAAACAATTGCTCGACTTACCTTGCTTTAAAATGGTCCATAAATGTTCTGAGAGAAAATTGCTGCTCAGGCCCGTTGTAAACAGACATGTCAGGATTTCACTGTAGAGAAAATCGACATCGTCTTGTGTTGTTATGTAAAATCGGTCAGCTTTCATGCTTTGATAAGACACCAATCGAATCCGCAGCGTTGAAAATCGGGTCCTGCCAGAGGACTGAGAATGACATTTGTGGCTGCTCGAGTGCCGTAAAAACTTGAGCAGTTATTTCACTTTTGACTTCATATCTTATAAATCATCTTTTCTTTTTTCAAAAGCAATAAGGTTTGTGTTTCCATACCAATAAAGACATTTGGAAAGTTGAAAATTGGGCCCTGGCAGAGCACCGAGAAGGAAATTTGTGGCTGCTTGAGCGCCGTAAAATAAAAACAATTGAACAGTTTGACTAGCAAATTGGTCCACTCAGCATCTTGAGGCGTTCTCACTAACTAAGCTACAGCGTAGTGGGGTCTTAAATAAGGTTTCACGAGGACCCTCCAACAAGAGTAATAGCCACTTTTGCGATTATAGACTTGTTGCTGAGAGATAAAGTGACAGGTTCTATAACGGAATCAACACTCGTAACATACCTGCTCTTGTGTAATCACCCTGGCAAAATGTCAGCGCAAACAGGAGCAGAGAGGAGAGTTACTTCAGGTCCTTGGTGCTATTTCAGGCGATCAGTATCATTCCTCAATCTGGTCGGGGGAACGGATCAGTGCCTGAAGCAACTCCATACAAAAACAGGCAACCAAAAACAACAACACAAAAACAAAGTTCAAGCAGGAGGCAATACTCTCGACGTATGGAGGACCAAAACTGCCCAAATAAAAAAAATAATAAGTGAATGTATAAATAAATAAATAAATGAATAAATAAAGAAATTAATAAATAAAGAAAGAAAGAAAGAAAAAAAAAGAAAGAAAGAAAAACGGATATAAAAAATACAATTCCAAATTACATACAAACATTTTAATATAAATGGAAATAAAAACAGCAAAATATATATTTATATTATCCATAAATAAATACATCAAAGTAATTAAAAATGAATACAAAAATAAAATACGAGATTCAAAAAATAAAAATAAATGTCGAAATAAATACAAAAATAAATATATAAATATAATTAAATATCAATCAATTAATAAAAACGCTCTGCTCTCACATTTTTTTAAATTTCATGCTACAGATGCTCTGTCAGGTCGAAATGCTATTCAAATGAAGGCGCGGTCCTAAGCGTGTCTTGAGTTGGACTCTGGCGTTACAAACTGCCTTTCAATTTTGTCATTTTTATGTGTCACATTTTATGTCATATTTCGACTTTTATTTTTATTTTTGAATCTCATTTTTTATTTATGGATTTATTTTTACTTGTATTTATTTATTTATTTAAGGATAGTTATATATTGTTTTTATTTCCATTTATATTTATTTTTTGTATTTAATTTTCGAATGATATTTTATTTTATATGTGTTTTTCTATTCACTCACTTTTAGTCATTTATATATTTATTTGGGCAGTTTTAGACCTCCATATAGACCGACAGTACTGAGAACTTAAATACAAGCATGAAACAAAAGTGGTTAAAAAAAACAAAAGCAAAATTACTTAATTAATTAATTAATTTTTTTTACAAATTATACATCTTTTTACAAAGCTGTCCTTCACCATCTCTCTCTGTGTCTTTAGCGGCCATTTTGGATGACCAGTCTGTGTGTGGGCGCGGCGAGCGTCTGGCGCTGTCGCTGGCCAGGGAAAACATCAACAGCCTGATGGAGAGCCCGGCCCGAGCTCGAGTGGAGGTGGACATCTACGAGCTACAGAAAGACTCCCAGTATGACACCACTGACACCAGTGAGTGAAGCTCTCATCTCATTCACATAAAGAAATGATAAAAATAAAAAAAATACACAAAACGGGATGGTAGCAGCCTTAAAAGGATTATTTTTGGGCGGCTCGAGTGCCGTAAAGATACATGTACTAGTGTGACGATTGACCACACCATTATTTAGAATGAGTTGAATTTAAATTAAATTTACGCACGCACATACACATACTCACCCACACACACACACAAAAAAAAAATAATAATAATAAATAAAAATAAACAGCAATGATGATGACATTTCCGAATGAACAATACTGAGCTCTTAAAAAAAAAAAAAAAAAAAATTAAATTTGTAAAGTTCAGAAAATGGATGGATGAGAATTGAGCCCTGGCGGAGCGCCTAGAATAAAATTTGTGGCTGCTCGAGCGCCGTGAAGGGACATGTAAGGATTTGACGTTTGAGTTAATTTACATCATATTGTGCCATTATTTAAAATCAGTAACTTTCTTGCTTTGATAAAGCAGAATAATGAAATTTAGAAGAGTGTTAAAATTTCAGAGTTAAATTTTGGGAACATTTAATTTAAGTTTGAGTTAATTTTGAGTTAATTGGTGTATTTTTACAAAGTTGATCACCTAGTGTCATATGAACTCTGAAGAGATTTAACTAGTATCTACAAAGAGTAATCGCCATACACTAGTGTAAAATCAACACTGACCAGTGTTAACTAGTATTACATTTAAACGACCATCAGAGTTGTTTTAATCCCATCTCAGTGTAAAAAAAAAACACTTTAAAAAGTGTTCTTATAACTATATTTAGTGTGGCCTAATACAGACACTTTTAAGGCGTCAAATTTAACTCTCTAGGTGTTGAATTAACACTGCCATTTACATTCATTTGTGTCATTATTTAAAATCAGTAACGTTCTTGCTTTGATTAAGAACAAGAATGACATTTTGAACGATTCGACGAAATTTGATACGATTTGATCCGTCAACCCGGCGAGCTCAGCCATTCATGTCGCATATCATCGGAAATCACTCAGATGATCACTCAATGAATTGTGACCTGAACTGAAGCTGATAAGGCAGCGTTGGGAAGTGGTCAAAAACATCGTCCTTATTAGTACCGCCTTGTTTACTACAGCCTTTTTCTTCCCTTCATTTCGTTAAGAAAAAAAAAAGGGGGGGGGATGCAAATGACACTCGGAGCTTTGAAAGTGCACCATTTTTTTCTTTTATGAGCTTATGCTGATGAGTTTACATGTTCAGCGGAGACCGCCAATGAGCCGCCGAGCCGGTCTCATTAAAAGCAGCGGACCAGTGGCCTGCAGGAACAGCTGCTTCGGCCCACCGCTGTGCCCGACGCGGCTCCATAAAATGCGAAAAAAAAAGTGCAGGCCCGAGACTCCCTCGCTTCCATTGCGATACTGTAGCTCTCTGACCCTGCCACCAGCCAGCGGCAAAATGTCGACTTGTGCATGAGAAGGCTTGCGTACATATGCGCATGCGGACGTGTGTTTGTTTGTGTGCGTTTGTTTGTGTGTCCTTGACCGACGGGCAGGAGACTCTGACAAGCTTGTTTGCCCGAAGACAATTTTTTGGTGGGGTCTTTGGATCACAGAGCTTGTCGTCTTACAGCTACGGCTGACTGAAGCGCGCGCACACATACTTGTACTTATATAATTGTGAGGACATCCGTACACATTATGCATTTCCTAGCCCCCTCCCCCTAACCCCAACCATCAAAAATGATTGCCTACCCCCATTCCTTACCCTAACCTCAACCATAACCCAATTCAAACCTAAACACTAAAACCAAGTCTTGACCCTCAAAAAGACGTCTTGAGTTGCGAGGACCGGCCAAAATGTCCTTACTTCACAAAAATGTCCTCAATCTGTTGGTTAACTCATTCACTGCCATAAATTCATTAAAAAAAAAAGATTATTACAAATTATAATTTTTTATTTGATATATATATTATATATAATTTTTGTTATTTTTTAAGATCGTTATTAATTACATGACTTCGCTAGTTAATTAATCACAAATTCTCTATGTTCTAAATGTACAATACAAAAATTATAGGTTTTCATACTCTTGTTAACAAAAGTGAAAAAAAATGTTAAACTATTTTTTTATTAATTTTCTAATTGACTAATTGACGTTTATAGCCTTCAACGGCAATAAATGAATTAAAAGAAAGAAAGAAACTGTTAAAAATTCGGGGCGTCGCATGACTTCACTAGTTAACTCACGAATAATTACAAATTTTATGTACAAAACTAAATGTACAATTAAAAAAATCTAAATTTTCAACAAAAGTTGAAACAAATGTTAAACTAATAGAAATAGTTCAAATTAATTTTTGACGTTTATAGCCGTCAATGGCAGTGAATGAGTTAAAGACGTATTTTGGTCCTCACAATGTAGTATGTACAAGTACACGCGCACACAAATACAGCATACATTAACATGTCAACAAATGTATTCGTTTATCACCACATAATAAACATGCATGCATATAGAGCTGTCAAAATTGATCAAGTAATTGTTTATCAAGTTAATTGACAACTATTTTAATAATCGAGTAATCATTTAGAGCCATTGTTTAAATTAAATGTGTCCAAATACTCCAATTTCAGTCTCTCATCAGTAATTTTTGTAGTCCTTCATCAGAGTACAGTGATTATCTTTTGCATTTAATCCAAATAAGCAAACATTTACTTTTACTTTGGGAAAAAATGGCCATAAATTGATCCAATTGTAATTTGATCTTCACAAGTCCAAACAAACAGACAAACAAATATGCCAAAAGCACGTTTTCAAAACGTGGCAACATTCACAGTGCGCGGTTGAAAAATAAATGTCAACGCCCTCGGCTAATGACTTCCTTCCAATCAATGCCACGAGATTGGAGGTGTTGGTTAAAGCTGCCTTGCCCAATAAAAAATACATTAGTTCCGATTTTATGATTCTCGAGAGGCGTTGCCTGATGTGAACCATACCTCACATTAGAGTTTTCCCGCTGCCGTCCTGCCCAAGGCTCAAACCACAACCACCGACCCCCGAGTTAACCACTGAGCTAAAAGCACGGGTCGCTAGCTCAACAACCAGCACGCTCTGTTGAGGGTGCAAGTGCAAGCTGGCTTTGGTTACACTGACCTCCAATCCGGGTCAAGGCACCAATGTATTGGTGGTCATCCAGTGGTCCTTCCCGAGGCTCAAACCTACGCGACCGTCGTCCCCCAGTTGAGTGTCAAGTGCGCTAAACTAGCAGCTTTTGCTTTTAGCTTGTTGCCGGCACCTTCTTTAGAGGATTCCGAGGAGTAAGGTTCGACTAACGTTTATATGTTAGCATCCAGGACAGTTACACGAAGCTGGAAAGAGTTACGAAAGTATCGCTAAACACATTTATCAATCAATGGGACATATTGTTTATAAATGGAGAATGTTTATCACTAAGGAAGACTGCAATTGGATGAAGAGAGAGTGTTGCCTAAATATGAAAAATATCTGGCTGATTACAAGAGCTGTCACAATTAATCAATTATGAAATTAATCAACAACTATTTTAATAATCACGTAATCGTTTGGAGACATTTTTCATTTATTTAAAATGGTCCAAATCCTCTGATTTCAGCATATCAACAATAATTGTCCACTGATTTCATAAAAGACGACTCATTATCTTCTGTGTTTAATCAAAATAAGACATTTGCAAACATCTGTTTTTACTATAGTAAACAATGACTGGATCGACCCCCCCCCCCCCCGCTCCCTTTTTTTAATCACTATACAAATAGGACGTACAAAATAACTACCAATAACAGGTTAATCAACAGTAATCTGGGAAAAATGCTTTTATAATACACTTAAATGCCAAATTTAAACGAATACGATTAATCGATTGAATAATCTATAGATTAATTGATTCTAAAAAATATTCAATAGTGACAGCACTACTCATTGCTAACCTCTCTGTTGCTAAATCTATGATAATTAAAACATTAAAAAAAAGGAGGAAGCCAAAGATGTCCAACAAAAAAAACAACAACTTCATCCCAGGTTTAAAGTTAACAAAAGTGCATCTGGCAAAGCTATTATGTGAACAGATGAGATTAAAGTTGCAAAGTCTGGAAGGAACGTATATGGAGAAAAGAACTCTCAGGCCACAACCAACAAATCCTCTTCCAAACTGTGGCGTTGCTGGTCAAATTGATGTCATTGTTTGCGATTGCTTTGCTACTCCAGAGTCTGGACGCATTGCATTGAAGTTGTTGCTGGCAAAATCAATCAATCACCATTTTGCGCCGTGCTATTCAAGTTGTCTTTACAGGACGGCCATGCCGAGAGAGAGAGGAGCAAGTAGTTTCCTTTTTTTTTTTTTTTTTTTACAGACAATCTGTCTTATCACCAACTGAAGAACGCCGAGGTTTTTAAAAGATACTCTTGTTAACCCTTCGCAGCTTCTTGCAAGATAAACATTTTTAAGTGCTCGCCCGAGAGCTCTTTTGTGCGTGACATGGTTCAAATCGGGCAACGCTTCTCGAGAATAGCAAACTTAAAGCTGGTGTGTATTTTTTTTTTTTTAGGTCAGCGCACATTTAACCTCCACCTCCAAACTCATCACATTGATTGCACTCTTGGCTGGCCGACTCCTGAGCGCGATAAGCTCTTGAAGAAGTCATTAGCTGTGGCTTCACATTCTTTTTTTTTTCTCCACCTTTCAATGTGAATCTTTACATTCTAGTTCAACATGGAAACAAACCAACAGTGTTATTGTGATATTAGTTTAACTGTTTGTTTATTTTTCAGACGTGGATGATCACATTATGGCAAGAAATGAAGTAAAAGTAAAATAAACTTTTAAACCATATGAGATTCTGACGTGATAACCGTGAGCAAAAATATCACCGTGTCACGCTATTAAAATTTCAGCTCTAAAATGACCGTTTTTTTTAAATATTTGGGTAAATAAAAACATATTTTCTATGCAACACAATCTATTTGATTTTTAAAATAAATATTTAAAAATAGGCTGTTCCTTCGCTATAACCAGGTTCACTTTTGGCGGCTTTGCTATTTCGCCGATTTTTTTGTGTGCATTTTTTTTATTTATAGTAATGTACCTATTTTATACAATTTATGAAGGTTTGAATAATAATAAATAAAACATAAATCTAACTACTTTGCTGAATTCATTTATTGCAGGTATTTTAACGAAGGGGGCACTGTATATATTTGGTACAGAAGAAAGTTTAAATATATAATTTTATATTTATATTTTTTTCCTGTTGTAATTCTTCTTAGCAAGTCACAGTGTCGCGTCGCTGGTGAACTATTTTTAGAACCGACCTGTTTTTGTTTTTGTTTTTGTTTTCAGCAAAATGCACATTGATAAACAGAGCAAAAAGGTGGCCATGTTTTCAACGTGTCTTTCGTCTTGCTCCCTCCCTCCTCCTCTTCTCTGTGTAACTGCTCACCCCTCTCTTCTGTGCTCGCCGACAAGGAGAAAATACAAGTTCATTGGAGATAATTAAATTCAAAGAGGTTTATTCAAATATATTATTCAATATTGCGCCCTGCTTAGAAGTCTCCCAACATTTACCAGCGGCAGCCAGTATTAGCGGTTCATGAAATGTTAACTTTTCAAAGCCATGGTAAACCGTCAAACCGGTAATTGGCCAATGCCTATGACCAACATGAACTCATTTGCTCCCAAAAATGTATAAATGCGTTCTATTTTAAATATTACCATGCTCTCAAAGATGTTTTTTTTTATTTATGTTTTTTTTATGTTAGAGCTGAACTGAAGAGAATGCATGAAACAATGGTAGTTATTACAAAAACGGCCAGCAGGTGGCAGCAGAGTGTACGAGATCAACCAGGGCCACGTTGCAAAAAGCTGTTTCCCCGCACGCTTTAAACAGATTTGTGAATAATGATGAAACTTAGCTGTATTCTAATGCTAATTGCTGCAAACTGGAAACAGATAGAAATATACTTTTTTTTTTCCCGATGAAAGAAGAGACTCTAATCTTCCTTTCCATGTTTTTTTTTTATAGCAACAGAACACAATATTCTGTGGGCCTTGCAAAATCAGTCAAAATCCAGTAAAACAGCCGGGAGCGAAGGGGCTTGCTTCAGTGAAAATGGCTGCGAGTGAATGAGTTAAAATACAATAGTGTGTAGTATGACCAAGTGATCAAAAATAAATAAGTCAGTGTAAACGTATGCACAGATTGAACATTTGAACATGTCTAGTAAAATTGTACTAAAAAGTTAAATGTAATTCTAGTAGTAGGGTATTTAAAATCCATTGACATTTTGTAGAAAAAGCCACAGAATTGTCAGCGAGCCATTCATGTGGAGAAACAATCCTGTTTGTAAGCTTGACTTAAACTTTCCCCCTCGCTCTTTTGACTCCCCTTACAGCGTTCTTTGTCTCGCCTCATGAGATAAGAGCGCTTGTTGACCCACAGGTTCGTCTCAGTGATCAAATTCAAGCGTGTGCACTATTCGTGTCTCTGAGAAGCCGGAGAGCTTATTTTTGTTTTTTTCCCTCCTTCCTTCCTGACTCGTATTCTCAAGAAGCCGGGACAGGACAATTTGTCTGCGATTGATTTTTTTTGTTGTTGTTGTTGTTGTTGTTTTGCTCTCGATTCCCTGTGTCCGCCCGAGGTTAGGCGACGCAGGTCAGAGAGTGATCTCCAAATAAGAAGACAATCTGTTTTGGATAGCAAAGCATATTTTCAACTGTAACGCGGATGCCGAATTGCGTTGTGTGGCCAACATCTGCTTGTTGAGGACAGCGGCAGATGTTGCCCTTTCTCCGCATGGGGGTGTTTCTTTTAATTGTGTTTGTCAGGCGGACGTGTGAGCGAGAGCGGTACTGCCGTTGATCGATAGGCGCATGCTGCTCGATACGCTTTTTTCACCGCCAATTCTTCCACTTGGCATGCTGGGAAAACGGAGGGAGGCATTAAAGTCTTCATTTAACGCCAGACATGTCAGGTTCTTATCTTGAATGCAAGGAAGTTGATTCAATTGCAAAGAGTAAGAGCTCTCTTAAGGGTTAGGCTTTTATTAGCAGGGAAATATTTCATTATGCAAATTTATTTCAGAAATTGTGGTGGGTCATCATCAGACAAGTAAATACCTAAATTAGTTTTTCTAATGATTGTTTTCTTGGCGGAGAGGACGGGCATTTATCAGGGATGAGGCCTTTATTTGTACAAAATCATTTTCTGCTAATAAAAATACACGTGCATCATCTGCATCTCATTTTTTCATCAGTGGCCAGTAGAGTTTATTGACACAACTACCAGGAGTACCAAAAGTGTGTAAGGGGTGCATTGTTTATCTTGAGGTAGGCATTTATTTTCACAAATTTTTTAATAATAAAAATGCATGTGCCGTAACATCCACTTAATACAAATAAACACCTTTGCCAAATAGATGTGTCTTTTGTTCCATGAGTTCCAAGAGATTTGATTTATTTAACAGTAGAAAGTTTCAGCCTTTTATTAGTGGTAAGGTGTTTATCGGAAGTGAGACATTTGCATTTTTATAACAAAATGCATGCACTGGGATATCTTCATACAAATGAATGCCTTGCTCAAGCTAGAGGCCAATGAAGTTTATTTAAAATTTGCCTTGTGGAGGTAAGGTGTTTATTTGTTTTTGTACAAAAACGTTTTCCTAATGAAAAAAAAAAAGCATTTTGGAAAAAGAAAAACAAATAATTATGGCATGGAATCTATTTGGGTGGAGGCACTTAATCTATTATGCTGTATTCTGCGACGTGACATCTGATATCTGACACATTTTACTTTCAGCAGCATCATTCTGACAGGTGTTGACTTACTACTCTCATAAAGCAAAAAATAGGTAAAGGTGTTGATTAAGAGGGAGGTATTCAGTTTGTGTATATGACTTTTTTAAAGTACTGTATATTAAAAAAATAATTATCCATGCGTAAATGTTACTTTGAAACTATATACCATACTACAAAATAGGAAAGATAAAAAGCATTATTTGAGGCAAATTCATGCTTTTTTTTATTTCACACTCGTGTCACTATTCTGGCAGGTGGTAATATCTTAAGTCTAAATAAGGTAAAGGGCATTTATTAAGAGAAAGGCATTTATTTTGCACAAACCCATTGACATAATAGTATTGCAGACATAAAAATAATTTTCCACGAGTGAATGACTATAAAATATGATATTAACTAAGGTAAAAAGTCTATTGAAAGCATTATTTGAGGAAATTTGATGCGTTTTGATCTCCACTCAGCTTTACCATATTAAGAGGTTTCCATCAGATAGTTTGCCCTTCTAAAGGCTAAGCTTGCAAGCTAAATGAGGGCTTATTAGGAGGAAGGCATTTATCCGTAGAAATCCATTTTTATGGTAATATGATACATTGTCTAAATACATTTTATGAAACACCATATTACAAAGGATGAATGTATTGAGCCCACACATTTACTGTATTAAAGGGAGGGCTACTATTTGAGGAGATGAGAAATGAATTGTTCCACTTTGGCTCCTTCCTACTGAGAGGTTTTTCTAATGTTGCTTCTCCCGTGTATCCAAATGAATGAAAACACTAATAGTTCCATTGTTAATTAGATACCTCTCTGTAAAACAGGCTTCGTGATACCGCTCTTGTGTTGGATCTCATTACTGGTGTGCTCAGTCAGTGTATTTTCTTGTGTTGTTAGTTATAACAGTGCAAATCAATTCAAGGAGCAGCAGCAACAGCAGGCAACACTTTGGCTGGCTGCTGTTGTCCTCGGGGGCGATCATCCTCTCAAGGAAATCAGATTACAGCCAGTCGCATTTCACTGCTGCAATGGGATCAAGGGGATGAACTCAAAAACCCAAACTCCGCTTGAATGCACCATCTGCGTATGAATCCTATACTGTTTATTTTATTTGTATTTGTATTCCCCCCCCCCCCCCCCCCCCAGTGTGCCAGATTCTACCCAAAGGTGTCGTTTCGGTGATCGGCCCTGCGTCCAGCCCCGCCTCCGGCTCCACTGTCAGTCACATATGCGGCGAGAAAGAGGTAAGTGAGTTTGTCACGTCAAGTTTTACACTACTCACGAAAAGTTGGGAAAATTTGCCTTTGGGGTGAAATTTCAGAATGAGCGTAAAATGCATTTTAGCCTTTACAGGTGAACTTCTTTAAACTTTTGAATGAATCCATCCATCCATCCATCCATTTTCTGTACCGCTTGTCCTCACAAGGGTTGCGGGGGTTGCTGGAGCCTATCCCAGCTGGCTTCGGGCAGTAGGCGGGGTACACCCTGAACTGGTTGCCAGCCAATCACAGTGAATGAATCCCATTTCAATAAAAAAAAAAATATATATATACAGTTCATGACTATTTTGTTCTACTTCCCTATTTAGCTTGGGTGTAATTCCACTGTCGACCACTAGATGACAGAACACCATTTAGTTTCACACTGTAAATTTGACTTAAGAAGAAGATTGAAAACAGGAAGTTCAGTGTTTCAGCCACTGATCTGAATATATGACTGGATGAAGCCTTCAGGCCGCCATATTGCTCCTCCCAAGAAACGTTTCTCGGCATACGATCCTATACATTTACAGTATCGAAATTGGAGAACATTTGAGACAGTACATAGTGGAAACAGCAGGATTTATGATGTTTAAAATGTGTTAAACACAAACAAGAGTACTTCAGACATTTTACAACTTGCCTTAAATACGTATATAAATTATATGCTTAATGATGTTTACAGGAGGAAACTTTAAAAAGAATTATAGCTGTAATGCAACAAAAGACGCCTCTGCCAAATCTAATATTGGGATCTGAGGAACGGAGCGATAAAAGAAACCTTATATGTCTCATCCGTACGTATACCGTGTAGTTTATACAGTAGTCTGCTCACGAGATGGGATGAGCAAGATGGCCGCCGTGTGACTTCAACGGCTTGCACGGGCGTGTATGGACTATCGGCTATCCTGTTATATATTCAGGTCAGTGGTTTCAGCTCATCCTGCTTTTTGCTGAAGATTATTTAATGCCAAAGCCTCTTCAATCCTGCTCTTTACGCCTACAGAAATTGATGACTCGGTTCATTTTACAACATACATCTTTGGGCATGATTTATGTACTTTGTGAGATGTTACATTTGTTCATTCGGAAATATGGGATTTGTTTACTATTTGTACACTGTTGGCGTTTGCATTGCTATTGCTCCCTTTCAATATATGATGTGTTTAAATTGAGTGCAGCCTGATATCATTTCATTGACATGAGGAAAAATGACTTCTAATTGTGTTAGCAAAAGGAATATTTAACTTTTGTGAATCTGTACAAAATTATTTTCTCGTTTATTCCGATTGAGGTGTTTGAAACATTATCACTCGGTTTGGACCAACCAGGTGTCAGTTTGGTCTCATGATGTCATGATCAAGAGGACCGTTTCAATTGAACCAGGAACATTGGTCGAAACATGGTTTGAACAATTGTTGTGAGTTTTACTGTTCAGCTACTTGTTATAAAAAAAAAAAGTTGTTGCCAAAGGGACCAAAACACTCAATAGTTGGGCAAAAGTTAAGTTAGCCTGTTAAGGTTCGTGTGCATTTCAGGGTCAACCCAAAATTTCATCTGCGAGTCCAATATCTCTCTTTTCATTGTAAGACTCTTGAACGGGTCTTCATTGTTGACATCAGTTACTGTAAGCTCCTCCTACTTACAGATCCCGCATGTGAAGATCGGTCCAGAGGAGACGCCCCGCCTGCCGTACCTGCGCTTTGCCTCCGTCACCTTGTACCCCAGCAACGAGGACCTGAGCCTGGCCATCGGGGCCATCCTGCGCTCCTTCAGCTACCCCTCGGCCAGCCTGGTCTGTGCCAAGGCCGAATGTGAGTACACTTATAGCCAATAGATAACTCCCAATCATGTCAATCTTGTTGTGCTGTGTTATTACTCAAGCTAAAGCTAAATGCTATCTTGGTTGACTGTTCAGCAGTGTTAAACAAGTCAACGCACTCCCCATATCCGAACCTATTTTCTCGGTCCGGCAAGCTCGGCTTACGTTGACCAACACCGGCAACCACAGTAATAAGAAAGTAGGACTACATTTCCCATGATTCTTTTGACACAAAAGCAGGAAGTTGTTTTCGTTCCGGTATGATGATAACGCGCCTGCTAAGCGGGTCGATGCGGTTGAGAATGAGACTGAAAACGTGAATGTCATCTGAAAACGTGAATGTCAAAAAAAAAATAAGAAGGAATTTAACAGTTAAATTCCCAGTTTGGCTTTAGCCACAGGTGTTTTTACACAACAGGTGGAGACGAGCTGGTTTTACCTGTCAGTTTGAGTAGAAGCACCTGTAGACCGGATTCCCCTAACCCTGTTTATCTTGCTATGACAATTCTGAGATTGACACATACATGTTAGGTTTCTTCAAATGTGAATAATGTTTATCTTTTTGTGTTCCATTTGAATAATTTTTGTGTACTACTTGACCTACATTTGGCGTTTCATTTTTGTTACTTGGTTTAATGTAAATGTATTAAGAATATTTGAGTATTTGCGCTCCGTTAGTTCGTCCTGCTTGTAGGTTGTCGGTGCTGAAGTGAGAAGATCGACGACGGTTGGTACGCGTTGGAAACCTTCATGCCCTGTTTACGTAGCAAGAAAAGAAAAGTGCCGCTACAACACACGTTGCAAAAAACTGGAATTCATAACATCGGGACAAAACAATGAGGTTGGCAACATCTGTTGGACTTGGGACCCAAGGCTCAAAACTTGGACTTGGACTGTCCCAAAAAAAACAAGATATCTGGTCACAAAGCTAAGCTAACATTAATATTTACTTATTTACCGCGTTAATGCTAGCTTAATATTGCTAGCACTGCTTTTTTTGTTGAAGCTAGCAACATTATTAATTCACAATGTTAAAATGTTACTTAAAACATCAGCTGTCTCGTCGGGTTTATAATGGCGACCGCGTCCTTGGAATGGATTATTTCCTGTAAGGGGAAAAAAAAAAATACATTGTGTCTTTTAAAAGGCGAGCAGGCAAAACTTTGGCCGCCGTACTGTCGTACAGTTTTGTTGTCAGTGCAGCGTGTGATTGATTTTTAAAACTGGCGTGTGTGTTTTTGACTGCTTTTCACAGTTTGGACAGCGATCATAAAGTTGTGCTCACGCTGCAGGCTTTTTTTTTTTCTTCTTTTATTTATTATACTCGCGCGCACATCCTCCTGGGAGGCTTGTCAGGCTGCGCTCATCTAATAATAAAAAATATGTTGGAATGCGTTGCAGTTTTTGTGAAAGGAAAAAATGACGTGGGTCTCAAGACAGCATCAGGGAGTTCATTATATATTCTTTTTTTTTGAAAGAGCGCATTGATTGATTATGCAGCGGCTTATTGGGAGGCGGATGAATTAAAGGATGAAGGGTGCAACGCTGTGGTGCGGGTGCTGCGGCCCCCACGGAAGTCTGGTGAGGCCTGTGGAAGGGCGCAAACAAAAGCGTCACTCAGAGCCGATCATTGAATCGACGGGGCCACGAGGCCTCCTCGGGGCTTTTTCCGATTCCTTATGGACCCGGCGCTTCATTGGCTTCCGAAAGAATTTCTCGCTGCTCGGTCTTTCCCTCCTTCAAAGCTGTGGCGACATATCGCCGATGTGTTTTTTTCTCTCTTTGTATCCCGATGGCACTTTTTGAACACACTTTGCAATTTCCATCCCTTTTTCTCAAATGTGTCTTTTTTTTTTTTTCTCCACAAGGTTATCACACTGGAAGACGGTGACCCACTTGGCTGCGCTATCTTATCGCCATGGCGCCAGTTGCCATGGCTGCGGGAAAGGTGCTAACTGCCATTCAGCCAGCTTGTTCCACACTCGCGCAAGCGCGGCGTGGGCGTCCGTGAGTCTGACGCTCGCTCGCGCCTTTCATTGTCCTGCTGCGTGCTGCACTATTCGGTTGGTTGTTTGCTCGGTCCGTTGCTCACTTTGCGTGCGTGCGTGCGTGTGCGTGTGTGTGTGTGTGTGTGTGTGTGTGTGTGTGTGATCCAGACAACCAGTTGTCTTAATCCTGTTGTGGTCAGGCTCCAGTTGGCCCTAATTAGGACGAGCATTGTAGAGAATGAAAAATAGACATTGGGTGGGACGGTGAACTAATGGTTGCTACGTTTGCCTTGCAGTCACATGTTCTGGGTTTGAATCCCAGATGTTCGCATGGGTTTCACGTAGCATGTTAGGTTTATTGCAGCCTCTAAATTGTCCATAATTTTGAATGTGAATGTGGTTGGGTTGTTTGTCGACACGTGCACTGTGATTGGCTGAGAAGCATTCGGGGGTGTGGTTAGATGGCCGTCATCCATTTTGTTGGTGTGTGTGTGTGTTTGTGTTGTTTATGTCCACTGCGGGGTGTCACTTTGAATGAGAGTGTCTTTGGCCGTTTGTTGAGCTGACATTTGAGTCATTTGAGCTAGAGTGGGCGGGGCTCCTTTTTTGGCAGGAGGCTGTTATTTACGCCGGCGACGGACATTAATCGTCCTCGCGCCGACAAACGACAGGGAGTGTCTTCAAATTAGATCAAAGCTGACATTGCGATGACGGCTTGTCATTTGAACTTTTCTGTTGATTGGTAGTCGTCACGCTTTCTTCCTGGAGCCATCAATAGTGCCCGTTTCCTGTATGGTTAGCAGCATATGATTATTTATGGGGCAATTTATTGTTCTATGGTTGTAATTCCAACTTTTCTCTTTCTATTTCCTGTTCCACAGTTATCATAACATTTTCTTTTTTTGCCATTTCCTTCCAAATTTTCTTATTTTATGGTTTTCGTCACCTTTTTACCATTCGACATTTCATGTACCCTGGTTAGCATCACATATTCAATTTTATTTTATTTTTGCCCGTTTGTCATCAAATCTTCTTGTTTGTTTTTGTGTTTGTTTTTTAGCTATTTCCTGTTCTATGGTTATCACTTTTTACCATACACCATTTCCTGTTCTATGGTTGTCATCAAATTATCCTTATTATTAGTGTTGTTCCGATACCGTTTTTTGGCCCGCGATTCCGATACCCAACATGAAAAAGCCGCCCTGTCATTGGATCAGAGCATTGAAGGACCAATAGCATACCTTGGCTCGGCATGCAGTGAACACATCACATGTCAGCAAGACACAAGATGCTGCATCGGCAGTCCTGTGTTAGTGTCGGAAATAATGGTATCGGCACGTTACTTGTTACTGTTTTAATGCAGTATCTAGACCTCTTCCGATACCGGTGATGGAACAACACTACTTATAATTATTTTTTCCTTTTCCCCATTTCATATTCTATGGTTAGAATCAGATTTCACCTTTTCCCCACCATTTCCTGTTCTATGGTTACCATCAAATTTTTTAAAATGTATTTATTTTTATTGCTATTTCCTTTATTATCGTTGTCGTAAAATTTTTCATTTTCTTTGCCATTTCTTGCTCTGTTTTTTATCACATTTTTCTGTTCTAAGGTTGTCATTGCAATTTTTTGCTATTTCTTGTTCTATGGTCATCATCACATTCTCATTTCCTGTTTTACCATGACATCTTTTTTTCCGTTTTGACATTTCCCCTCTTTGCCATCACTGATACCCATGAATTTTTTTTTTGTTCTATGGTTATCATCTCATCATTCGTCTCAGCCACCCCAGTACCCATTACAGTCATTTGAGCCATTGTGCTCCTTCTTTTTAACACGCCTTGCCACAGACAGGAATTAATCCCCGCCCGCTCCGTCAAACGTGAGCGAGAGCCGTCTGGAATTTTCGGGTCATTTCCGACGCATCTTTTTCTCTGGCCGCGGCCGGCTAACGACGCGCTACCGTGAGACTAATCCCATTAAGCAGTCGTCACTGGATGGATGATGTGGAGGACGGCGAGAGGGCGAGGAGGTGTTGAATGCGAAAAAGAACAGGAGGGAGAAAGACAGCAGAGAAAAATATGTGACACAAGCAGGGTGGAGGAAGCGAGCAAGCTGTAAAGTGCATTGATTTTTCTCCCCTCCTTGCTCAAACTAATTAAAGTTTTGGCCTGCTTCAGTGATTACCCCTCTGCTTACAGAGGCTTTCTCCCGCTGAAGGGCTCTATCCGCTACCTCCATCCAGATGCACGATGACGCCGCCGAACCCCTCCCCTGCCACTTATTTACATAGCTATGGGCTGCTTTACTACAGCATTACAATTAGGCGACGGCAGAGTCGACTTTCCGGTCGAGGCTCACTCCACGCGCGGCGGTGTCAAGTGAGTCTCCACTGCCACCGGTTATGCTCATTACCCAAACCAAGAAGTTCGTGTGAAGAGAGGGAATCGGCTGGAGTGCACAAATTTCTGTCTTTCTGCTCCGTTCTCATGCTCGCCTTTCATTTTCCAATTCGCCTTTCAAAAATAATAATCGCGGCGCTGCTCGGAGGAACGAAAAAGCGTAATTGAGCTGTGACACAAACAGCGAATTGCAGTCGGCCTAAAGGCCTCCAAGATTAACTACAGTATTTTTTTTTTCTTACATTGGAAATAATGGAAATGGGAACTGCTGCCATCATATAACCTCTGTTCACTGTACTGACGATATTCAAGTGAACGGCTCATTTTACGCCCGCTGCGCTCCAACGGACTTGTACGCGATATATCACAGAAATCTTTTACATGACGCAAAGCAGCACGGGCGATGTCGAGGTTACCGCCTCCGCCTTGCCGCGAGGAGATCTGGGTTTGAATCTCTGCGGGGACTTCCGTGCACATTATGCATTTCCTAGCACAGCGGTGCCTTGAGATAGGGAGATCCGAACCGCATCGTTCGGACGATATTTAGCTTTGATTTGCAAGCAAAGATTTGAGATTCAAGTGCTTTATGGTGGTAGTAAGCTCAAATTTTGCAAATAATGCACAATTGGGCAAATAACAGACCTGCTGTTTTCTGCCATTCCCGACCACACAAATATGCCTTATGCTAGCTTAATGCTAACACACAAAACAAGCAAATAGCAGTGACAGTTGTCAGGAACAGATATTTGAGCGCAGACGTTTCGTCAACACGTACACGGACAATGTAGCAATACTCACAGACATATATTCTTTATTCTCTGCGAAAAACAAATTATATTACTGACTTACAGTGGTTGGGAAAACTTAGCACAAAATATGTAAAATACATTAATTTAATAATGTGATTCTTTTTCATCATATTTTTTTTAATTTGTATTTATGGCTGATTAAATATTAATTAATTAATTAATTAATCATTGGATTAAAAATGTGTAATGTCAAATGTACATGTTTTTACTTAATCATACATGATGAATACAAATAAATTCATACATTTTATGAGGCTAAGTGAATGTAACAAATATTACAGGGCTTTTGATTTTTAATAATACATTTTGTTTTAAAAAATTAACATAAGCGCCCTGTATTTACAAGACACTTGATTATTATTATTTTTTTAATAAATGTAAAACTCAAGAGTTCGGTAATATGTGCCGCATTAAATTAGTCTTTTTTTTCTTCACCTCAAGGTACGACCTTACCTGCACCTGGCATTTGTGCCGTTGCCACGGCGACCCCAGATGCCTACGGTTAAACCTACACAAAAACAAAATAAAACAACGAACACTCGTACCTGAGCTCAAATAAATCCTTCAAGAGGAATAAAATATTGACTATTTTTCTCAGTAGCTCACAAATATGTTTGGGGTGCTGACACGAGCAAACAATAATTTTTACCGAGCGGAGGTTTGAACACACATAAGCCCCGAGCCGGGCGATATTTCACCATTTGAACGGTCCCTGCGAGGCAGCCACCAGTCTGCCTGGCGTGCGCTGATAGAGACATTGATATGCAGCCTGACACGCCGTGTCGCTCTGCCTCAGGCCTGCTGAGATTGGAGGAACTGGTGCGGCGCTTCCTCATCTCCCGCGAGACGCTGTCAGTCAGGATGCTGGATGACAACCTGGACCCGACCCCGCTGCTGAAGGAGATCCGCGACGACAAAGTCGCCACCATCATCATCGACGCCAACGCCTCCGTGTCCTACCTCATCCTCAAGAAGGTCAGAGAGGACGCACGCACGCACACACTGCACTGGTTTTAAACTTCAAAATAGAAAATCGGAAATAAAAAAAAAAAGAGGACAAAAACATATTGTACTCAGGCCACAGCAATAAAAGGGTTGCTAAGGTACCAGCTTGTTGCCAAGGAACTGTGTTGAGGTTTGTTGAGGTGAGATGCTTCCATTTTGTGGCATTTTGCTGCCAAAGAACTATATGTTGATGTGAGTTAAGGAGCTTCATGTAGTGCTATGCCGCCGTTTTGTGGCATCTTGATGCCAAGGGACTATGTTTGAGTTGAGGAGCTTCATGTAGTGCTTTGCCGCCATTTTGTGGCATTTGGCTGCCAAAAAGCTGTGTTGAAATAAGCTTTATGAAGTGATTTTCTGCCATTTTGTGGAATTTTGGTGTCAACGGACTATGTTGCTGAGAGTTGGGGAGTTTCTTGTAGTGCTTTGCCGCCATTTTGTGGCACTTGGCTGCCAAAAAACTTTGTTGAAATAAATTGAAGAGCTTCATGTAGTGATTTGCCGGCATTTGGCTACCAAAGAACTATGTTGAGGTAAATTGAGGAGCTTCATGTAGTGCTTTGCCGCTATTTTGTGGCATTTGGCTGCCAAAAAGCTATGTTGAAATAAGCTTTATGAAGTGATTTTCTGCCATTTTGTGGAATTTTGGTGTCAACGGACTATGTTGCTGAGAGTTGAGGAGTTTCTTGTAGTGCTTTGCCGCCATTTTGTGGCACTTGGCTGCCCAAAAACTTTGTTGAAATAAATTGAGGAGCTTCATGTAGTGCTTTGCCGCCATTTTGTGGCATTTGGCTACCAAAGAACTATGTTGAAGTAAATTGAGGAGCTTCATGTAGTGCTTTGCCGCCATTTTGTGGCATTTGGCTGCCAAAAAGCTATGTTGAAATAAGCTTTATGAAGCGATTTTCTGCCATTTTTGTGGAATCTTTGTGTCAACGGACTATGTTGATGAGAGTTGAGGAGTTTCATGTAGTGCTTTGCCGCCATTTTGTGGCATTTGGCTGCCAAAGAACTATGCTGAGGTAAGTTGAGGAGCTTAATGAAGTGTTTTTCTGCCATTTTGTGGCATCTTGGTGCCAAGGAACAATGTTGCAATTATATGAGGAGCTCCATGAAATGCTTTGACACCATCTCGTGGCATCTTGTTGCCATGGAACTAAGCTGATGTGAGTAGAGGAGCTTCATACACGTTTGTATAGTTGAACCCATTCTTTACCACACTTTTAAAGTCACATATTTGAAGACATAAAAACAATTATGAGCATAAAATGTGTACAAATTACCGAACTTATTAAAGTGTACATGCATGTGTATTTGAGAGGTGGGGATGTGATGTGATGTCAGCAAGTCTGTGGGAGTGTCTTGGTGTGGGCTGTGGCCAACAGCAGCGTATGTGTGTGACTCCATCCAACGGCCTGATCATCACCCCTTGTAGCTTTCTTCTTCTTTTTTATTTTTCTCGCTCCATGTTGTGTAAGCACTTAATCTTATGATTTTTTTGGGGGGCAAGTGTTTATTCATAACATTTTACTGACAATTTTCAGAGCATTTTGACATGGGTTGTCATAACTGCTCCTTTCGGTGCTTGAGAGTGCGTAAATCTTATCTGGTACACACAACAAGACTGTGAGAGTAGTTTCATTTCCCCTTTTGTTTGTATGTATGTGCGTGTTTCTGTGTGTGTGTGTGTGTGTGTGTGTGTGGGGGGGGGTGTGTGTGTGTGTGTGTGTGTGTGTGTGTGTGTGTGTGTGTGTGTGTGTGTGTGTGGGGGTGTGTGTGTGTGTGTGTGTGTGTGTGTGTGTGTGTGTGTGTGTGTGTGTGTGTGTGTGTGTGTGTGTGTGTGTGTGTGTGTGTTTTTAGTGGGGATGCCAGATCCTCAAGTGAGCTTATTATCCATAGAATAGTCAAACTTTTCAATTGCCCGCAAACTTCCACACGGGCTACACGCCTGCCCCAGTAAGCCAACGGAGGGTCTATTTTTAACCTTGGCAGGCCCCCTGCGGGGCCCATGTGAGGGACAGTAACGACAACGGGACATCCTCACGTGGACACACAATGCTTCCGAGCGGGAATTGTTCCGGGAGCTCCGTGAGGACTCACTCTGGGTGCACAGGAGAGCTGTTGCGCCCTTGGGGGGAATTTGGGGGGCGGGGGGTGGGTGGGTCGTATGTTTCCCGTGATGTGAAATAATGATTAAGGTACGCTTCCTACTCCTCATCCTCTCCCGCCAACAACATCACTTCCTGTTGCCCCGATCTCTCCTCTTCTCACCCGCCTGTCTCTATGTCACTGTCTGTTCTTCCCTTTTTGTGCCGCAGGCGTCAGAGCTGGGGATGACATCACCGTTCTACAAGTACATCCTCACGACTATGGTACGAGAGCAGCTTTTGTTTTTTTTTTCATGCGTCCGTCTGTTTTTTTTCATGGCGCTTGTCCTCATTTGCCTCGCGATTGGGTGAGCTGAAGACTGTCACAGCCTAAAAGTAACTCAGTTAAAGACCCTGTTAAGTGGATTTAGATATATTTGAGACTTTCACTTGTTGCATTCAACTGTTTTCAGTTTTTCTGATTTGCTAGAAGAGGTCGTAGCTACAAATCTTTCAGCGGGGCAACCAGGGTGACGCAACATTTCACTAACGAGCGGCCATAAGAGTGCGCACATCTCTCAGCATAATCGAAAAAGTCATTATTTATCGTGCCATCCAGTCAGGATTTCATCCAAAACCTTATTCAATGCACTCATGATAAAAGCAGGAACAAGTCAATGTACAAAAGCAACATTTTGTTGAGCTTGCTTTACGAGATGATATCATTTTCAATGTCGTTGCGATTTGCTAGCTAAGAGCAAGTTGGAGTTATCGATAGGTGACAGACAGCTGAGATCCTTTTGCATCCTGCGATCAACATCTCATTAATTCAAATCTTATCTAAAAAGCACAGTGACACAAAAAATCTCTTCATTCTTTACAATTATAAATAATTCTTTTTACTTAGTTTTATTCCTACTTGTATTATGATTAGTATATTGATGCTTACACCCCGAATATGCGTCATCCCTTCAAATAGTCAGCTAGCATGGCTGCGTTAGTGCCTCGTTGTCACACAGAGAATAATTTTTTTTTTTTGACAGGAAAACATTGGAGCAGTTCTTCGCGCTGGCTGACGATTTAGAGCGCCTCGTTGTCTCCCACAAGTGCACGCATGTCATGCCGAGAAAGACAAAAAAGGAATATATTATTTTTAAAAGTCCCACTTGACAGCCAGTGTGTGTGTGTGAACCGGGACTTTGCGTTGATGTAGCTGCTTTAGAGTGCCTCGTTGTTGCCGTGTGGAATGCAGTCCAGCCACCAAAGGCTAATAGTGGATATATTTTCACGGCGCACAAAGGTCATTTAAAAAAAGCGTAAGAAAGGTCGTCGTAGAGGTGTTTGATTGACATTTGACTTTAATATACTTTGGCTTGAATGTTAGCAACACTTTTCTTTGTTGTATGTCAAAATGAGAAGCCTTATTTATTTTATCTTTACAGAGACTTGAAGTCGAGTGTAATAACTCCCGAACGCATTATTCATATTAGCTCTTATCCTGTTACAAGGGCAATAAATACCCCAAGTGCAATGTTGACATGTACAATTATTGCACAAGTGCAAATATTGCCATCATGTTTACAAGCGCAAAATATATTAGCAATGCTCGCAAGAGTGTAAGATTACAAGAGCACTACCGATGGCTCTGGACCGAACCAATCGCATTTCATTGTATTCATTTTTTATGATTTCAGTTTTTCTACTTGTTCCCACTGCATTTTTGACATTGCTTTCATTTTCATTGTCCTTTTTTTGCGTTTCCATTCCAATTTCACCACAAGGACAGTAAAGGCTATTCTTTTCTAACTCCGAGACCCTTTATGAGCACATCAAAAGAGATAAAACGATGCAAAGCACGCTTTGGGGAAAAGGGTGAGAAAGTGCAGAGGACGAGCAAAGCCGCGCCGGCGCCTCCCCCTTCTTTAGCATTTCGATTAATGTGTCGCTTCATGCAGCCTTTCCCTCCGCTGCCTGTTTTCATCTCCTCCCTCGTCCGCCCTCCGTACGTGCCTCACATGCTATTTAGATGTTTACATGCGGCGCTGTGCAAAAGTCACTATTAAGATGCAAAGCTATGACGACCGTTCGCCATGAAGCCTCGAAAGATAAACTTCAAAAGGCAGATGTGTTACGGATGCTGGTCAACCTCCAGTTTGTTGCCGTTACGATTTGTTCCAGGGTCGCTAAACTTTCTCAACTGAAAATGTACAGGCGTTGTTTTTTTTTTGTTTTTTTTAGCAGTGCTGTTGTGATTTTGAGTGTTTGACTGTTCCATTAATGTCACAGTACTTCTTAAGTATCAAAAGTGATTTCCTGACATTAAATCAACTTAAGTATTGGATGCAAACGTATTTAGGGGTTAGAATTTTGATTATGTTTAGATGTATTTTTAATAGGGGTGCTAGTGTGTTAATTTTGAGTTTAGTTTGAATTTAAAGTTCCTTTAACGGCACTAATTTAAATAAAAAAAAATAAAAAATTATGGACCGCCCATACTTGGAAAGCCTGAACTGGGGGAATTCCAGTCGCAACGCAGCAGACACGGCCATGTCAAATTTTAGCAGTAAATTAAATAATAATGCATATATTTGTGGAGACTCTGGTCAAGTTGTATTTTACGATTTAAAAAATGTGAATTGAAGAATTTCTCAAGTTACTTCATGCTAAAGATTAAAACGCTCTTAATATGTAAAGAAAAATGCACTTAACTGTCACCAACGTCTTATAATTGCAGTTATGCCATCTAGTGGCAGAATTATGACCAACACAAATCAATATCGCACTCGTTTTTTACAGTACAGTACATCTTTTTAATTTTAACTCAATTTTATGAATTATTATGAAATTACTGTATCAATGACTAAAAGATGCAGCCCTATTTCTATTAGTTTATTTCAACAAGAGTATGAAAAAAATATTTTATTGTACATTTAGAACACATGTAAAATTTGGGATTAATCATGAGTTAACGATTGAAATCATGCGATTAATTACAATAAAAAATTATAATGGCCTGTAACCCCTAATTTTGAATTTACCTTTTAAATTCCCATTTTAAACTACCATTCAATACGCAACATTTGCCCGGTTACAAGCACAATGACTCCTGTCAAAAAGGTCGTTCAAATAACAAAGCTAGTGCTTAAAAAAATATAATAACACAGTATGAGTAAGCAAGCGGAGTTGTTGTCTCACTCAATTGCTGCTCTTGCCCTTCTTCTTGTTGTCAAGCGTCTTCTTAGATTAGATGCTGTCACTTCCTCAATCACACTTCACTCTGCTCTCTATTTTGTCCCTCCACCGCAACACTGTTGACGCACCGTCAACACGTCGCTTTTCAACTGTCGCTGACTTCTTCTCGTAGGACTTCCCGCTCATGAGGCTGGACGACATCGTGGACGAGCAGTCCAACGTGGTGGGCTTCTCCATGTTCAACACCACGCATCCCTTCTACCTGGAGTTCATCCGAAGTCTCAACCTGTCGTGGAACGAGGGCTGCGACCTGTCGTACCCCGGCCCGGCGGTCAGTCAATTTGAAAAATGGATTCATGCAAAACTCTGCAGATCTTCGTCTTGGTGTTTTTACATATATTGCTAGCATACACTGTTGTACGTCCAAATAACACGACCTCAAAATTGTGCTCAATGGCCAAGTTGAGTTAATGAAGACTAACTCAAACAAAAATTGAAAAAAATATTTTTTAAGAAATTTGAGCTGTGAAACGATTACATTTTTAAATCAGAATAATCACATCTTAGAATTTTGATTCATCATGATCTGGCTGGCAACCAGTTCAGGGTGTACCCCGCCTACTGCCAGAAGCCAGCTGGGATAGGCTCCAGCAACCCCGCGACCCTTGTGAGGACAAGCGGTACAGAAAATGGATGGATGGATGGATGATTAATCACTTCATTAAAAAGGGTTTTTTAATCAACATTTTTTTGCCCGCCAAATTTGAAAAGCACCTGTTATGTGTTCAGTCTTTCGACATTTAATGTTATAAGGACGTCTTCAGCATTTTTTTAATCCACTGCACACGCTCATCCTCCTCTTATCCTTCTAATAAGTTAATGATATGCATAATTTTAATTGGAAAACATTTATTAAATGCTTTACTTTAAAGCATGTAGTTATGCTGATTGCGCAAACACAGCCTGTGCTACCTTTAACGTAACCATCCGCTGTCGAGCTAACGGATCATCTGCGGTCAAAATTAATCGTGCGATTAATCTGCGTTAATACATGATTAATGCGATAATTTTTTGGTGATTAATCAATGAGTTGACGCTTTAACTTTGACAGCACTAAATACAATTTAAAAAAAAATGCTTCAGAAAAAACGGAAACTGAAACTACAATGCGCATCTATAAAATTAACTATAGCATAAATGTCCTTCGTTTTTCATCTTTGTCAATAATATCATACATGAACTTTCAGAGTTCATTTTAAATGTACCGTATTTATGTTGGTATTGTTGTACATCCCATAAGGAAGGTAAGGTTGTTTGAGAATTAGTAGTTTATTTTATTACACGATACTTGGTGACCTTTTGTTTGTTTATTTGTTTGTTTTGATCTCACACTAGACAAATACTCCATATATTAGAACAACAACAACAAAAACTACCGGTAATAAAAAAACAAAAAAAAACATGTATAAAAAAAAAAAAAAAAGACGACAAAATAAAAACTAACTACAATGAAAAATCCAAATCAATTAAAACCCTGTCAATCACTACTTAAATGCGTGAAAAATAATCACAGATTAAAATTGCTGAAAGCCTTTCAAAGTTTATCAACTCAATTGACCATTACTATGTCATCTTTCCAAACTCTTTTTCAAAGGTCTTAGAGCCACGAGTGATGTAATAAATAAAACAATGAGCTGATTAAGCAGTTTTATGGAAGGAAATAAAGCCATACGGATGACACAATTCATTCTGCGCCAAACCAATACACGAATCCATTTTTAACAAAAACAGGTATGCTCAAATGTATCTGACCGTGTGATTTTCACTTATTGTTAGTTTGTCCGAGCCGCAGTCTTCTTAAGAGAGCAACGCTTTTAATACATTTGTTCTTGAGAGCTATTTTCAACACAAGAATTCGTATTCAGTTCATACTATTTTCATACGAGTCAAAAGTTTTTGCCCCCTCAGGCACCATCTTCAACATTCCGACAGAGTTGGCGCACGCGCAAACATACCACGAAGTGTCTTTTACTTGTATGTAATGACTTTTGATATACCAATCTGTATTCCCCTCCATTCACTACACCCCCCCCCCCCTCTCCCGATCCCCCCTCTTCCCTTTCCCGCTCTGGCTTGTGCAGCTGTCGTCAGCGATGATGTTTGATGCGGTGCACGTGGTGGTGGGGGCGGTGAGGGAACTCAACCGCAGTCAGGAAATCGGAGTGAAGCCGCTGAGCTGTACCTCGCCTCAGATCTGGCAACACGGGACCAGCCTTATGAACTACCTGCGCATGGTACGCGGAACCGTGTGCCGTGTGAACTCTTGTGTCATACATGTGGGGAGTTGCTTCATGTGGATCACGCCGTGGCGGGAGATTTTGTGGGATTTGATGTGGAAAATCAATGCACTGCACATCATAGAACTTCCCCAAAAAGAATAAAAAAATAAATACAGATATGATTTTAAAAAAAATGATTTGGGAGGAATTTGACCGTTTTGGTCACAGCGGAGTGAATGAAACAGTTCACGTCTTTCGATTTTAGTGCTTGTCAACCTTTCCCGAAATGACCCCGTCTGTCGATTTCGTTGCTTCTAACCTTTCCCAACATGACGCAATCGGACTATTTCACGACGTCCCAACCTTTCCCCAAATCACCTCATCTGTCTGCATCATTCACCCCCCCCCCCCAGCCCTTCTCCTAAAGAGCCCGACTGCCTGTTTCACTTGTTCACAACTTTTCCCACAACGACCCAATCTGTCTTTTTCAGCAGTTCCAATTCATTCCCAAAACCACCTCATCGGTCTCGTTCAGTGCTTCCCAATCTTTCACAGAAAAACAACCCAGTCCATCTACTTCAATGGTTCCTAATCTTTCCCAAAATGACCTATACTCTAAAAATAGAATTGTTGAACCAATTTAAGATTACAAACTGAATTGTTGACCAATTTTTAAACAATTGCTTCAATTTTCAACACATAATTGTGTGAAGTTAATCCAAAGCGAATATATTAAATTGAATTAATTACGAGTTCATTAAACATTGGATTCATTTAATGTTGTCGCTAACCAAAAAAGCAGCAGATCAGATCTCTCAAATGAATTACATGGTGGAATGTCGACGCATTTCCAGCAGACTCTGACATGGATGTGGTTGCTCCACAATGTTGTGTGTCCATTTGAAAAACGCATGTTGTCGTTGTTGTGCAAGATCAAAAAATAAGAGAGAGTATTCCTGATGGAAAATAGTAATATAGTAGCTAAACATTTTTTTTGTACATTTCCCCATGAAACCCTGGAGAGGAGATGTTGCATGCTGTCATGGTTATTATGATTTGTGACCACTTGTCTCTTTACTGGCTGATTAATGAGAATGAATGGCAGCTTCATTATCATCCACATCTCATGTTGCATGTGGCCTCGGCCTTGTGTGTGTGTCTATGTGTGTGTCTATGTGTGTGTCTATGTGTGTGCGTGAGAGATCAACGGCGTGTTGTCAAAGCAGCCTGGGCGCCGTCCCTCATTGCCTCCTCCCCACCGGCCAGACATCTGTCCATGTTAGTCAACATCACGGTGAGCTCCATCCTCGACGTTCCTCGTACATTTCCCGGCCGTTGGAAGTTCATACGCCGCTAAATCTCATCTCGCGCGCGCTCCTGGTTGAATTGAAGCCGCTGATCCGTGTCTGCCCCGTCGCTCTCTGTTCACTCTTTGCTTTTTTCGCTCTCAAAGGACGGGACAAAATATCGATACTCCATCATGATAATTCTTCCCTTGATAAGCTATTGATGTACTGGAGCCAAATATTGATGCTCGTATTAAGCTGCCATTACAAACGCATTGCCTCGTTTGCCCGAGTGAATTGAAACACTGATAGTCGCGCTGATGTCTACATTTGCAGCCATTTGTGGGGTTTTTCGTATGGAGAAAGTAAGACCACATGCCAGCAAAAACAATTGAAGTTTTTCATTTACAGTCCAGTATAACAACGGAAATGCAATTTGAGTTCTCTAGTGAACACAGCAAGCTGTTGTAGAGCAAAAGAATTGCTTCTAAAAATAAAAAAAATTCATGGTCTAGTCACAGTAGGCCTTCCTGTTGCTGGGACAACACCTTTCATTTGGGCCTCATGGAAACAATTGAGGGGAATATGCCATAAACCATGTTCAGTTATTTATTTATACTGCATTTCTACTTTGCTTCAATGTAATTTTATTGCATTTTTAAATATGTTGTATTTATTATTTGTTTTCATTTTATATATATTTTAAATTTTGTATTTTATTTTATTAATTCTTAAAGTAATATTTTCCTGGTTATATTACACTTTTCACCACGTTGCTAGACAGAATTCAGGCAGTGCAAGCATTATTTGTGCCAAAATATTTATCTGCTTAAATTGTTCAGTCATTTTTCTGATTTATTTAAAATGTACATATAAAATTAATGTAAGGTTTTTTTTTTATTAAGTTTTTAAAATAATTGATCATGCCACATTTTGCTTGGCAGAATTCAGCGATCATTTTTGTACTTGGCCAATAACAAAATATCAGAAAAGAATATTGATTTGCATTTAAGTTCTGTAGCCAATAGAAATTTAAAAGCTCCTAAAATTGCTTAAAAATACATATTTTTGTGGTTGCTTCACACGTCACACGTCTTACCACCAGACAGAATTCAGGAAGAACACGCATTTTACCACATTGACGAATGAAAAAATTAGAGATGGGTAAGTACCGATACCAGGTATCAGTATTGGGCCGATACATGGCCTTATTTCGTGGTATCGGTACTCGCAATTGCGGCTGCCCTCATGAAAGTAAATTATTTCATCATGAGAGAAAAAAATCCAGTGGGAAAATGTTGCTCTCTCCCATCTTTCATTTCCATTCATTTTTCAATTATATCACTGCTCTGTATTAAATATAAAAATTCAAAACAACATGATGACACCATTTTCGCTTAACGCAGCGTCACCGCTCACATGAATGACGTTTTCTTGGTTTTGGCTTCTTGTGGTACGTCATGATCTTGTCTCTGCCAGGTGGAGTACGACGGCCTGACGGGCCACGTGGAGTTCAACAGCAAAGGTCAGAGGACCAACTACACCCTGCGGATCCTGGAGAAGCACCGAGGAGGCCACAAAGAGGTCAGCAGTCGGCTGCGTTTTTTTTTGTTTTTTTTTGTCACGCCGCCGTCGGGTCACTGTGCCCCGCCGGCTCTTTGGCGGCCATTTGCAGGTCTCCTGCGTACTTTGCAAAATGCTACAGGAGTTGCTTTATGTTGACTTTATTGAAATATGCTTCCAGATGGTTAACGTGCAGCGGGCGACAACTTTAAATACTCTAAGGGCCGTTTCGGCCATCTACAAAAAAATAAAAAAAATAAAAAGAGGATAGACCTACTATGGAAAACTGAAATGGGGACAAAAGTTCAATGAAATTGTCTGGGCCGCATCAAGTATTCTACAAAAAAGGCTTTCAAGTATTTAACAAAAAAAAGTGAATCCAATCCAATCCACCCAATCTTTATTGATAAGAGTTGAGAACGTGAACAAGATTGGTGACCTTGTCCTCCCTCTCATCTCTCTGCTCATTTGCATATTCCTCAGCATGTCTCGTTGCGTCGTCACTCACGACGTCTGATTTCTTGAGCACCGCAACTTTCTCTGTGCGTTCAAGACATGTTGAGGAGCTCAATCATGAAAAAAAACCAAAAAAAACATTCCGTCTCTTCTTTTTTAGAAATGACCTTTTCTTGTCGCAAAAAATTTTGCTTCACGCCAGCGTTTAAAAAAAACACATGGAGTAGCGTCAAAGTGGACACCAAGAATTTTCCGTTTTTTGATACCGAACCCTTTGGAAACTTCGTTGCTCCACGTTGTAAATAGGGTGGGATCCGGACTGGGCCATTTGGAGGTGCAGGACAATTCCCGGTGGGCCGCCCTATACATTCATTTCAAAATCACTTGTTTTGAAATCCGTGTTCATTTTAAAGCCAAGGTGCTGCTGTCGAACTCCTATTTGGACACAGAAAAAAAGGATGGGGGGTACATTTGTTACAAAACGGGGAAATTGATCTTGCCTGGCCGGGAGCTCAGCACCCTTGAACCTCTGATCCTAAACTCACCCCTGCCTGTGTCTCTTCGCTTAAGGATTTCTGAGACGTTTTGTGGGTCTCCTCACGGTTGACACGTTCCCTAAATTTCTTGTTGGGAAGTGAAACTGGCTCCAGGGGCTGAATTTTCTGAAAATTCCGGAGGACGCCCGCGGCTCCTACCAGACATAAATATTTACCAGTATGAATGGTGCCTGTAAAATGTGGCAATATATTTGGCCTGAGAATAATAACAATGAAGAAAAGGAAGCAATTTTCGGTTTGCCTTTGAAGTGGCTCACTTCTGTGTGGACAAAAGGCCATTGCGAAGGCTACTTCATTACATTGAGGGGATTTTTATCGTGCAACGCTTTTGTAACAATTCCCTGCACTTTCTTCATTTCACTAATGACTTTAGGGAGCCGAGGATGAGCTGCTGCTGCGTTCAGGGCTGCGTAATAAATCAGAATCAGCATCATCATACACTCGCCTACTCGTTTTAATGTTTATTTATGTATTTTGTGTCTGGTTTTTGAAAATGGATAGTCCCCGTGACCTTCAATGAAAGAGCTTGTTTTTGTTGAATGTGTTGATCTGCAAAAATATATTTGTCAAGCCACATGTTGCCACCAAACTGACCAGCCGTGTCCTTTCAAAAATGGGATTAAATGAAGCCCGAGCGCACACACGGGTGCACGCTTTATTGACTGGATGAGACCACTCTCTCTCTCTCTCGAACCCCCCTCCCCCCCTCCCCCACCTCGATGGAGCCGCTCATTTACGAGGCGCCCCCGCGTTTAGCGCCAAATGCCAGCCGATAAAACGCCGCTGTTCTTTAATTTGGCGTCTCACTTGTTATAATTAACGCTTCAGCTCGGCGCCGGGATAAAATGTCAGAGTGGGATTGAGGAAAAAGAAAAACTTTCTTTTTTTCCCCGCCAGGAGTCGTTGCACGATTAGCTGATGTACCGCGAAAACAATAGCTTTTGTTCGCCGTCATTGCACGCCAGTTAGAACGTAATGGCACACTTATGTACTTAAGTGACTTTAGTGTCACATAAAAGTGAAATACGCTGAAAGACGCTAGTGAAGAAAAATACATTCCCGCCCGTGACTTGATGTGTTTATAATGAAACAATGCCGCATAGGCGCATGTTTGGCGGAGGCCCCCATTGGGCTCAATTAAGGACGTGGGTACTGTATATGACGGCTAACAAAGTGGTTAGCATAGCAAAGGTTATTTGTTTAATAGCCCGATAGACTTAATGTAGGCTACTAATGATGTTTAAACATTCTACAAGATTTACACCACAACGTTTGTACAGTGCGCTGGCGTGGCCACCTTAGAGAGCCACGTAGTTGGCTGTGAGTGTGTGCTGGTCACGCAGAAGAAGATGGAGGATTGCGTAGTGGGGATTTACTGTTTTTTTGCTAGGCTTGAAAAAAAAAAAAAAAATTAACATAATAACATCAGGGGGGGGGAATTTGTGCCAGAAGCTTTTTAGGCTGGCACAACACAATGCATTTATTTCAGGGGGCGGCCATTTTGCCACTTGCTGTCGACTGAAAATGACATCACAGTTGCTCGGGGCTCAGTGTAATGACTAAGGGGTGGGAATCTTTAACTGTCTCACGATTCCGATTTTTGGGTCTGCGATTCGATTCGAAATCGATTTTTGATTGAGAAACTATTTTTGTTTGATAATGATTTGATTGGCAATGATTTCTGCTTCAATTTACAGACGTGCAAAGAATCGTCATGATCTACTCCAGTCTGACTCGCTAATGCTAATTGGCGCGCTACTCGCGGCACTTTTATCGCTCAAAAGAACGGCTTTCCATACAAAACGCTTCAGGAATGTATGCAGAGTAGCATCTTCACATTTCTCACCGGCAAATGCTCTTGCTACGCTGCAAATCGTGTACAACGTGAACAGCGCTCCCAATAAAGGCGCACACAAACAAGGACAAGACAGTATAAAATAAATGAAATAAAATCAATTTGGGGTTATTTAAAATCGATTCTGAATCGTACAAAATGAGAATCACGATTCTTATGAGAATCTTTTTTTTTTGGGGGGGGGCACATCTCTAGTAATGACTAATCACAGCTCAGCTAGCAAACATCACATGGCTGAAAATAGATGAGTGGTGATTGGTTGTTACCTGAGCAATTGTGATGTAAGTAAGTATTTGTACTTTGTTACTTCCAATCTCTGCAACGTTTACAATTGACCTTATATAGGCCTACAGTATTTCTAAAATGTTCATTTTACTAGAACGCGAGCCAGCTTTACAGTAACCGTCATTGTCTTCTCTCTGCAGTCTGTCTTTAACGTCTCCTTTTTTTTGCTTCCTTTTATTTAATCGTGTCACATTGATACTGTGGATATAACCTTCAACACAATTGGATCTTATTTCTCCAAGGCTAGCATCGTTTTTTGTCATGAAGCTTGAAGGACATTTTCTATCTTTATTTATTGTTTCCTTCTGCTTAGATTGGAATCTGGTACTCCAACAACACCCTTGCGATGAACTCCACCAGTCTGGATATTAACGTGTCGGAGACGCTCGCCAACAAGACCCTCATTGTCACCACCATTTTGGTAAGGTCGCACCTTCCTTCGGGGGACATCAACACGAGATTGGAGGTCACAGTGTGCCTTGTGTGTGTGCGTGTGTTCATCTTTTGCGCCCTTGGATGCTGCTTTTCACTCATCGCTTGAGGAAGTGACAATATTGACGTAGCAATAACCGAGCATATATTTCTATTGCTGTGATTATTTACTGGATGCGGGGAACAAACTGGAATACGAGCCTCGCTAAAAAGCAACCTGTTTTGAGGGGGGCGGTTCTATCTCGTGCAAATGAGCCACTGCTCATCCCCTCCTGCTCCTTATAGTGTTGGTTACCATGACCACTGGGGAGGGGGGGGGGGTGCAAGAAGCTACTACTAGCCTGGAGTGTGAGGAAGGACAGGCGTAAAAGCATTGATTGTATTTTCACTCACAGAGGCAGAACTTCGCGACTGCACCACTGAACTGCACTTGTCAATTAGTGTCGCGCACGGGTGTCCAACTCATTTGTGTCGGGGCCGCGTCGTAGTGGTGGTTTTCCTTTTATGAGAGTTTACCCGAATAAATGATCACCTCCTATTGCATAACTACAAGAAATTGATGAATAACTACTGTAGTTTTGAAATCAGAGCAAAAATTTTAGAAACTGTTTTATTATGATAAGTTTTATTTTAAAATGTAATATTTTACTATTTCATGGATTTGCAATTTTGGCATTTTTAGCAAAAAACATGAAGCCAATGCACACAGTTTGCATTTGCAGGCCAGATAAAATGACGTGGCGGGCGGGCCAGATCTGACAACTCAACTCCCACCCCCACCCTTCGATCTTGAGTTTGGCACATGTGATGCATCTGAGCATGCGACGGTGGACACAAAAATGCTAATCTGCCCTCACGCCGTAGTTTTGCTTACCTTTTGATGATCGTGCTTCTGTGGAGTGTGGCAGCGCTGGCGTTGCGTGAAAGTGCCGTTGGATCTTCACCCAACGCCACTTGCTTCCAACGCGCGGACAGAAAAGCCTCACTCACGAAAACATTTTCGGAACGAGGCGGCTTTGTTATTTAATAGCTTTAACGAATGGGCAAGCACACCAGCTATTTATATACAGTTCCATTTCCATACAACATCTCATCTAATTGAATCCGCTGTAATTTTGTCACAGTCCATTTACAAATCTCATATATGCTCTTAATGCTGATTTCCGTGTTTATTACGGCTACTTTATTACAGCATTTGGGCCACTGCGACTGCCCTTCCTCGCCTCCCTCATTCACTTTGAGTGGAACGAAAGCCTCGTAAATGCCATTTCAGACAACTGCAAATACTGAGAACTGTTTACGGGAATAGAATAGTGACGGTACATTCAACACCTCAGTCCGCCCACCTAGCAAGACGCCCACACCGTGTCAAGTACAACGGATATGAAAAGTCAAGAGCGCACACGCAACCAAATAGTATGTGCTTTTCATAAACTAGATGTAGCCCTCGTTTTATAAGCAGCTGAAGAAATGTGTGTTTGCTATCTTTATTGTCTGCTGTAATCGGTTTTCTTGCCAGTATGTTCCATACTATTGGAAAGCCGTTTTATTTCCCTCGCAAATGATGGCCAATTTGTGCAAACGTGCCAAATCTTTGCTGCCTTTGCCAGATTATTCTGATGTTGTCATCGACTTTAGTTTGGTGTTCTCAAAGGTTTGCACGTAACAAGAAACTGTTTTGCAATTAACGCTCCAGAGCCTCAGTGGCGTGCGAAAGAAGCGCAGCCACAAGAGTGTGGTCACGCAGTGCTGTGGGATCACATTCCAATTCAGGAGTCGTCGCAAGTTGACCGATATGCTTGTGTTGCTCACCCGAGCGCCGGCAACACACAAAAAAAGACAGTCCATATGTGTTAACCCTAACCCTACCAAAATGGAGGAAATCTCTGACACAACAACTCTGTAAGGGTTGATTGAGTGTTGTCAACGGAAAAAATATTTTATTTTATTTTATTTTATTTTTAACTGACAAGGAAGAAACATGAAATTTTGGCAGGAATTTCAATACAGACATGAACAACCATAATGGAGGTCATAATATACTGGCCACACCCAGCTGTGGGATGTCATTCAACTTCTGGAGTGGTCGCAAGTCGACCAATCTAGCTGTGTTGGTCACTCCAGCGCAAACAGCTCGCTCAAGTTTTGATCAAAAACGGGAATCTCACGCTAAAATGACAATAGTCAGCCCACAGAGTTGTCTATCAGACCCTATCACAACACTTGGGAAAAGGAATTACTGCGTTGTTCTTTACCAGCATATTTTGGGATTAAAGAAGGATGGAATGAAAACTGTATTCCCTAAATGCAACACTTGTGGGCCAGAATGTAATGCCATCCCGCAACAGTGTGTGACCAGGTTCATGACCTGTATGTTGTGGCTCTGTGTTGGCCTTCCACCTGAACATGTAGATGAACGTTATACTCAGTGCTGAGCCTCGATTCTGCCAAGGATCAAGGACCTACAAAATACAATGCTCACCCCACAATGTTGTTTATGAGTGACTACCTCCATATTTTGGAATGAAGAAGGATGAAAGTTTCTTCTCTAAATGCCACCGAACACTTGTGGGCTTTCTCTTTAAACCAACGCAACCATGTTGAGGAATGTACTGCCATCCCGCAGCAGTGTGTGACCAGGCTTGTGATCTGTATGTTGTGACTCTGTGTTGGTCTTCCACCTGAACATGTAGATGAACGTTATGCTCAGCGCTGAGTCTGACCAATACAACCATGTTAAGGATTGCAATGCCACCCCACAGCAGTGTGTGACCAGGCTAAGTACAGTTATTTCACTCATTTCTGGGGCTCGTAGCTGTTTGCTAACACAATACGTTGTAAAATTGTTTCTTCCTTGTGACTCCATTCATGCAATCCAACAACCGCGCCGCGCAGATTTGGCACATTTTTTACACGGGCATATGCTCACTCGTGCCAATGCATGATCCTTAGCAACAGCGCATTGCATAAAAGAAAAATAATCTACCAGAGTTTGAAGTGGGCGTGGGTTAAAAAAAAAACAAAAAAACAAGATGTCTTGCTGTTGCTGCATTAAATCAAAAATGCTCCCTGGAAAGCTTTGACTTGCACTTGTGATGCGTGGCAGACTATAGTGCTTTGATAGGGTGTTTTGTAAGGTGCTTACAAAGCACTGTGATCACTACAGTAAGCGGACTTTCAACAGCTCTCGCCGGGGAGTCGCAATTTTGACAGGGTGCAGCTACCTCGGTGACGTTTGCCACTGCAGTGTGCGTCCTTTACGCTCTGCGCTAGAGTTACTCGTTCAGATGAATTCCTAGCATTCCCACTGGTACCTCTCGCCCCCGATTCAGAGTGTGAAGTTGGCTGCGTGTTGAGAATACTGTACTTGGGAAAAAAAACACACACACACACACACACCTAAAATTATTTAATTAGAATGTTGATGCTAGCTTTTGTCCTTGGTTTGCTACGTGTTCTCAAGCAGCTTGTCCTCCCACTGTGGAAAAGCTTCTTTTTTTTCCAGTTTTTTTTTTTTTTTATACTGTGTCTACCTGTTTGGAATGCAAATGATTTTATGTTCTCGCTTGCATCTGCAGCCAGAATGCATCAGCCCTGCCATTTTCTTTCCTTGGAAAAAAACAGGAGGAAAAAAACAACCAAAAGGCTAATTGGCTATTGGAGTTGAGTCAGACTGGGAGGATCTCATGGGAAAGAGATGCAAATGTGTTATGCAGCAGTCGTATTCTGCAAATGCACACCACATCATCAGATTCATTGGCCCTATAGCTTAAAAAGAAACAGGGAAAAAAAGCTTTTGTCAGGGTCACTGGAGGACGATGTGAGTAGTTGCAAGGAGTCTGCTATTGTGGTTGTAGTTTGCAGGGGGGGTTCTTATGCTTACAAATGCATTTTTTGAATCATATGGAAGAATATGACAGCACGGTATCTGGTGGTTTAACACATCTGCTACACAGTCAGGAGGTTCTGGGTTCGAAAAATATTACAAGAAATGGTCATAGATTAAAAAAAAAAAAAGAATAAAGTTGTATTTATTATTTTAAAAATAATAATAATTTTGTGCCTTCACTTGGCAAAAATTGGAAAATTGCCACTCTCAGTTGATAAATACAAGATAAATTACACATTGTATATTTACAACAAAAATACAGCTTTTCTTTAGTCCAGACCAATTAGCTTATTGCTAACAAACAATACAAAACACCATTGACAGGCTAATGAATAGCATTGGTGTCACGTTGTTATAACCCTTCATGTAACAGATATTATGTTGTGTTTTTGGGGAGGCTGGAACGAATTAATGGCATTTCCGTTCATTTCTATGGCGAAGGATGATTTGAGCCACTATGGCAGCAGAAACGAACGTCACGTTGTACCAAAGCATTTTTTATGGTGAGTTTCTTTTTAGGGGAATATCCTCCCTCCATGTTTTGATTGTCCTCAGGCTTCCAAAAATCAGATTGTGACTTCCTGGAATTGTTTGTTATGAGCAAGTATAAAATATTCTGTTATCATTCCTACAACCTGTCTGTGCCAATTAAAAAGCAAAATTGTCAATGAATTGTGAGGATATAGTTGAGTGAACCATGAAGAGAATTAATTCATGGCATTTGGAGAGAAAAAAAACATTTCAGTATACTATGAACACTCGTGCGAGAATCAATCATTCCGCTAGTAGATAAAGACTGTAGCATCTCAAGCCTAGAAAGTAACTTTTTGGGGTTAAATGTACCCAAAAAAAGTTTGGATTTTTGTATTTGGAAGCGACTGTAATGCGACGTGTGAGCTTCCACACGCTCTCGTTTCTGTCTCTCTGGAGGATTACACAAAACCATTCCCAAGTGCAAGTTGAAGAGGGAACGAATCTGCCAAGGAACCTGCAGTCATTCAAAACAAGACGGGGGAAAAAAACAAGCCCAAAGGAGTTTGACATGATGATGAGATGCAGACGCCGCACAACAAAGAGCATTTGTGTGCGACTGCGTTAAAGTCGCGGCTTTCCCCCTTTAAATAAACTTCGTTTTATTTTAGTCTGAGAGTCAAACAATCACAAACTACCATTGATTTTACTTTCTTGTGCATACACGCTGACAAGTAGCACAAGTGTAGGAGGCCTGTCAGCAATAATGTTTACGGGAAGTACGTGTTTCCAGATGCTACGTGATTCCAGCAGCTGTAACTGGTCACATGATTTGGTACCCTAGAATTCACCCCAAAATGAATGGCAGCTTCAAACCAAAATGGCTGACTTCCTGTTGAATTCTGGGCATGGGCTCTTGATCATTTTGATGGACATGCGAGTAAGCTAAATACCGCCGCATCTACACAGTTTTATGCTGATCGGTGACAATATTGTCGAGGATATTTGTTTTCTTTTTTTGTTTTTGTTTTCTACATTGGTCGTGTTCAGGAGACAGCTAAATTTTTCATCAGAACACGAATTTACAATACACGACCTAGCTTTGCCTTGGGAAAGTCATCTTAGCTTAATGCTAACATACAATGCAACACCATTAAAATGCTAACGTTAACGTCGATAGTTGCCATTTTAGAAGCATTTTAACATTTTAGAAGCGGTGGAGTAACACATTTAAATAGATAATATCACAATAATCACAGCAGAGGTGGCAAATTCAGGTCCCGAAAGTAAAAACCCTGCCAATAATATTGACTTTAGCACCTTGTGCTAGCTAGCTAGCTCCCTAGCAGGTAAACGAGCACCCGGGGAGCTAGCTAGGGAGCTCGCTAGCTAGCACCTGGGGCTAAGGTCAAACTGTAGCAGGGGCTTTTACTTTCTGGACCTAGATTTTCCCACTTTGAACCACAAGTAGGAGTTTATTTTAAGGTAACGAAAAGTGTTGGAGGCTACTGATAAAAGCCACTGAAAATAAACCTGACATTGAGTATGTCCTCCTAGGCAGTATTTTGCGCTACACTGCGGCAGTTAAAAACGCCCTGCATCAGAATGAAAGGTCTTTCTTCACAGTGTTTCTATCATTCCAAAATGAAAGGTCTCACCCATCTAATGAGTAAACTAAGTTATTATTACTATTTTTGCCATTCCCCAGTTGGATGCAACTGTCTGTCTTTCCATTCAGGAAAACCCGTACGTGATGCGCAAGGACAACTACCAGGACTTCCAGGGCAACGAGCAGTACGAGGGCTTCTGCGTGGACATGCTGAGGGAACTGGCGGACATCCTCAAGTTCTCCTTCAAAATCAAGCTGGTGGACGATGGGCTGTACGGAGCCCCCGAGCCCAACGGCTCCTGGACGGGCATGGTCGGGGAGCTAATAAACAGGGTGAGTCCTTGTATAGCGGAAGCTCCAAATGGGTATGGTCAGCCTCTGTTTGGATTTGCAAAGCAGTTTTACAATAGCTATAAATAAAGCTATGGAACGAGCTATAAATTTTGGGAACAGCATCATTGTTATGCAGCGCAGCGAGTGGAGAATTGCAGCAAACTGGATAACAAAACAAATGCGTCTGTCTGTGCCTGGGCTCTCGACCAAGATTCTGGAATAAGTGTAATATAATAACGAGATGGCACGGGGACAGGTTATGGAATGTGATGGATGGATCTCCTTGGAGTGGCACTTTCTTCTTTCTTTGCACTTTTGGTCAACGTTGTAGCTTGAGAACCCGAGTTAGAAGCGTTTTGTATTTCATGGTGAATCATCAAACTTTGCGGCCAAGCTCTGACCACATGATGCGATAGAAAATCTACGCATTTCGCATCGCCCATCTGTGGAGTTGACCCGTTTCTGATTTAGTGGTGATCGGTTGATATCCCTCGTAGGATTTCATTCAGGTGCTAACTCTTGGAAAAATGACACCTTCAAACCAAAATAGTGCATTCCTTGTGCGTTTCAGAGCGGTTCTTGGTTTGTATTTGTCTGCATAAGGAGTTGGACACACACGTCCACACACACTAGCTGTGGCCCAACTCTGCCGTTACTTTTCATTTTCACAGTAGGGGGGGGCTTATCTGGGACAAACGCTAACTTAATAGCTCCCTCAAAGTCAGCACTTACATGGGCCAAAATTTGCCCGTGTCGTCTCTTTTTTTCTCCCCCTCTCTAAAATCCAAGCCTTGTGAGCATGTGGTAGCCATTTTTGGGGTGGCCAAGGCACAGCCCCCCCCCCCGCTCTGCTTAATTACCATACGGTACACTTCAATTACCAGACTGCTGTCCCCTTGTGGGGTCTGCCACTTTGGTGCTCCCGCCGGCTCTCCACGCTCTACCATCAACCGCCACCGCTATTGCCTGATCACTCAGCTCTAATTAGCGGCCCATGTTCATCAATTAGCTTCTAATGGAGGAAGGGAGGGGGCGGGCATGCGAGGGGGGGGCCTACACAGGTGGAAAGACCTGCCAAGCCTGTGCTTCCTCGCAATTAGCCTCATTTAGTTGATGGATAGAATGAGGAGAGGGAAGCATTTGTATCTTTTTTTTTTTTCCATTCCAAATGTCTCTTCAAATGCATTTGAGCTCGATGGAGAGCGTGCGGTTCTATTTTTCGCAACCACCTGAACACTTGTATTGCTTTGATTTTTTTCCCTCTCTTTCTCTCTCTCTCTCTTTCTTCTCATCCATCCGCCGCTCTCCATCCTCCGTATTTGATCTATTTTCATCCGTCCCCGCAGAAAGCCGACCTGGCCGTGGCGGGCTTCACCATCACGTCGGAGCGGGAGAAAGTCATCGACTTTTCCAAGCCCTTTATGACCTTGGGGATCAGCATCCTGTACAGGGTTAATCTGGTAAGGATGTTTTTCAGGGCACATGCCATCCCGGATTTTTATTTGGCCTTTTTTTTTTCTTGGGCACACTTTTAAGCCTTTTGAAAGATTACAGGCCATGAGAGAATAAAATACATCATTTGGAAATCCAGAACACAGCTCACAGTTTTACATCCCATACAGATTTTATGTTTTGGTAACATTACTTGGGATCTCAAAATGGTGTCGCCTCTCCTCTCCTTTTGAATTTGAAGTTGTAAAATGTCCAACAAAAGTACGTCTTTTAGGTTTTTCCTGAATAAAAATGTTGCTGTTGTCGTTTAGATTTTAGTAGAGTTGAACTGGAATAACAAGACATGAAAAAAAGTCACAATATGACAAGGATATAATTCATAATTTAAACTTGTTTTTTTTATTATTTTTTTTTATGTTCTAATATAAGCACATTTTTGTCTTTTACATTATATGTTTTTTTTTTGTTATAATATTATAGTATATTCGATTTTTCTTGTAATTTGCCGTCTCTATTTTCATAGACAGTGCATCAGCGCTGTGGTGCAATTACCGGCAGATCGTTGTTTTTGTAACAGCGGAAGTCTCGCTGAACCGATTTGGCAGATAGGACTTCGCCAGTCTCGGCAAGCCGGCACAGCAGAAGTTGTCTATGGGGAGATGTGTAGTGACAATTTGGTGGCAAAAAGTCAGTCTCCCGGCGCCCACTTCATAGCTGTGCTTCTGCCATGTCGAGACTCGAGTGCATGACTCATTATGACTTAAGTAACATTTCGCCTTTTTTCTTTTTTGTTCTTTTTTTTGTCTTGTCAATTGTGCCAATACATAACTTATTTTTTTTTAACCCTTTATGGTCCCTGTGGAATAATCAAATTCCATTGTTGAGTGTTTTGCTATTGCTATTGCTATTGCTAGTGTAATTAGTCCTAAATAGTCGCACACTGTGTAGCGCTCTGACTTAACAGCTTTACATTGCTAATGAGCTTCTGGGCAGTAGACGTTGTGAACCAGAGCAAGTATGGATGGAGGCGTAGAATATGGTTGCACCCCGCTGCGTTGCATGCTGGGAGTTTTCTCTCAAAACTGCTGAGACGTGACCTCATTTTGTACCTTCCCGTCTGTCTGTCCCACGCTGATCCATTTCCTCTTCAGGGTCGTAAGCCGGGTTACTTCTCCTTCCTGGACCCGTTCTCGCCGGCCGTCTGGCTCTTCATGCTGCTCGCCTACCTGGCTGTGAGCTGCGTGCTCTTCCTGGCCGCAAGGTCGCTCACTGCATTATATTAGCACGGGTCACTTGCTGGCACATTTGGCCTCGTCGCGTCTATCGATCAAACGCCGGATTCCTGGAGTGACTTGTGTTCTCTCTACCAGGCTGAGCCCTTACGAGTGGTATAACCCTCACCCGTGTCTGCGAGAGCGGCGCGACATGCTTGAGAACCAGTACACGTTGGGCAACAGCTTGTGGTTCCCCGTCGGCGGCTTCATGCAGCAGGGATCCGAAATAATGCCCAGGGCCTTGTCCACCAGATGCGTCAGCGGCGTGTGGTGAGTCGTCACACTGGGCGCCGTGCAAATGGATGTTAACAACGGGGGTTTGTTTAGACCTTGGGATGTTGTTCAATGAAAAGAGCTTTACAGTATATCTGTCATCTTGTGACATCGAATTAAATATTAATTGATATGTGCTATACATAGATTATTTGTTGGCATGGATGGATGCTTTGTTGTTGTGATGTTTTGGGGCTATTGGTATTAGTTTATTTTTAAACAAAAATTTAATTGAATTGAAAACAATATTCACTTGCACATTTATCTGGATGTATGCCAAAATGTAAGATCACTTGCTTGGTCCAAGGCCAAAGTAATCTACAAAATTGAGTGTGAGTCAATGTTTTTGTATTTTTCTGCTAACTAACAAACGAGCTAGCTAGATAACAGGCAATATTAGCTTTTAGCATCGCGAAAGTTCAAGATATGAAGCAAAGCTAACTGACTGACTAATAGCTACAGTATTTGCTTATCCTGGTGCCATAAGTCTTAGCTGGCTAGACATGGATGTGTTTTGTTTGTGTCAAGTGAGTTCAAGGTAGACCTTAACTAACTGAGTAACTGACTACTTACTAGAAACCTGATTTGAAACCCCAACTAACCAAGAAACTAACTTGCTAGCAAGACAGTTGGCTAAAGCTAACTTTATCACACTTTTTACATGAGCCAGTCATAATTGATAAACAGGCAATATTAGCTTTGCATTTAATGACTTAATACTGGTGTCTGAGAGGTTTACATACTCACAAGTTACTTACTAGAGTTAGTTATGCATGTATTTAGTAAGCGAAAAGGGAGTTCAAGATGAAGCAAGGCTAACGGACTGAGTGACATAAATGTTAGCTAGCAATATCACTCATGAATGTTTTTTGTCTGTTTTTTTTTTTTTTTTTTTGGGTAGAGGTCAAGTAATTGGCGGCCGTGGCTTAGGGCGTAGAGACGGTCATTCAGTAGCCAGAAGGTCGACTGTTCGATCCCCGCTCTCCCCAAGCCTTGTGTCGTTGTGTCTTTGTGCAAGGCACTTGACACACATTGCCTCCAGTGCTACTCACGCTGGTGTAGGGAAGGTGCGAATGTTTGGTGGTGGTCGGAGGGGCCGTAGGCGCACACTGGCAGTCACGCTTCCGTCAGCCTGCCCCAGAGCAGCTGTGGCTGCTTAAATTGCTTACCGCCACCGCAGTGTGAATGTGTGAGTGCATGAATAATGTATCCATTCCTCTGTAAAGCGTCTTTGAGTGTCGAGAAAAGCGCTATATAAATCCCATGCATTATTATTATTATTATTAAGTTCGACTAATAATTAGAAACCTGATTTGACTGACTAACTTGGGAGCTTCAAGCCAGGTGTGAAAAGTGTAAGATGAGAGAGTTAGGTAGTTAGTAGTCCTGAATGCTTTTGATAAGGGGGCAAGTCATTTCACGATAGAGCAAAACTAACAAACTGACTCAGACAAGGGTGCTCACTCTGGCGTCTACCAGGGTGCATCTCATTAGTCCTCTGATTAAACGTGTGCATCTTGATGACATGTAAATTATAAACGGAGTGTAAAATCTAATTTCCCCTTGTGGGATATTAAAGGATTGTTCCTCTTCCCGTAACATGAATTATTAATCCACAAATCCTCCAAACAAACTCGAGGAACCAGATTAGATTGTGAGAGCAGATCATATAGATTTAGTCATTTAGATGACATGCGGCTCACTTTTTCTCCCTTGCCGCAAGATTCAAGACTAGCGGTTAAATAAATGCTCACAGGAATATTTAGCTGATCGTTCATGTCTGTGCGCGGACCCCCGATACCCCCCCCCCCCCCCCCACACCCCAACCTTCGCTTTCTGAAATGCCTACAAGGCTTTAATCAACAGATTGAGGAAAAAATATATAGTTTTTTTAAAACCTGGATTTAAAAGCATTTATCATTAGGGCTGACTTACAATGCAGCATAACAGCTAAATGTCGCTTCACCATGTTAGCTTTGAAACCTTACTGAAGACTTTCCAAAGAAACCAAATGAGCCATTTCGATAGCCGCTCCTTCCGCCGTGTTCCAGGTGGGCGTTCACCCTCATCATCATCTCGTCCTACACGGCCAACCTGGCCGCCTTCCTGACCGTGCAGAGGATGGAGGTCCCCATCGAGTCCCCCGACGACTTGGCCGACCAGACCAACATCGAGTACGGGACCATCCACGGGGGGAGCACCATGACGTTCTTCATGGTACGGACTTTTTCTCTTTCTGCCGTGTGCGTGCCTTGTTTTTCTTTTGCTTTGTTTGTACGCTTTGTGTAATGCGCCGTGACGCATTTGTCTTAATGTTTGTCCTCACATCTGCCATTTTGTCTCCACTCGCTGTGGCACGCATTTAGGTGGTGGAATGACTGCCTTTGTTTGCTTACAAGAGCGCCTCGGGGCATCTGTGTTGGCATCTGTGTTTGCGCAACTGGTGTGTGTGTGTTTATGCTGTGTTTTTCCATGTAGGTGTGTTTACATATGGGAATGTGAGTAGGTGAGTGTATTTATTTGCGAGTGTATGGCCACGCGCCAGTTTGTGAGCGTTCGTATAAGTGGTGTTGATCATACGCTTGGGTTGAGAATAATAGTGGCGTTAAAAAAAATATATATTTGAGTAAAGCTCAGAATCGTTACAATAGCTTTTTTGGATGACATGCAACACAGATGTGAAGCAGTTTGTTGTAACTTGCACAGCAATATGAATGGCAACGCTGCTCATTATATTTCAAATCAAAACATGAAAGAAAAAGCCATCAAATTTGTTGTTGCTGTGAAGTTGGTGGACATCATGCAACACAGATTTGAAGCAATTCTTCCAATGTGTTAGTCTTGTGAAATAGGTCAACTCAAAGTATCACAGAAGTGAAACATTTCTCTATTCTAAATCAAAACATGAAAGCAAATAAGGATCAAATATGCTATTGTGACATTTGGTGCACTCCATGCAACATAGATGTGAAGCAGTTCTGTGTTTATATTCATGCACAAAAGTGCATTGGGAACACATTCTGCACATTCTATTCCAAATAAAACCATGAAATTAAAAAATGTATGCAATGAGTTATTCATGTGAAGTTGATGGACTCCATGTAATACAGATGTGAAGCAATTCTCTATTATGTGTTGTACCATCATTACATGAATAACATCTGATCCATTCTGCTTTTATTTTTTGATTTGATGTACTGATCTGCTTTACACCTGTATTACACCATCTTCAATTGTGTTTCGATTTAGAATAATCAACTACTTGATATCTCTGTTGCATGGAGTCAATCAACTTCACGGGATGTTTAAGATTTTGTGGCACATTTTGATTTGGAATAGGCAACTGCTTCACATCTGAATCCAATGAAATGACAGGAATGACACAGCTAAGCAGTTTTCCTTTCTAGTTTTATTTTTAAATAGAGAACTGCTTCATGTCTGTGTTGCATGGTGTCCAACAATTTCAAAGGGAAAAACACATTTGATCTATTTTTCATCCATCCCATTTGTGATTTTGGATTTTACAGCAGCTTCACATCTGTATTCCATAAAGTCCATGGACTTGATAAGAATAATCAAAGATCCGTTTTTCTTTCTCTTTTGATTTTGAATACACTGCTTCACTTTTGTGTTGCATGGAGCGCACCGACTTGACATCGTCTTTAAGAGTTGATTTTGGAATGGAGAACTGCTTCACTCTTGTGTTGCATGGGACCAGTAACTTCACAAGAATAACACATTCGGTCAATTTTTGTTTCACATTTGGATTTGGAGTCCAACTACTTCACATCTGTGTTGCATAGAGTCCACCGACATCCCAGCTTAAAAAAATGTGATACATTTTTCATTCATGTTGCGATTCAGAAAAGACCGCATTTTCGCGGATGGAAATCTAAGCGCTTCTCAGAATTTTGAGCTTTACTTTCTTTTTCTTTTTTTAAGACACCGCAGCCTGTTATTCCAACACACGCCACCGCTACGCAGCACATAGCGTTCCCTCTTCCTCAGAGTCCCCCAATGTCCCCCGATAAAATATGTAATGGCGCAGTCCAGACACTTAATCCTGTTGCCGTGTTTTTCCTAAATGCTGAGCCACCTCCCGCGTGCGCTCCCAGCGAGCCCCGCCCACCCGTAGCGCGGATGATGATGCATCGTCTCGCCGCCGCCGCCGCCGAATAATGTCTTCTCTCGAGTCACCTCGCTTTTTCTTGCCTCCTCCCGTCCACGTCATTATTCACACCGGATTTTCATCTACACACACAAACACACATTCTAGCCTCCCCGTTTATCCACCATGCACATTTTTCCTCTTTTCTTATCGCTCCATGTCTTTCCCTATCTTAGCCCGCATGTCTTTTAGCCCTTTTCGAGATTCACATTGCTTTTTTGAGTTATATTTCGAACGACATGCGGCAATAATGCCTTCATCTGTCACTGAGAATGCGTAAATTTGCAGGATTTAGGATAATCAATATACGAGTGTAGCTCATACTACCAGAGTTAAATTCATTTTGTGTTTTACATACTTGGCCGATAATTCAGATTCTGATTATAAGGCGGAGGACCAACCATAAAAGGGAGTAATCCATCAGTTTATTTTCTGCACCGCTTATTCTGTTGGGGTCACAAGTAAGATGGAGTCTATCTCGGTTCAATTACAGTGAGAGGTTGGCTTAAATCCTGGACTGACCACGGGTCAGTCATACGACTGACCCGTTCCAACACACGAGGCAAACCAGGCACTTCAATGAAATTCAACACAACTTTTGTTTTTCTTTTGTTTTTAAGATGAATAGAATGCATTTTTGTGTGTATATAAATGTGTGTATGTATATTATATACATACAAAAACAAAAAGGTTAAAAAAGTGTACCGATACATTTTAAAAATGTGTCTTTAAAATATTTTTTAACTTGAGCCATTAGTAGACCAGGTAAAAAAAAAAAATATATAATAAAATAACATTACATTTAGTTTGATTTAAAAAAAAAATTATAAAAAGTTGGGAAATATTTAAATTGTATAATTCTTCTTGAAAATTTTTATGGGTAATATTGATATTAAAAAATATTCGGTTTAATATAATTTTTATAATTGTACAGTTAAAAAAGAAACAATATGGGAAAAAAATAAATTATAACAACAAATTTACAATAAACTGGTTGAAAATGTTATCTTAATTTGACCCCAAATTTTAATAGAAAAACACATAAGACAAAAAACCCTGAAGATGTCCTACCTTATTTCAAGGTATTGCTACTCGCGGAGCCCTCTTTTGGCCGTTTTACAATCAGGAACTAGAAATTAGAAAGTCAAAAAAAAATAATAATAATTTCATGCAAGTATATGGAAAATGCAATATCGGGATACAGCTCTCTCTTTAAAATTATCTGTCATTGTTTTTTTTTGTTAATTTTATGTATCAAATGTTGTATTGCTACTTGGTATCGGGAGCAGTGACTACTGGAATTGAGCACTCGTAGTGGTATCAGTCTGAAAAAAGTGGTATCGAACATTCTAAATATATAGTATCAAAATCTACAATAAATATAAAAAGTCTACACACCCCTGTGAAAATGCCAGGTTACTATATTGACGAAAAATGAGACCAAGATAAATCCTTTCAGAACTTTTTCCTCCATTGTGATTTTTCTTTCATTCTTTTATTTTAACATCAGAAAAATGTACCCTTCCAAAAGGGGGGCTTGTTCTTCCACTGTCTCCTCTTTCTTTTCCCCCATGTTCCCAATTTGCTCCAAATTCGCACCCCCGACGCTTACAATTGTCCCCGTTTTGCCCGGCAGAACTCTCGCTACCAGACGTACCAGCGCATGTGGAACTACATGTACTCCAAGCAGCCCAGCGTGTTCGTCAAGAGCACGGAGGAGGGCATCGCCCGCGTGGTCAATTCCAAGTACGCCTTCCTGATGGAGAGCACCATGAACGAGTACCACCGCGGCCTCAACTGCAACCTGACGCAGATCGGAGGCCTGCTGGACACCAAAGGATACGGCATCGGCATGCCGCTGGGTAGGCGCTGCCGACGCTCGCGTTTGTTGGCGCCGCACTTCTAGCGAGGAAAGTGGGTCAGCTTATCGCCCCGCGTGCTCCAGATCCATTTATCTACACGCTAGAATCTTAATCAACAAAAAGAATCTTCGAGTATTCCAATATACGGAATAGGCGCTCGCCTTTTTAATTAACACCGCGCCGCCAATTTATTTTTCCATCTCGTCTTTGAACATAATTGAGTCACGAAGAACACGAGTGGGTTAACTCCATTTCTGTCATTTTGCAGGGAAGTAATTTCCCGTTTTATTGCCGCAATAAAATCTGTGGGATTTATATTTGGGTGATTAATGGTAATGATTACTTCCTCTGGATACTTGTTTTTACTGAAATTGTGGTTTCCGCAGATATGAGCATTTTGCCTGATATTTTCATTTTGACTGCATAATGGATATTCATATTGGATCATATTTCTTGCCCTTTTATCTGCAACTATTATACTGTCATCGTCACTTCCATAGGCTGGATGATATGTAATTGAGTTTCAAGCCCAGCTTGTGTGTCAGCTGCTGTAATCGTCGTGTTAATCTGCCATCAATCCTCTTTTATTTCCACCATATGACAAAGGCAAACACTTGGTGCTTGCAGCTCTCTTCACTCGTCACGCGTTCTGCTTCAGGTTCGCCGTTTCGAGACGAGATCACGCTGGCCATCCTCCAGCTGCAGGAGAACAACAGGCTGGAGATCCTGAAGAGGAGGTGGTGGGAGGGAGGACAGTGTCCCAAAGAGGAGGACCACCGGGCCAAAGGTCAGAGGACTCGCTGCACTTTTAATCATTTCATTACAATTCCGTTGGATAATAAATACCATAGTCACATTTTTTCTTGGAAAATTGCACCTTTATATTTTTTTCCCGTAATATTGCAGATTTTTTCTTAAAAAGAAAATTTTAGTTGTGATTTTGTTTTCATACGATGAAAACTATATTCTTGTAAAAACGACGACAACACTGTTTTTCTCAAAAGACTGAATTTGTTTCTACTGAAATGATGAATTTTTTCGTGAAAATTGACTTTCCCTTGTGAAATACTGACTTTCTCACACAATTCAGACTTTTTTTCTTGTACTTTTAAAACTGTATTCTCATGAAATTCTGGCTTTTTTCCCTCTCACAAAAATGGCTTTTTTATTGTAATACTTTTTGTCTACACAAATCAGACCTTATCCTCATCAAATAATGTTTTAGCTGTGAAATTCATATTGATGCTTTAGTTCTGAATCTCATAAAATGACTACTTTATTCTTTTAATGAAATGCTTTTTCCTCTTACAGTTGTTATATTTTTTCTAACACATTAACATTTTATTTTGTAAAGTGTATTTATTCCTGTAAAATGAAGACTTTTTCTCTTAAAATTGCGACCTTTTTATCCTGATTTTTTTTCTTTTATTAACTTTATTCTAGTGAAATGACAACTTTCTCTCAAAAGATTCACTTTGTCCTGTAAATAAATAAAAAAAAATTCAGGCAACATTGCAACGTTAAAATCGCTAAAATGATGTCTTGTGTCAAATGAAAACATTTTATATTAAATGTGAAATATTTAATTTACTATCTTTTAAAAATGTCAACTGTTTCTCATACAAATGAAAACTTTCTTTTCATAATATGGCATTTATTCTCACTCTATCATTATCTTTGGTTTCACATCATTATATAATTTCATAATAATGTAGATTTTTTTTTTCTTGTTATATCCCGGCCATAACTGGAAGGAAGTCAAAATTCAAACAAATCTTCAACAATAATTTATTATCATTCAAAGGAAGCTTTGCAATTATTTTCCCGTTGAGAATATGGTGGCCGTTCTTTGTGTGTGTGTGTCAGGTCTGGGCATGGAGAACATCGGTGGCATCTTTGTGGTGCTCATCTGCGGCCTGATCATCGCCGTGTTTGTGGCCATTATGGAGTTTGTTTGGTCGACGCGCCGCTCGGCAGAGACCGATGAGGTATGCCCCCATACCTGCCCTCGCCGAACCCACAGACACACCCCAGTAGGTTCCCATGGCACCCCGCCAACCCTTCTTCCGTTTTTTCTTATGTGCTTGTGTGAGCGCGTGTGCTTTTAGGTGAGATTGGTTCGATTATTTTCCGGATTTGTCTCCATTTGTGCGTGATGCGACACTTTATTTGGGGTTCATGTCTGTTGTGTGCATGTGAGATGTGATATTTCAGTCACGCAACCGATAGGTATATAAAGAGATAAAGTACTAAAACCTGCCCTGATAGAAGGCTAACATGCTAACAGCTGCTATGCTAACGGCAATATACAGTAGCAACCTCAGGTTTGAAAATGCTGAGGCAAATAAGGCCTTTTCACACTGCACTTGGTATTCGGTGCAGAACAGCGCACAAGGACAAGAAACGCTTGCCCATATTTGGAAGTGCTTATGTAACAGGAAGTAACAGAGAGGCTTTATTTGCTGTTTGGTCTAATGCCGTTAGCAGTCTGAACTCACCCGGCGAGCCCTTCCGCTATTGGATGCTAGTGTCCCATGCTAGTTCAAAAGGCTAATAATACTTGATACACAGCTAACATGCTGTCAACCGTGTATTAAGGCACTATGTCAAAATGCTAATTTGACTGGATAAGATGCTAAACTGCTACCATTTGACAAGACATATATTTGATCATAATCCTCCATCATGCACTGTAGTCAGCTTTTGTTGCTCTCAGTGTCGTTAGGTTTGTTTTCTAATATGAGTCAATAAAATGCGCACAGCAGCAGATCCTCCGCTGCCGCAACCCGACGACAATTTGCGGCCATTTTGCATGTCTTGCCTGCTTTTAAGGTCAACGTGCACCTCTTGAGTGTGAGCGTAAATGTCACCGATGTAGACTTTGTGTACTAAATGCGCCGGCACGGAGAAGCAATATTGTGAGCTGACAATATTTGCTTGCATAATGCAGAGTTGAGAGCCGACATTAAATGTCACGATGTATATCCTTTTACAAGCTTCACATCAGGGGTTCAAAAAAAAGTGTGGTCTGGGGAGCCCCGGTGAGCCAGCGCTTTGGTTTTTGAATTTTTTTTTGAAATCACAAACTTTTTAAGATTAAATTGCAGGATTTTTTTCCCCTCAAAAATTGTCAGCTTTTGAATTTCTGGCAATTAAAGGAGCACATCATTTGTTTAAATGTTAAGATTTAAATGTTGTAAAGGGGTTTCCCAGACCCAAAAAGTTTGAGAAACCCCGCCTTACATGTTACGCTGGTATTCTTCGTCTTCCATCTTTTGGATTACTTCTTCCTCTTCTTCTTCTTCTTCTTCTTCTCCCCCATCTCACTGTTGCTGTCTCTCTCGCTCTCTCTCTTTCTCTTTCTGTCCATCGTCTGTCCATCAGTCTGACAAAGAGTACTGTTTCTGTTTATGTGAGCCCATGACCTTTTTCTTTTGAATGCTGTTTGTAGTGTAGCAATTTGGGTGAGAAGCGTGCGTGTTGCTGGCCTGCCTGAGCGTCCATGTTGCCATGATGAAGTGTCCATGAACTAAACCAGCGGTCCCCAACCACACTCAGCCGCGGAGCGGTACCATTCTGGGGCCGGGGAGGGGGGGGGTCATTAGGTATGGGGCCGCACGGAGATTCTGACCCAAAAGAGATATTTTACCTGAAAGAAGTTTTATTTTTCAAAATCAGGTACCTCAATATTTTTTCAACCATTCAAATTGCATCATCAAAGACAGAAGCCATTTTCAACACTTTAGATTGCTGAATAATTTGCTAAAATAACTCCCAACATGTGTGGACTGACCAATATGGATTTTTGAAAAATATTACATTGACCAAATTGTGACTTATGAGGTTTCGGCCCGACACCAGCGATATGTTATTCAAAGATTTTCTAAGAGTAGAAGGGAAAACTTCATTGTTGTACGTTTATACTTGTTCACAGAAATTCAACCTTTTAATGCCAACGACATATATATTCGTCAAATGCATTTTTCCAAAGCGTGAAAAAGGTCTTGCCAAGCTTGTCCGGTAAATTCAGGTTTGTAAGCCATTGCAATGAGAAACGATTATGAGGGAGACAAGTGTCAACATGTTGCAAGTCCAACAAATTGCGGCACCTCAGACTGTAATAGTGATTGTGAGAAAAGATGAAACAATTCCGTGAGTGAATGACGAATGAAATAATCCACTGACGTTCGACTTGAATCGGCATCGCTAACGGAGCATTTTTTTGTTTTTTACGACTGTAAATGAATAATTATTTTTGCCATATTTTTGTTGTTTTGCAGAATGAGGCATCACAAAAAAATGTTAGCGTCAATGTTGCTCTTTTGTTTCTTTACATGAAAAGCTCACATTCCCCGCTTTGTGGTCCGAAACCGGTGTTTTTGGGTGAAACCAACTCATGATGTACTGCTACTAAAGATTGGATTTTTTTTTGCTGGTGAGAAGAGTCTACTTGTTTGGCGCTAAATTTATGTTACAGAAGACAATATCTGTTCAGTCTGAATGCTCTCGAACGTTCCCGACTATATTGCCGTTCAATTTTCACTCCCCGGCTGACAACAATGACTCACTCATTATGTACGTGTCCATTACCCCCAGTTTTGCGCAAAAGCAAGCTGGCAATGGAAACACATGATTTAAAAAAAAAAAAACCTCTCAAATATCTTTACAAAGTTTTTACGCTCTCATGAGGTAGTTTTTGAGACGTATTTCGCAAAAAGTGTAATGGAAACACCTTTTGCGCATTCCCTGTCGTCACGAGGAAAGAAAGTAGGAAGTACGGGGACGCGCTTTCGTGTCGGAGCTGACTCCTGAGGGGATAGCAAGTCTTTTTAAGGACAAAGCGATTTAGCTGTAAAGCCAATATGCCGCCGCTCATTGCACGTTCCATATCGTTGCATGAGAAAATGGCCGTTACCCCGGGCAACGAGCAATCGAGCGACATACAGCGCACGCCCTCGTTGGAATCCATCCGTCCGCACCATAACACAAGTTATAAGTGCGCAAGACGGGACGTTACAAGAATTGCGCCTCAGAAGCCAAACGCTCTTCAATGCAAACGCCGACAAGTCGAAATTGTACTTTATCGAAATAGTACAATATCGCTTGGAAACGCAGCTCGGGACTCTCAAACGCCACAGCTCTCGCCCAGACACTCACTCCATCAAGCCCCGCCTCTTAAAGGCATACGCATGTACACAGACACAACCATACAAACTGTATATGTTCTATACATTGTATGCTGGCAATTTGTTTGTGTGATGTGTGGTTTTTACAAAGTGTGTTTTAATACGTTGAAATGTCTTAAAAGTATGTGAGAGGGGTAAAATTACAAAGATTGTTTTTTTATTACACAATCGCTCTCAATCAAAAATTTTCACCTGGAACGTAACCCCCTCGATCAGTGAGGTTTCATTCAAATTTGACTTATTTCTGTGCTGGTCCGTCAAAATGTTGCTTTTGTGAAACCGGTCCGTGGTGCAAAAAAAGGTTGGGGACCGTTGAACTAAACAACATTGGGTGTTGCCGTGTCTCTGGATTTGTAATAACTCTCTCTGCTTTTTGGAAACTCTTCCCATCCCGAAATCCATTTCCCCTTCATTTCTGTCTTTCCACCTCCGCTACTCCTGCACTGTTTTTTTGCATTGCGTTCATCCTTTGGGCCTCGTTTCCACCTTTTTTTTTTTTTTTTTGCTTTCCCCATTCATATGGCGTCTTGTTCCGCCGCTTGCCTACTCTTTGTCCTTCTTTTCCGTCCCTTTCGTCTTTCCTTCCCCGCCTTCCCTTCCTACTCCTCGCCCCCTTCCTGGTTGTTCTTTTAGGTGTCTGTCTGTCAGGAGATGATCACCGAGTTCCGAAACGCCGTCTCCTGTAAGAAGAGCGCCCGCCTGCGCCGCCGCCGCCCCCTCAGCAGCTCGGCAGCGGCCCTGCGCCACCCCAACCGCATCGCGCTGGGGGCCCCGCGGCCCTTGCGCCTGGTCCGAGAGATGCGACTGAGCAACGGCAAACTCTACAGCGGAGCCGGCCCCCTTACCGGCGGGGCCAGCGGAGGAGGAGGTGCGGGGCCTCCCGATCTGGGCCCAGGTCCCCAGCGGCTCCTCGAAGATCCCCTCGGCGCTAATGCCACCCCTCCTCCGCCGGCGCCCACCCCGATGATGCTGCCCAGCCGCAGTTGCACCCACGTGAGGATCTGCCAGGAGTGCCGCCGCATCCAAAGCTTGAGATCGGACAGCAGTTTGGGTTCCACCATCACGAGGATACCGCCGTCGTCGGCGCCCCTGCCCCGGCTGCCCCCGCCGCCTCCCCCGTCCTCGTCCAACACGGACAGCGAGGGCGGAGGGGGTCCAAGCCCCAGGCGGCTGCACAGTCCCCCGCATCACACCGCCCGGCCCATTCCTCTGCAACAGAACCTGAACAAAGCAGACCTACTGGGGGACCAGGCCTGAGAGTGGAGCCAAGGTACTGCTTGATCCCAAAACAAGGGAAACTAAAAAAATTAAAGACTAAAAAAGACGGGCAGGTAAAGGAATGAAAAAACCAAGTGGACACAAAAACACGGATACTTGAACCCGTTGCCCGGGTGGCCCTGAAGCCTGCCGCATGCGCTTTTGAACACTCCCATTTGGACAAAAACTGATGGAAGTGCTCATGGCCAGACCGTGCGTTTTGATTCTTTCCCTTCTCCACGTGAGCGAGGTATTTTTTTCTCCCCTTTCCCTTCCACGGACACTTCCTGGAAGCTAACAATCCTGCTCGCTGGAGGACGTGTTGTACCTTGTATGCCGTTTTAAATCCAACCGAAAGACTTCCTGAGGATTATTACATGTCTTATTATTTCTTTTTTGTTGTTTTGTTAATATTTGTTCTAAGTGGGAGTTCAATCAAAAGCCTTCTGTTGTGACAATTGCGGTGGATTATGACAACAAGAAACGACGGCGGTCAATTGCGATTGAGAGTTTTGTGTCCCTCCCTTTGTCGCTATTGCAAGGATGAAGTCGCAGTCGCAAGAGTCTGGTCTGTAGTTCATTCTTACCAGTATGTGTGTGTGTGTGTGTGACGTGTATTTAAAAAGTGAGCAGAACCCGTGGCGAACAGCACAGCAGCCTTCTATTAAAGTCTAGCGGGGAGGCTTTAAAATGGGGAAATGAATGTCCCTCGTTATCCGGCTCCCTTCCCCGGAAGATATAAGGTACCGCAGAAAGACGCTTAAAAAAAAAAAAAAAAAACGAGGACTTTATCTTCTGTGATTAAACGGGTCCTGATCCTTTAATTCTGGGCATGTTTTTAAAGGGGTTTGTTAATGCGCCAGCAAGCTGCAACTGCAGCTACAGACTTGGCTGTCCGGCGCGAAGGCCTTCAGCCACAATGATAGACTCAACACAGCCTCGTCGATACCGTCTCAAGCTTTTGATTGCCTAATTACTCCCGCCGCCTGGCCGAGGGGCGAGCGCTTTCGGAACCCGAGCACGTTGATGGCATAGCGGTGACTGAACTGAGAGGAAATACATGTTTTTCGCTCAGGCAAAACGACTCTTTCCTTTTTAATTGCAAATTGTTAATGTTGGGGGGGGGGGGGGGTGTCCTGCCGTTTGGAGCAAAACGCTGAAGCGGTCGATGAGCTTGGAAGTTTGCGACGCTGACGTGAACGCTCGGTCGATGATTTAAAGCGCAACAGCCTTGTACCCACTTTTCAGCCCATGAAAATCCATTTGCTCGGCTTGACTTTCAAGAGTGGTGACATTTTTAACATCTGTCAATGTCCACTTTTTCTTTTTGCTAAATGGATGTGCAGTTGCTATGGCGACTGGTGTCCCTGCTGGACACCCTTTTTCTATTTACTATTCTGCTACAAAACAACTACAAGATGTTTAAAACTGTACTGAAAAGAAAACTTTATAGTAATTACTAACAGACTAATGCTACATTCAGACCAACAGTGGGGGAGGCGTTTCCAGCGGCGCGATTGCATTGTAGTAACTGGGGGGGGGGGGGGGCAGCGATGGCGTGCCGGGCGGCGCGTTTGGAACGTTTCCGGCGATAATTTCGCTACTTCGCCCATTTCGTCAGCGTTGGCTGAATTGAACTTTTGGCGCCATCGCATCAGCGACAGCCAATCGGTGTCGAGATAGTCCACGTCACCAAATACGTCACACAGCAGACAAGACTCGGGAAGAAATGGAGGACAGCTTGATCGTTTGCAGGCACCTGGAGCTGTACGACACGGCCGGGACAAAAAGGAGATTGCTTGGAGGAAGAAGCGTGGAGGTCGGCTTATCTGGTGAGTTTGTTTGTTTAATTGTCGAAGTGTAAAGCAAGCTAGCAATGCTACACTAAAGTTAGCAACACCTACCAAAGCGGAAATCCCCTCCTCATCCTCTGTTGCGGCGCTGAGTGAAACAAATTCCATTGAGAAACTTGCAAACAAACACGAGCAAGACCAGCATAGCGTCGCAATACTTTCGGTACGGTCTGAACGTAGCATAAGCCTATCTGCGGGAAAACTCCAAACCCTTTAGCCACACATTAAGGTTAACTTCCTAAACCACCAGCACAGACACCCTTTAAAACCGGTCTCCAAACTACAAACCCCTTAAAATGATCAATAAACCGTAATCCATGTCTTTAACTTGAAGCCATTAACACAAGTCACAATTTTCCATAACATTATCCCATGTCATTAAACTTGAACTCTTAGCTGTTCTGTTTTTTCTTTTTTTCTTTTTAAACCACAGGACGTTATAGATTTGTAGACAAGATGAATTTTTTTTATTTTTTTTGCCATGTTAGGTGTTCATCGCCCCACCAACACTTAACTCATTTGCACCCAAAAACGTATAAATATGTTCTATTTTAAATATTACCATGCTCCCAAAGACGTATTTATATGTTTGTATGTGTGCTTTTATGCAAGAGCATACAGAAGGCTTTGCAGCCTCTGAAAGGAAGAGAATGGTTGAAGGAATGGTAGTTATTACAAAAACGGCCAGCAGGTGGCAGCAGAGTATAATAGATCAACCAGGGCCATGTTGCAAAAAGCTTTGTCCCCTTCTGGATATTTACAGATTTGTGAATAAGGATGAAACTTATATATTATAGTATATATTATATTCTAATGCTAATTGCTGCAAAATGAAAACAGATAGAAATATTTTTTCCTGATGAAAGAAGACTCTAATCTTTTTTTTTTGGTAGATTCCATGTTTTTATATTCTGTGGGCCTTGCAAAATCACCCAAAATCCAGTAGAATGATGACTTCAGTAAAAATGGCTGTAAGTGAATGAGTTGAGTTCCTTCTAAACCACTCATAACCTAACCTACTCCAAAACCCTTAAACCTTGTCCCTAACCTTAACCATAAAACCTAATCCATATCTCTTAGCCTTCACCCTAAACCATGAACACATTTTTCCCCAAAACCAATAAGTCAAATCTGGCCACAGGTACCACCAACAAATCCCCCCTTGAACCCTGTCCTAAATACAATATGCCCCCATACCATGAACCCCAAACACTCTTAAACCTTCATTCTAATCGTTCCCACCTTGATCACCAGCACGATGCCCCTTAAACCTTAGCCCGATCTACTGCCAAACCATTAACCCATAATCGAAATCACTTGCCTCTTAACCATAAAGACGTCATCGTCGTCACTAACCTCTGAGCCACTAACTGCCTACACCTTGACCCACAAACCCTTTTCAACCACTAAACTCTTTGACCTATTCAGCACACCTAAACCCCCTGAGCACCAGCATAACACCCTTAAACCTTACCCCTCTGTGGACTTCCAAACGGGACTTTACCCATGTTCCATTTTAATCCTTGTCACCCAACTTTATAACCACTAACCGCAAACACTTTTAAACCCGTTGACTTAAACCCTCAACCGTGAATCCCTTGACCGTGAAGCTTCAGCTGCCAAAATCCAAAACCCATAACCCAAGAACCCAAGAGGGCCTATCTCATTGGTGGAAATATTGCCATGACTAATCAGTTGCGGCAACGACAAACCAAACATGTTTGAATTTACCGTGGTTTGTCTCCACAAGCAGCAGAGACTCAAAGTCCACCATCAGGTCACCGATTAGTCTCCAGGCCTGTGAGATCGGCCCTGAGCAACGACAACTTCGTTTTCCATTAACAACCTGACCGACCCCCTGAAACCTTTTCTTGAAGCCTCCTCATTTCAACGCCGAAACTTAACCACCTCTAACCCGTCACTGACCGTGACAACAAGCTTCCATCTTAATTTGGACCGATTACGGTACACGCGGCCCTTTGCCTTGGAAATCTTGTAGCCGTCAAGAATATGGATAGAACATTTAAGGCCAGTCGTGTCGAGGTCAGTGGAAACAACATCGGCGTCTGCTTGTCCTTCAGTTCAGTCCCTAATTAGCTCCCGAGATATTCCCAGGATCGCCCAGAGGAAACGTACTGAAGGCAATTTGTCGGATGTTGTAAAAATCCCAGCTCACTTGTTCCACGTTCATGTTCGTTTTTGTCCCGTCTTTGAAGTTGCTGACGCTCTAGCTTGTGAATGTAACTGTGACAGCCACCGGTTTCCATGATTTTTTTTTTTTTTCTCGCAGTTAACAGCTGAGCACTTTCAGATGATACCGTAAGAGATTTTGCTCAAGCGGGGGGGTACACACATACGGACAATCGGAGCAAATTTCAGCTTTTTACCGCCCCTACAATCAAAGCCCGGATTCGCGGATGTTTCTAAAAAGTTCGTCCGAAGGGATTTGTCCTATGGTGTGTGTTGTTGTGTGTCTCAAAGTGATTTTTTTTTCTCTCCCTGATCTAGAAAATGGCTTAAGCAGAGTATACACATGCCAATAATCAGACCAAATTTGAGCATTTTGCCTCCTTTGCGATTAAAGTCCGGATAGGCCCGATTCTCAGATGTCTCTTGACAGATTATCTTTAAGGATTATGCTGAGGTGTGTGGGATGTTTTGCGCCCTGATCTGAATAACGGGGCATTGTCAAACATACCAATAATCGAGCCAGATGTGAACCCCCCATAAAAGGACATTCTGAACATGTTCTTAAACTGTTTTACTTATTTATTTATTTTTACATGATCAAAATTCTTTGCTCACAAAAATAACTAATGTTTACGCCCTTTTTAACGAACCCTGACGAAAAACCAACATTTGCTAGGTTCGCAAAGCCTCGCAAACATTTGCCGCTCAGTGACGTACTACCTTTTACGAGATTATTCGTTCTCAATCTGTTTGGACGACGGTCACACGCGACAATCGTAAAAGCGGGTTCAATATTTGAGTCGAGCCATGCACTCTTTGGCTGTGATATGCTAACAGTTAGCCTAGCTTGTGCTATTAATACTACTGCTTTGTCATTTTGTATTTTCTGTCAATTTGTTTACCATGCCGCCTCTCGCAGGTCAGTCTTGGTACTACAACAGACATCATTTTGCATGTGGCGGCGCTATGTTGCTCATCTTGAGTACGCCGCATGATAAAAGGGACGGCAATTCATTTTTTCTCATCATGTGTGGGTCTCTGATGTTGGATGTTAAAAATCGGATTGTGTGTACACCTCTTTAATGGCAAGCTTAAGCGTTAAGTGCAGCAGGTGATGTAAAAAAAAATATATATATATGGCAACCAAATCATTACCAGGACTCACAGCAAGCAGTCTGCGATCAAACGTGTCATCCAAGAGCATTTTGCACACAATGTGTTCTTTGTGTAACGATGATTTGTATTTTTTATTTTTTATTTTTTTGCTTTCCATTTCTATGGCAGCTTCAAACCAACACCGTCATGAGGCTATAAAGAAGATCAAACGTGAACTGCGGTCTCGGTATGAAAATCAGCGGGAAGGGAGGGTCACAAAACAAATTTGTTGTCTCAAGTGGTCACTCACACAACAGCGGGAGGCGCTTTTGTTTTTGTTCCTTTCTTTTGGATAGATTTGTTTTCATATTTCTATACTAGTGCTAAATGGTTTATTGAAACAGTCATGAATATTCTGATAACATTGTTGCTATTCTTCCTGTTGCTGAACAAAAAGGATCTTTATTGTGCGTGCGGGTGATGGCGGCAGGAGGAGCAAAGGGAGTCCGCTCACCCTGTTGTGCAAAAACTCATAGACAGATCAGACTTGTTTCGGAATAAAAACTTTCAAACAGACGCCACCGTCACACGTCTTGTCACTTGGAACGCGTTGTGTCAAGATTGGGAATTCATAAATGGCAAAACTTGGAGTCAAAACTTGGGTCATTTTATTCAAAACAACCCAGAAAATTCTGTCAGATTGTCTACTTGGGTTAATTGGGTCATTTTCTATAAAACAACATAGTTTAACTCATTCACTGCCATTGACGGCTATCGACGTCAAAAATCCATTTGAACTATTTCTATTAGTTTAACATTTTTTTTTCCCACTTTTGGTAACAAGAGTATGAAAACTTAGATTTTTTTCCTTGTACAATTAGAACAGATATAAAATTTGTGATTAATCGTGCGTTAACTTGTGAAGTCATTCGATTGATGACAATTCAAACTTTTAATTGCCTGATGCCCCTAATTTTTAATCATCTTTTCTTTTCTTTTTTTAAATGAAGGACTACAGAAATCAGTCACAGTTGATATGCTGAAATCAGAGGATTTGGACAGTTTTACATTTTTAAAAATGGCTCCAAATGATTACTTGATTTTGATATATATATATATATATATATATATATATAACATTATTTCAAAATTAGGGGTCAGGCCATTAAAATGAATTCACTAGTTAACTCACAATTAGTCGCAAATTTTATATCTGTTCTAAATTTATAATATTTTTTTCCTAAGTTTTCATACTCTTGTTAAAAGTGGAAAAAATTGTTAAACTAATAGAAATAGTTCAAATGGATTTTTGACGTCCATAGCCGTCAATGGCAGTGAATGAGTTAATTTGACCCAATATTTTAGCTTTTTTTTTTTTTCTGTATTTTTTTTTTAATGTATTTTTTTTAGACAAAATCAACGTTTTGGACAGATTTTCTACTTGGGTTAATTTGACCAAAAGTTGTCATTTTGTAAAAAAAACAACTTAGAAAGTTGGGTCAGATCGTCTACTTGGGTCAGTTTGACCCATTTTTCAGTGTTGTTTTATACAAAATGACCCTTTTTTGTTTAGTTTTTTAACCCAAAGTTGGGTAAAATTGACCCATTAAGTGGATCAGTCCATTTTTGATCCATAATTGGGTTACTTTTGACCCAACTGTTTTCAGAGTGCGGCCTAGAGTTCTCGCCCACACAACAACACTCACCATAGACAAAAATCTCAGTGATTGTAATGAAAGAGCTTTCTTCAGTCTCGTCATATCGGTTGCAGGTGCAATTGCCGGCATCGTGACACCCTCGCACCCCTGACGACCAATCGTTCTTCCGTCACCTCCAACCGGCCGCTCAGTTCAACGTTGCTCCAAATCTCCACGGAGCTGTCGCCATGCGCCAATTCGTGGGGGTTTTCCGCCCGGGTTCAATGTGTCGATGATGTCAGTCATGTTGAGATCGTTCGGTCAGCCAACAACAAACTGATGGGAAAAGACGAGAAGAAAACGGGAAGTCGTTCGGGACGACCTCGTACATGCATACCATTGAAATGATGCCATACACAAGTGAAATATTTTGCCCGCGTAAGTGAAATGATCTCATTTAGACGACTGACACCGAATTGTCGTAGTTTGTGAACTTCATGTACAGAAATCGTCTTTCGGATGAACGCTGGCAGTATCGGCTCCAGAGCGCACCCGAAACAACTGCGTGCTTAAAACTCGATAAAACGCGCATTGAGTGCCTTCCAATGCGGACGTGTGTAAATTAAACACATGGCTTAGCTTTCGAAGAGTTGAGGCGGAATATGTGCACTTTTTCTGCATGCGACGGCTTTTCTACTCGCGTGTGCATTTTCAGGTCACGTCCCTCAAACGCCAGCTGAACTTTTGTTTTATGGAGCCTTGTGATATCTGGAATACGAGATCATCAGAGTGAGAATGCATTGACGCATATTGTTGTGGAGGTGCCAGTTTCCATTTATTTGTTCCGTATTATCGAGCAGGGTAGTTAAGACACAAAAGGAACTTTGCCAGCAGGATTTGCTTCAATTTGTTAAATCAACCTTATATAAGGTTTGAGAAGTTATCATGGTAAAATGTTTGCTTTTATTGCTAACTTTTCCAGAGCAGAATTCTACATGCAATCATTTTATCATCAGGTCTTGGTGAAGCAGCATGTGGCTCATTAGCCACGTGAACACTGACAACAATTGTTTGTGATCACGAGGCAGAGCCTGTACGATTTCGCCAACTTCTTTCTGGAATGACAAATCTTGGTGTCTCCCAGGATTTATGACAGTAATTTATTTAGAGGGAGGGAAAAATGGAAGCCTTGAATCATTTGTAAAACAACAACAACAACAAAAACTCACCCCGGGTGACGATGCAAAGGAGCCACAGCATCGCAGGGCTTAACTTGGCCGCCATTGTTCCAGAGGGAAAACCAAAAGACGGAATCGAATCGTGACCAAAAAACAGGAAGTCATTCATCATAGTTTCAAAATGATTTATCACAGCAGGTTTTGACTTTTTTAGTAAGTTTATTGTCCTAGAGGTGGTGCAAAAATAAAGTTTTTAATTGCAAGGAAGGCTTCCTGTGACGTGCACGTGCATTCTGGCCATTTCCACATGCGCAACAGCGACATTGTGCAGTCAAGCGGAGCCGCTCACATGACATTTCATTAGATATACACAGATTAAGATTAAGGGGCCAATCTGGTTTGCAGTCGTGTTGTAATTCAATTGGATCAATCTGTTTTTAGTGTGTAAAAAATGAAACCCTTGTCACACGGAAAAAAAACAAGGTCAGATTTTGAATCATTCAGAAAAGTTTTTTTTTTTTAATTAATTTTTTTTTATGAAAAAACTAATTTATTGTGATATATATCATGTGAATATGTGATATTGTAATGTTTTATTGAATTTTATGGTTTTAGTTTATAATATAACATTATTATTTACATACTACTCCTTGTGCTATTTTTAACAACAATAGCAATGAAAATGACTATAAATAAATAACAATTAATAAATCATTTGAAGTTGATGACAAGATGTCGTCCTCTTCTTCCTCTCGGTTGTTCTGTCAACCAACGTTGACGTAGTTGGAGGCGTCTGTATGCGGAAGAAACTTTTTTAACAAGCACGTTACGAAATATTGGGAAGAGGAGCCAATGTGTCGTTTCTCACTTGAGTCAACGCTACTTGATTTGGGTTAAGGCCTTTCGCCTGAGAAAAAAAGAAAAAGAGGAAACAAAACAGTTGTCACTTCTGCTTTTTTTTTTTTTTTTTTTTTAACTCTCCACATGTTAGAAGCATCATAATTTGAAGTGTGACCTTATTCTGAGAACGCTAAGACAGGTGAAGATCGCCATCACCGCGATGATGAGCAGGAAGACGCCCAGAGCGATCATCCGTGGCATTATGTTCACGACGTCCACTTCTTTAGCACCTGGAAAAGATAGTTCAACCCACTTCCTAATTTCCTGAATGGCAAAAACTCACTCCAATTTGTATTATGGACGTACAATGTTTGTCACACGTTATTCCAAATCTGCACATTTTTTGAAGGCCTACTCATGCTGTAATATCGGCCAGTGTAAGTGCATCTGTCATCTAATGGTGAATGGTGATATTACAACTTAAAATTACAGTCGACGCCTAACTCGACACACAGATTTGCATATTCTTAGATCTTTTTTTCGATATAGATTTTTTTTACATATAGATTTTTTTTTCTCCAGGATGCCCCGCACCCCTAACCCCATTTCCCCCAATTTGCATAGACTATTATTGATATTATTATCATATTATATATATATATATATTTATGATATTGAATATTCATCAGCATTTTAAAAAATATATTTTTTAGGATATAAAGACACACACACACACACACACACACACACACACACACACACACACACACACACACACACACACACACACACACACACACACACACACACACACACACACACACACACACACACACACACACACATAGTGCCCAGCCAGTTAACAACACTCACCATAGACAACAAGCTCGGTGTTTTCTCCATCGATGCAAGTGTAATTCCCGGCATCTGACACCCTCACGTCCTTGATGACCAATCGTTTGTCTATCGCCTCCAACCGGTCAGCGAAACCAATGTTGCTCCAAATCTTTACGATGTTCTTCTTGCTACTAAAATCCATGCTGAAATATTCCTCTGGAGTCGTTCCCTGGATGTGCCAATATTGGCGCGTTCTCCCCCGGTTCGAGTAATAGTCAAGCGGCATACACAGCAGGGTCACCTTTTGGCCTTCGTACACGCTTACTTTTTTATGTACAGTGAACTGACAACAAACTGATGGGAAAAGACAAGAAGAAATATTGTCATACAATACACCAGGGTTATAATCCTTAGGGATTTTGTGCTTTAGTTCTGATTTAGTTTTGACTTGAAAAAAAAATAAAATCAGTTATTTTTAATTACATTTGAGAGCAGGTTTGATTTGTTTGATTTGTTGTGGAAAATGCTTTATTTGCTTAGTACTTATTAGTTTTAGCATTAGGGTCACTGAACTATAATTGTCAAACAAATAAACAAACAAAAACTCACCCCGGGTGACGATGCAAAGGAGCCACAGCATGGCAGGGCTTAACTTGCTCGCCATTATTACAGAAGAACAAAATGACACAAGCGGAACTAAGTTGTGATGGTTTGCAGTGGCGATCAAAAACAGGAAGTCATTGCCTGCAGATAATGTATTTTTTAATCATTTATTACAACAGGTTTTGACTTTTTTAGTGAGATGTTTTCCCGGAGGTGGGACAAAAATCTCAGTTGTTGTTTTTTTTATGATAGTAATATAATGAAACTAATGAAAGACAGAAAAAAAACAGGAAGTCACGCAAGTGTTGAGTGGCGTTGTCCTTTCCACTTGTGCAACAGCGACACTGTGCGGCCAAGTGGAGAACTCCATGGCCGGAAGTCAAGCCACACGCTGCTGGTGAGGGAGCCGCTCACTTCATTAGGTACACTTACACTGGATAGATGGAGGGCGTTTATTTTTTATTTCAGACACGCACTGACGTCAGGTAATGATGTCACTCTCGCCCGCCCCTGAAAGGCACACATCGAATAAGAATACATACACTGCTTATCTGTATCTTTACATCCTCTTTTTATGTCGTTGATGTTTTTTTACACAATACTGATGTGATGCTTTGAATGGAAGAAAAACTCCAATCCAAATTGCCCGCGCTTGCCAAATGTGTGGATGGCAAAAGGACGACACGCGATTCCCTGACTTGAAACGAACATCCTGTTGAATGAGTTTTGTGAAGACGGCGGCTAAAGTAGCCAGATTTATTTTAAAGCCTCTTCTCACCAGTGGGCCGCCGTTAAGCTTCCCCCCCCCCCTCCCCCCCCCCCCCGAGGGGAAAGTGCCGCGAAATAATTATCTGGCTGGCAAAATGAGCCGCAGGTGTCGAGCGAGCTAATCAGGTCAGTGATGCAAAGCTTTTCATTTGCTTCCAATCAGCTTGTTGCCCCGCGTGTAAATCGCTGGTGTTAAAAAGGCTTGACGGGAAGAACAACTCATGCGGCATTTGGCACAGTCGGAAAGATCACATTTGAGCCCGACGACATGCAAATGTATTTCTGTAATATTCATCTGATGTGTTACTCGTAATCTATTGATGGGTGGTGTTCATTCATTCAAGTGGACACCATAGAGACAGAAAAAAAAAAAAAAAGGGTGTAACAATGACATTTATAAAAGGCATTTCCTAGAGGTGGAAAAAAAAAGTCATGCTGCTACTTGAGTTGTTGCATTTATTTATATTCAAGTGAACATGAACAATGCAATTCATTTATGATAAGGTGTTACAAATCCATTTATATAATAAGTAACGGTTAAAAAAAGATATTTTTATCCAAATGGAAAATAATGAAACGTTTATATGAGGTGTGGCATCTATTTATTCAAGTGAATGGCAATACGCAATGATTCATTCAGGGTATGGCGTTAAAAATGTATTCATGTCATCAAGTCATAAATCTGAGTGTAAAAAAATGAGACATCTTTTTTTCCTTCTATTCAACAAAAAGAAACGGGATGAATAAACACAGCTAATATTCACAATGGAACCTTGAGACAAATGCAACCTTCGCACTGTATATTTTCCTTTTATTGTGTCTCCATGGCGATGCTTGTCACAAAGTATTTTTAATAAGCCTCCTCCGTCATAAGCCGTGACATCAGGAAGAGAATGCAGTGAATCTTTATTTTATTTTTTAAACAAAGAAAAAAAACAATCAACATCAATAAACATGAACTTTGACCAATTAAATTGACCGGAGGATTTAATCGGTGAGTTGATACCTGGTCCAAGTACGTTACATGAACCACCTGAGGCTGGTTACACTCACAATCACCAGCGCTGAAAACGACCAGCATGGGGCGACGCAGGACGCTTCATGACGTCAGCAAGGCAGCAACAAATTGGAAAACGTCAAGAAACAAGATTTCACATTTTCACAAGAGCGGGTCCAAGTGCATTGGTACCTCTCAGGTAAAGAATGGTGGACTTCTCACGCCGGGTCACCACATTTCTGGCCGTGCATGTGTAGTTGCCTTCGCTTTGCTCATCCAGGCGCCGGACCACGTACGACGAGCCGTTGACGCTGGTGCCGTTGAACTCCCAGCCGAACTCGGCAGCAGGGACAGAATACGCTGAGCACCGCAGCGTCACCATGCGGCCCGGCGGGGCCGCTGAAGGGCCCTCGATCGATACATTATGCGGTCCAACTGCGGGAAGTCAGAACAGACAATCCTTTTCGATCGCTCTTAGGCCAAGGATTGGCAACCCTAAAATGCTAAGGTTAGGGTTTCAAAGTAGGGTTTCAAACTAGGGCTAGTGTTTAAAATTTGGATTTCAAACAAAGGCTAGGGTTTCAAAGTTGGGTTTTAAACTCAGGTTGGGGTTTCAAAGTAGGGTTTCATACTCAGGTTAGGGTTTCAAATTTGGATTTCAAACCAAGGCTAGGGTTTCAAAGTTGGGTTTTAAACTCAGGTTGGGGTTTCAAAGTAGGGTTTAAAAATAGAGCTAGGGTTTCAAAGTAGGGTTTTGAATTTTAGATAGGGTTTCAAAATAGGGTTTTAAACTAGGGTTAGGGTTTCAAATGAGGGTTTTAAACGAGGGTTAGAGTTTCAAAGTAGGGTTTAAAACTAGGGTTAGGATTTCAAAGTAGGGTTTTAAACTAGGGTTAGGGTTTCAAAGAAGGGTTTAAAACTACGGTTAGGGTTACAAAGTAGGGTTTAAAACTAGGGTTAGGGTTTCAAAGTAGGGTTTTAAACTAGGGTTAGGGTTTCAAAGTAGGGTTTTAAACTAGGGTTAGGGTTACAAAGTAGGGTTTAAAACTAGGGTTAGGGTTTCAAAGTAGGGTTTTAAACTAGGGTTAGGGTTTCAAAGAAGGGTTTAAAACTAGGGTTAGGGTTACAAAGTAGGGTTCTAAACTAGGGTTAGGGTTTCAAAGTAGGGGTCAAAACTAGGGTTAGGGTTTCAAAGTAGGGTTTTAAACTAGGGTTAGGGTTTCAAAGTAGGGTTTAAAACTAGGGTAAGGGTTTCAAAGTAGGGTTTAAAACTAGGGTTAGGGTTTCAAAGTAGGGGTTTAAACTAGGGTTAGGGTTACAAAGTAGGGTTTTAAACTAGGGTTAGGGTTTCAAAGTAGGGTTTTAAACTAGGGTTAGGGTTACAAAGTAGGGTTTTAAACTAGGGTTAGGGTTTCAAAGTAGGGTTTAAAACTAGGGTTAGGGTTTCAAAGTAGGGTTTTAAACTAGGGTTAAGGTTTCAAAGAAGGGTTTAAAACTAGGGTTAGGGTTACAAAGTAGGGTTTTAAACTAGGGTTAGGGTTACAAAGTAGGGTTCTAAACTAGGGTTAGGGTTACAAAGTAGGGTTTTAAACTAGGGTTAGGGTTTCAAAGTAGGGTTTAAAACTAGGGTTAGGGTTTCAAAGTAGGGTTTAAAACTAGGGTTAAGGTTACAAAGTAGGGTTTTAAACTAGGGTTAGGGTTTCAAAGTAGGGTTTTAAACTAGGGTTAGGGTTACAAAGTAGGGTTTTAAACTAGGGTTAGGGTTTCAAACAAGGGTTTAAAACTAGGGTTAGGGTTACAAAGTAGGGTTCTAAACTAGGGTTAGGGTTTCAAAGTAGGGGTCAAAACTAGGGTTAGGGTTTCAAAGTAGGGTTTTAAACTAGGGTTAGGGTTACAAAGTAGGGTTTTAAACTAGGGTTAGGGTTTCAAAGTAGGGTTTTAAACTAGGGTTAGGGTTTCAAAGTAGGGTTTTAAACTAGGGTTAGGGTTTCAAAGTAGGGTTTTAAACTAGGGTTAGGGTTTTAAACTAGGGTTAGGGTTTCAAAGAAGAATTTAAAACTAGGGTTAGGGTTACAAAGTAGGGTTTTAAACTAGGGTTAGGGTTTCAAAGTAGGGTTTTAAACTAGGGTTAGGGTTTCAAAGTAGGGTTTTAAACTAGGGTTAGGGTTTCAAAGAAGAATTTAAAACTAGGGTTAGGGTTACAAAGTAGGGTTTTAAACTAGGGTTAGGGTTTCAAAGTAGGGTTTTAAACTAGGGTTAGGGTTTCAAAGTAGGGTTTAAAACTAGGGTTAAGGTTTCAAAGTAGGGTTTAAAACTAGGGTTAGGGTTTCAAAGAAGGGTTTAAAACTAGGGTTAGGGTTACAAAGTAGGGTTTTAAACTAGGGTTAAGGTTTCAAAGTAGGGGTTTAAACTAGGGTTAGGGTTTCAAAGTAGGGGTTTAAACTAGGGTTAGGGTTTCAAAGTAGGGGTTTAAACTAGGGTTAGGGTTTCAAAGAAGGGTTTAAAACTAGGGTTAGGGTTTCAAAGAAGGGTTTAAAACTAGGGTTAGGGTTTCAAAGTAGGGTTTTAAACTAGGGTTAGGGTTTCAAAGTAGGGGTTTAAACTAGGGTTAGGGTTTCAAAGAAGGGTTTAAAACTAGGGTTAGGGTTTCAAAGTAGGGGTTTAAACTAGGGTTAGGGTTTCAAAGTAGGGTTTTAAACTAGGGTTAGGGTTTCAAAGTAGGGTTTTAAACTAGGGTTAGGGTTTCAAAGAAGGGTTTAAAACTAGGGTTAGGGTTACAAAGTATGGTTTTAAACTAGGGTTAGGGTTACAAAGTAGGGTTCTAAACTAGGGTTAGGGTTACAAAGTAGGGTTTTAAACTAGGGTTAGGGTTTCAAAGTAGGGTTTAAAACTAGGGTTAGGGTTTCAAAGTAGGGTTTAAAACTAGGGTTAAGGTTACAAAGTAGGGTTTTAAACTAGGGTTAGGGTTTCAAAGTGGGGTTTTAAACTAGGGTTAGGGTTTCAAAGTAGGGGTTTAAACTAGGGTTAGGGTTTCAAAGTAGGGGTTTAAACTAGGGTTAGGGTTTCAAAGTAGGGGTTTAAACTAGGGTTAGGGTTTCAAAGAAGGGTTTAAAACTAGGGTTAGGGTTTCAAAGAAGGGTTTAAAACTAGGGTTAGGGTTTCAAAGTAGGGTTTTAAACTAGGGTTAGGGTTTCAAAGTAGGGTTTAAAACTAGGGTTAGGGTTTCAAAGTAGGGTTTAAAACTAGTGTTTAGGTTACAAAGTAGGGTTTTAAACTAGGGTTAGGGTTTCAAAGTAGGGTTTTAAACTAGGGTTAGGGTTTCAAAGTAGTGTTTAAAACTAGGGTTAGGGTTTCAAAGTAGGGTTTTAAACTAGGGTTAGGGTTTCAAAGTAGGGTTTAAAACTAGGGTTAGGGTTTCAAAGTAGGGTTTTAAACTAGGGTTAGGGTTTAAAAGTAGGGTTTTAAACTAGGGTTAGGGTTTCAAAGTAGGGGTTTAAACTAGGGTTAGGGTTTCAAAGAAGGGTTTAAAACTAGGGTTAGGGTTTCAAAGTAGAGTTTTAAACTAGGGTTAGGGTTTCAAAGAAGGGTTTAAAACTAGGGTTAGGGTTACAAAGTAGGGTTTTAAACTAGGGTTAGGGTTTCAAAGTAGGGTTTTAAACTAGGGTTAGGGTTTCAAAGTAGGGTTTTAAACTAGGGTTAGGGTTACAAAGTAGGGTTTTAAACTAGGGTTAGGGTTTCAAAGTAGGGGTTTAAACTAGGGTTAGGGTTACAAAGTAGGGTTTAAAACTAGGGTTAGGGTTTCAAAGTAGGGTTTTAAACTAGGGTTAGGGTTTCAAAGAAGGGTTTAAAACTAGGGTTAGGGTTTCAAAGTAGGGTTCTAAACTAGGGTTAGGGTTTCAAAGTAGGGGTCAAAACTAGGGTTAGGGTTTCAAAGTAGGGTTTTAAACTAGGGTTAGGGTTTCAAAGTAGGGTTTTAAACTAGGGTTAGGGTTTCAAAGTAGGGTTTTAAACTAGGGTTAGGGTTTCAAAGAAGAATTTAAAACTAGGGTTAGGGTTACAAAGTAGGGTTTTAAACTAGGGTTAGGGTTTCAAAGTAGGGTTTTAAACTAGGGTTAGGGTTACAAAGTAGGGTTTAAACTAGGGTTAGGGTTTCAAAGAAGGGTTTAAAACTAGGGTTAGGGTTTCAAAGTAGGGGTTTAAACTAGTGTTAGGGTTTCAAAGTAGGGTTTTAAACTAGGGTTAGGGTTTCAAAGTAGGGTTTAAAACTAGGGTAAGGGTTTCAAAGTAGGGTTTAAAACTAGGGTAAGGGTTTCAAAGTAGGGTTTAAAACTAGGGTTAGGGTTTCAAAGTAGGGGTTTAAACTAGGGTTAGGGTTACAAAGTAGGGTTTTAAACTAGGGTTAGGGTTTCAAAGTAGGGTTTTAAACTAGGGTTAGGGTTTCAAAGAAGGGTTTAAAACTAGGGTTAGGGTTACTAAGTATGGTTTTAAACTAGGGTTAGGGTTACAAAGTAGGGTTCTAAACTAGGGTTAGGGTTACAAAGTAGGGTTTTAAACTAGGGTTAGGGTTTCAAAGTAGGGTTTAAAACTAGGGTTAGGGTTTCAAAGTAGGGTTTAAAACTAGGGTTAAGGTTACAAAGTAGGGTTTTAAACTAGGGTTAGGGTTTCAAAGTAGGGTTTTAAACTAGGGTTAGGGTTACAAAGTAGGGTTTTAAACTAGGGTTAGGGTTTCAAAGAAGGGTTTAAAACTAGGGTTAGGGTTACAAAGTAGGGTTCTAAACTAGGGTTAGGGTTTCAAAGTAGGGGTCAAAACTAGGGGTAGGGTTTCAAAGTAGGGTTTTAAACTAGGGTTAGGGTTACAAAGTAGGGTTTTAAAAACTAGGGTTAGGGTTTCAAAGTAGGGTTTTAAACTAGGGTTAGGGTTTCAAAGTAGGATTTAAAACTAGGGTTAGGGTTTCAAAGTAGGGTTTAAAACTAGGGTTAGGGTTTCAAAGTAGGGTTTAAAACTAGGGTTAAGGTTACAAAGTAGGGTTTTAAACTAGGGTTAGGGTTTCAAAGTAGGGTTTTAAACTAGGGTTAGGGTTACAAAGTAGGGTTTTAAACTAGGGTTAGGGTTTCAAAGAAGGGTTTAAAACTAGGGTTAGGGTTACAAAGTAGGGTTCTAAACTAGGGTTAGGGTTTCAAAGTAGGGGTCAAAACTAGGGTTAGGGTTTCAAAGTAGGGTTTTAAACTAGAGTTAGGGTTACAAAGTAGGGTTTTAAACTAGGGTTAGGGTTTCAAAGTAGGGTTTTAAACTAGGGTTAGGGTTTCAAAGTAGGGTTTTAAACTAGGGTTAGGGTTTCAAAGTAGGGTTTTAAACTAGGGTTAGGGTTACAAAGTAGGGTTCTAAACTAGGGTTAGGGTTTCAAAGTAGGGGTCAAAAATAGGGTTAGGGTTTCAAAGTAGGGTTTTAAACTAGGGTTAGGGTTACAAAGTAGGGTTTTAAACTAGGGTTAGGGTTTCAAAGTAGGGTTTTAAACTAGGGTTAGGGTTTCAAAGTAGGGTTTTAAACTAGGGTTAGGGTTTCAAAGTAGGGTTTAAAACTAGGGTTAGGGTTTCAAAGTAGGGTTTTAAACTAGGGTTAGGGTTTCAAAGTAGGGTTTTAAACTAGGGTTAGGGTTACAAAGTAGGGTTTTAAACTAGGGTTAGGGTTTCAAAGTAGGGGTTTAAACTAGGGTTAGGGTTACAAAGTAGGGTTTAAAACTAGGGTTAGGGTTTCAAAGTAGGGTTTAAAACTAGGGTAAGGGTTTCAAAGTAGGGTTTAAAACTAGGGTAAGGGTTTCAAAGTAGGGTTTAAAACTAGGGTTAGGGTTTCAAAGTAGGGGTTTAAACTAGGGTTAGGGTTACAAAGTAGGGTTTTAAACTAGGGTTAGGGTTTCAAAGTAGGGTTTTAAACTAGGGTTAGGGTTACAAAGTAGGGTTTTAAACTAGGGTTAGGGTTTCAAAGTAGGGTTTAAAACTAGGGTTAGGGTTTCAAAGTAGGGTTTTAAACTAGGGTTAGGGTTTCAAAGAAGGGTTTAAATCTAGGGTTAGGGTTACAAAGTATGGTTTTAAACTAGGGTTAGGGTTACAAAGTAGGGTTCTAAACTAGGGTTAGGGTTACAATGTAGGGTTTTAAACTAGGGTTAGGGTTTCAAAGTAGGGTTTAAAACTAGGGTTAGGGTTTCAAAGTAGGGTTTAAAACTAGGGTTAAGGTTACAAAGTAGGGTTTTAAACTAGGGTTAGGGTTTCAAAGTAGGGTTTTAAACTAGGGTTAGGGTTACAAAGTAGGGTTTTAAACTAGGGTTAGGGTTTCAAAGAAGGGTTTAAAACTAGGGTTAGGGTTACAAAGTAGGGTTCTAAACTAGGGTTAGGGTTTCAAAGTAGGGGTCAAAACTAGGGTTAGGGTTTCAAAGTAGGGTTTTAAACTAGGGTTAGGGTTACAAAGTAGGGTTTTAAAAACTAGGGTTAGGGTTTCAAAGTAGGGTTTTAAACTAGGGTTAGGGTTTCAAAGTAGGGTTTAAAACTAGGGTTAGGGTTTCAAAGTAGGGTTTAAAACTAGGGTTAGGGTTTCAAAGTAGGGTTTTAAACTAGGGTTAGGGTTACAAAGTAGGGTTTTAAACTAGGGTTAGGGTTTCAAAGTAGGGGTTTAAACTAGGGTTAGGGTTACAAAGTAGGGTTTAAAACTAGGGTTAGGGTTTCAAAGTAGGGTTTTAAACTAGGGTTAGGGTTTCAAAGAAGGGTTTAAAACTAGGGTTAGGGTTTCAAAGTAGGGTTCTAAACTAGGGTTAGGGTTTCAAAGTAGGGTTTTAAACTAGGGTTAGGGTTTCAAAGTAGGGTTTTAAACTAGGGTTAGGGTTTCAAAGTAGGGTTTTAAACTAGGGTTAGGGTTTCAAAGTAGGGTTTTAAACTAGGGTTAGGGTTTCAAAGTAGGGTTTTAAACTAGGGTTAGGGTTTCAAAGTAGGGTTTTAAACTAGGGTTAGGGTTTCAAAGTAGGGTTTTAAACTAGGGTTAGGGTTTCAAAGTAGGGTTTTAAACTAGGGTTAGGGTTTCAAAGTAGGGTTTTAAACTAGGGTTAGGGTTTAAAAGTAGGGTTTTAAACTAGGGTTAGGGTTTCAAAGTAGAGTTTTAAACTAGGGTTAGGGTTTCAAAGTAGGGTTTAAAACTAGGGTTAGGGTTTCAAAGTAGGGGTTTAAACTAGGGTTAGGGTTTCAAAGTAGGGTTTAAAACTAGGGTTAGGGTTTCAAAGTAGGGGTTTAAACTAGGGTTAGGGTTTCAAAGTAGGGTTTAAAACTAGGGTTAGGGTTTCAAAGTAGGGTTTAAAACTAGGGTTAGGGTTTCAAAGTAGGGTTTTAAACTAGGGTTAGGGTTACAAAGTAGGGTTTAAAACTAGGGTTAGGGTTTCAAAGTAGGGTTTTAAACTAGGGTTAGGGTTTCAAAGTAGGGTTTTAAACTAGGGTTAGGGTTTCAAAGTAGGGGTTTAAACTAGGGTTAGGGTTTCAAAGTAGGGTTTTAAACTAGGGTTAGGGTTTCAAAGTAGGGTTTTAAACTAGGTTTAGGGTTTCAAAGTAGGATTTTAAACTAGGGTTAGGGTTTCAAAGTAGGGTTTAAAACTAGGAATAGGGTTACAAAGTAGGGTTTTAAACTAGGGTTAGGGTTTCAAAGAAGGGTTTAAAACTAGGGTTAGGGTTTCAAAGTAGGGGTTTAAACTAGGGTTAGGGTTTCAAAGTAGGGGTTTAAACTAGGGTTAGGGTTTCAAAGAAGGGTTTAAAACTAGGGTTAGGGTTACAAAGTAGGGTTTTAAACTAGGGTTAGGGTTTCAAAGAAGGGTTTAAAACTAGGGTTAGGGTTTCAAAGTAGGGTTTTAAACTAGGGTTAGGGTTTCAAAGTAGGGTTTTAAACTAGGGTTAGGGTTTCAAAGTAGGGTTTAAACTAGGGTTAGGGTTTCAAAGTAGGGGTTTAAACTAGGGTTAGGGTTTCAAAGTAGGGTTTTAAACTAGGGTTAGGGTTACAAAGTAGGGTTTAAAACTAGGGTTAGAGTTTCAAAGTAGGGGTTTAAACTAGGGTTCGGGTTTCAAAGTAGGGTTTTAAACTAGGGTTAGGGTTTCAAAGTAGGGTTTTAAACTAGGGTTAGGGTTTCAAAGTAGGGTTTTGAACTAGGGTTAGGGTTTCAAAGATGGGTTTAAACTAGGGTTAGGGTTTCAAAGTAGGGTTTTAAACTAGGGTTAGGGTTTCAAAGAAGGGGTTTAAACTAGGGTTAGGGTTTCAAAGTAGGGGTTTAAACTAGGGTTAGGGTTTCAAAGTAGGGTTTTAAACTAGGGTTAGGGTTTCAAAGTAGGGTTTTAAACTAGGGTTAGGGTTTCAAAGTAGGGGTTTAAACTAGGGTTAGGGTTACAAAGTAGGGTTTAAAACTAGGGTTAGGGTTTCAAAGTAGGGGTTTAAACTAGGGTTAGGGTTTCAAAGTAGGGTTTTAAACTAGGGTTAGGGTTTCAAAGTAGGGTTTTAAACTAGGGTTAGGGTTTCAAAGTAGGGTTTTTTAACTAGGGTTAGGGTTTCAAAGAAGGGGTTTAAACTAGGGTTAGGGTTTTAAATTAGGGTTTTAAACGAGGGTTAGGGTTTCAAAGTAGGGGTGTAAACTAGGGTTAGGGTTTCAAAGTAGGGGTTTAAACTAGGGTTAGGGTTTCAAAGTAGGGTTTAAAACTAGGGTTAGGGTTTCAAAGTAGGGTTTTAAACTAGGGTTAGGGTTTCAAAGTAGGGGTTTAAACTAGGATTAGGGTTTCAAAGTAGGGTTTAAAACTAGGGTTAGGGTTTCAAAGTAGGGTATAAAATTAGGGTTAGGGTTTCAAAGTAGGGGTTTAAACTAGGGTTAGGGTTACAAAGTAGGGTTTAAAACTAGGGTTAGGGTTACAAAGTAGGGTTTTAAACTAGGGTTAGGGTTTCAAAGTAGGGTTTAAAACTAGGGTTAGGGTTACAAAGTAGGGTTTTAAACTAGGGTTAGGGTTTCAAAGTAGGGGTTTAAACTAGGGTTAGGGTTTCAAAGTAGGGGTTTAAACTAGGGTTAGGGTTTCAAAGTAGGGGTTTAAACTAGGGTTAGGGTTTCAAAGTAGGGGTTTAAACTAGGGTTAGGGTTTCAAAGTAGGGTTTTAAACTAGGGTTAGGTTTTCAAATTAGGGGTTTAAACTAGGGTTAGGGTTACAAAGTAGGGGTTTAAACTAGGGTTAGGGTTTCAAAGTAGGGTTTTAAACTAGGGTTAGGGTTTCAAATTAGGGGTTTAAACTAGGGTTAGGGTTTCAAAGTAGGGTTTTAAACTAGGGTTAGGGTTTCAAAGTAGGGTTTTCAACTAGGGTTAGGGTTTCAAAGTAGGGGTTTTAAACTAGGGTTAGGGTTACAAAGTAGGGTTTAAAACTAGGGTTAGGGTTACAAAGTAGGGTTTTAAACTAGGGTTAGGGTTTCAAAGTAGGGTTTAAAACTAGGGTTAGGGTTACAAAGTAGGGTTTTAAACTAGGGTTAGGGTTTCAAAGTAGGGGTTTAAACTAGGGTTAGGGTTACAAAGTAGGGGTTTAAACTAGGGTTAGGGTTTCAAAGAAGGGTTTAAAACTAGGGTTAGGGTTTCAAAGTAGGGGTTTACACTAGGGTTAGGGTTTCAAAGTAGGGGTTTAAACTAGGGTAAGGGTTACAAAGTAGGGTTTAAAACTAGGGTTAGGGTTACAAAGTAGGGTTTTAAACTAGGGTTAGGGTTTCAAAGTAGGGTTTTAAACTAGGGTTAGGGTTTCAAAGTAGGGTTTTAAACTAGGGTTAGGGTTACAAAGTAGGGTTTAAAACTAGGGTTAGGGTTTCAAAGTAGGGTTTAAAACTAGGGTTAGGGTTTCAAAGTAGGGTTTTAAACTAGGGTTAGGGTTTCAAAGTAGGGTATAAAATTAGGGTTAGGGTTTCAAAGTAGGGGTTTAAACTAGGGTTAGGGTTACAAAGTAGGGTTTAAAACTAGGGTTAGGGTTACAAAGTAGGGTTTTAAACTAGGGTTAGGGTTTCAAAGTAGGGTTTAAAACTAGGGTTAGGGTTTCAAAGTAGGGTTTTAAACTAGGGTTAGGGTTTCAAAGTAGGGGTTTAAACTAGGGTTAGGGTTTCAAAGTAGGGGTTTAAACTAGGGTTAGGGTTTCAAAGTAGGGGTTTAAACTAGGGTTAGGGTTATAAAGTAGAGGTTTAAACTAGGGTTAGGGTTACAAAGTAGGGTTTAAAACTAGGGTTAGGGTTACAAAGTAGGGTTTTAAACTAGGGTTAGGGTTTCAAAGTAGGGGTTTAAACTAGGGTTAGGGTTTCAAAGTAGGGGTTTAAACTAGGGTTAGAGTTTCAAAGTAGGGTTTAAAACTAGGGTTAGGGTTTCAAAGAAGGGGTTTAAACTAGGGTTAGGGTTTCAAATTAGGGGTTTAAACTAGGGTTAGGGTTACAAAGTAGGGGTTTAAACTAGGGTTAGGGTTTCAAAGTAGGGTTTAAAACTAGGGTTAGGGTTTCAAATTAGGGGTTTAAACTAGGGTTAGGGTTTCAAATTAGGGGTTTAAACTAGGGTTAGGGTTTCAAAGTAGGGTTTTAAACTAGGGTTAGGGTTTCAAAGTAGGGTTTTAAACTAGGGTTAGGGTTTCAAAGTAAGGTTTAAAACTAGGGTTAGGGTTACAAAGTAGGGTTTAAAACTAGGGTTAGGGTTTCAAAGTAGGGTTTTAAACTAGGGTTAGGGTTTCAAAGTAGGGTTTTAAACTAGGGTTAGGGTTTCAAAGTAGGGTTTTAAACTAGGGTTATGGTTTCAAAGTAGGGGTTTAAACTAGAGTTAGGGTTTAAAAGTAGGGGTTTAAACTTGGGTTAGGGTTACAAAGTAGGGTTTTAAACTAGGGTTAGGGTTTCAAAGTAGGGTTTTAAACTAAGGTTAGGGTTTCAAAGTAGGGGTTTAAACTAGGGTTAGGGTTTCAAATTAGGGGTTTAAACTAGGGTTAGGGTTACAAAGTAGGGTTTAAACTAGGGTTAGGGTTTCAAAGTAGGGTTTTAAACTAGGGTTAGGGTTACAAAGTAGGGTTTAAAACTAGGGTTAGAGTTTCAAAGTAGGGGTTTAAACTAGGGTTAGGGTTTCAAAGTAGGGTTTTAAACTAGGGTTAGGGTTTCAAAGTAGGGTTTTAAACTAGGGTTAGGGTTTCAAAGTAGGGTTTTCAATTTGAGATACGGTTTCAAAGTAGGGTTTTAAACTTAAAACTCGTCCCACACGAGGAGGTTGTACATACTTACAGTTGACGGTGAGGTTGAAGGTTGCCGTGAGGTTGCTGATGGGGTTGCTGACCCGACAGCGGTAGGCGCCGCCGTCGTAGCTGCGAACGGGTTGAATGGAGACGGTCATGTTGTCTGCAGACAAGCTAACGGTAGGCCCAGCAAGGACGGGGCGGCCGTCCCTGGTCCACATTCGGTTGCTGATGGTCCCCGAGGCCTCGCACGTCACGCTGGCCGAGTGCTGGTCTTCGATCAGGATGCTCGTCGGACCTCGCACCATCACACCCGACACCGGCACTGGTGGAACACAGCAACTGAAGCTTTTAGGGCAGTTGAAATCAACTCTGAAACATTTAACACCAAAAATTTGACTTGTTTTTTCTGCGTGACAACCAACCCACCATAAACATCGAGTAGGATCTTGCCCTGTTTCAGACTGTCCCCCTGCGGGATGACGGTGAGCACGTACTCCCCACTGTCGACCACCGTCAGCCTCCTGAGCTGCAGGCTGCCGGTGGTCCGGTCCAGGGTGATTCGCTCGCCGTAACCGTCGCCGGGCAGGTCTTTGTCAACGTTGGAGGTGATAACGTTGGCGCCTTTGAAGGACCAGCTGACGGAGAGGAAGGGGCGCTCCGGAGGCCGCAGGGTGGTGCTGAAGGTCACGCTCCCGGACACGGCGCCGCTCAACGGGCCCGGCGGGAGCACGTTCTGGGCCGTGCACTCGCCTGACACAAACAGAAAAACAGTTGACTACAAGTACTAATATTTAAGCAAACATACAAAAAAATCCCCCCCAAAATCCAAAACTATTCTAAACCTGAAAATCCATTTTCACTTCGCTGCTTTAGAGTGCCTCATTGTTGGCTTGGTTTGGCTATGTATGTATATATATATATATATATATATATACATATATATATATATACATATATATATGTATATATATATATATATATATGTATATATGTATATATATATATATATATATGTATATATGTATATATATATATATATATATATATGTATATATATATATATGTATATATATATATATATATATGTATATATGTATATATATATATATATATATATATATGTATATATATATGTATATATACATATATATATATATATATATACATATATACATATATATATATATATATATATACATATATATATACATATATATATATATACATATATATATATATATATATATATATATACATATATATATATATATATATATATACATATATATATATATATATACATATATATATATATATATATATATACATATATATGTATATATATATATATATATATATATATATATATATACATATATTTATTTATTTATTTATTTATATATATATATATATTTATTTATTTATTTATATATATATATGTTTTTTCCCCTGTTTTTGAATAATTTATTTCTCTTTTCTCTATTTTTCTGGGGGGGAAAGAGTTTTTTATATTATTTTTTTTATAAAAGGGAAAAAAATGTTTCGCAAAAATAAATTCTTTATAAAAAACGGTTAGGTTTAGGTGAATGTGGGTTACGCTCCATACCAAATGATTAGCGCAGACTTTACTCTCTCTCTCTGCATGTATACGTATCGAAGGTTGAAAACAGAGTCTATTTTAACAAAGTGAAGAAAGTACAGAAATCGCTTTACCTGAAAAATCTACTTGTGTCCAATACTAAAATATTTGCACTACGTAGTTTGTTAATTTCCAAAACTGCAAATAAGGAGGAAGGCGTGCATCAAGCGACGCGTACCTGCTAGAAGCCAGACGACGACGGCGATGGCGACCCACAGCAGCCTGACGTCCATGACCACTCGTCAAGTCCCAAACAAGAAGATCCGCTTTCTTCTTGCTCTTTTATACGCAGTAAGCTCCCCCCCCCCCTTCTCACAAAAAACAGACAACATATTTTAGTGGGGAGTGGAAATTAACTAACTACATGTCAAATAACACGCGCACACACATTGATGGTAAGCACATTCCAGAATTGGGTTTGCACGTGTTTTCTCTGGGCTTCCTCTCACATTCCTGATTAACTAGCGACCAATCCAGGGTGTACGGTATCTCACTACCCTCACCAAAAGACGCCCGGGATAGATTGCAAACATACATTAGGTACATTGAAGAATTGAAATTGTCTTCAGGTGTTTTCCAACCAAAAGAGGCCTTGGATAGACACCAAACATGCGTGTTAGTTTCAGTGACACGCTCCAATTTTTTTTAGTTGCGAATGGTTGTTTGCTGACGTGTAGCCAACGCTTGGCTGGCGACCAGTCCAGGGTGCAACAGCTCAAAAGCAACCAGGATAGGCTCCATGTCACCTGATAGCAATCATAATAAGGACAAAAGTGATACAGAAAATGAATGGAAGGAGTTTTGAATTATTGGAGAGATCATTGTGGCCTTTTGTTAGTTTGCAGCAGCAGTTGTGTTCTCGTGCCTGAGCATTTCAGAGTTAATGAAAAGGAGGATTTTATTTTTTTTAACTAAAGGTTAAAAAAGAAACACAAAAAAAAACATTTCCATAAAGGAAATCAAATAATAACTACTACGTGTATGTGACTAAATAATTACAACTAATTCATAGTAAAAATCAGTCAGTTTTTGTCTTTGTTGACTGTTCATGAGATTTTGGGGTAAATTTGATCTATTTCAGTCGGACAGTCGTTTGAGAATTTTAATTGATTACAAAATACTAGTGACCTTTTTTAATCTTGCACTTGATGAATAATCCATATCTTTTTTTAAAACCCAACTAATATTAAAACTAACAAATACTTTTCTAAAAAAATAAAAACAAATAAGAACCAACAAACCTGCTCTAAAAACAAATTACAACTAAATGAATTAAAAACAAAAAAAGTTAAAACAAAACAAAAACTGGCTATAATGAAAAAGTCCCAAACTATTCAAACCCTGCCTTACACATTCTTTTCTGTTCTTAGTCAACCAATACTAGATGACGAAGACTGCGTCGCGTTTCAGTAGCTTTGCGAGTGTTTGCGCATCCTTTTTAGTTTTTACGAGCGAATGAATGAATGTTTTCGAGGGAGTCGTGTTTGACCGGCAGCAGTCTTGCGAAAATTTCCTTCCTTGACTGAAGGACGATCAAAGACCTGACCGAGACACTCAAGGAAGGAATTTCAGGTGGATGTTGTCGCGAAACTGCGCTTAAAGATGACGCGTGACGTTGGCTTTTTTTTTTTTACAACTCCGGCTAACAATGAGACTCTGTTAGTGGCACTCGAGCGCAAATACAAAATGACTCAACAGTTTCAGGGTCCCACCTGCTTCAATTAAGGGTCATTGTTGTGCTTACTGTGATTTTCGACACATCTTTTTGGGGGGTCTCTTCACAATTGAAATCCTACAAATTTTGGCTTGAAAGTCACAACAACAAAAATCCCCCAGCACCAGTTTTTGTGAAAAGCGGTGGGCGTGTCTACCGTGACGGGACACACGAAAACGTGTCAGGGACCCATGCTTGAAATTAAAAAAGGAAGTCGGCCATTTTGGTTTGAAGCAGCCGTTTTGAGCAAATTCCATACTTTGGCTGACTTGTACTCGGGCAGTGATTCTAACAGTGTGGCACGCAAGCTCCCTCTAGTGGTACACAAAAGAATCAGTGAATTAAATGCTCAAAATGTGCATATTAGTAGAATAAACTTTTATGTAGCATCTATGAACTGAAACGAACCATTAACTTTCCTCACGAAAAATATCAATTTCAGGGAGGCGTGCATTAGTCTTGATTGATGCATTTCTGGGAGTCGTGAAAATCAAATGAAAGGAAAATTAATACAATTTAATTTCTTGACAATAAATTAAGCCTTTAATACAACAGGACGGTAGCCAGGCTGTGATTGTTGCTAAAACACGCGTTGCTTTATTTACTAATGACATGAATTCAAGTATATATTTTTGAAAAAATAGGAAACAGTCAATATTTGATTCAAATGCAAAGACAAACACATTAATTGAATGTTGATTGTGTGCAATTAATTTTTTTAAAAATCCATTGGATTTCATTTACGGTTATTTTTTCATTTAGAATATAATTATTGGAATAAATTTAGATTTGTTTCCATGTGTTGTTTATTAGAGATTATGATAAATGACATTCAATGTGATTTGGAAGGATCATATCATATCCTCTTCCATGATAAAAAATATGAATTCATTTTGTCCTTGGCATCATCCGCTTGAACCCGGAAGTTTAATTATTGATTTGTGTCGAAATATCAGTTTAATATTAATAGCGATAAGGTCTGAACTGACGACGGGTCAGAGTATCCTCTCGTTAAGATCGTCGAGTGATGCCGATGCGGTGGCCAGAAAAGACGAGCTGCTGGGCGGACGTCTGTTATCAATCGCAGACAAAGTCCGTTTATTTGCCTCGTAAAAATATTCAACATTCTGCCCTCAGTGACACGGCTCTGCATATTATGCACCAGCAAAAAAAAAAAAAAAAAAACATTCATGAGTCACGTATTTATAAAACCAAAACAAATTTTCCTCTAACAGTGAATAAAAGCTGCAAATCAATCTAATAAAAAGAAAAATAATATAAATAGCACCACAGTTAAAAGATCTCATTTCGTCTCTCACCTGCTTTATGCACTTTAAAGATAAGAACGGATTCAACCTAATAAAATGTTTACCATCCACTCGTGTACTGCGATCACCTTGCAGCAGGCAGGACAGCAGATGATGAGCATAAAGCGTAAGCGGCAGCCCGTCCAAATATGATGCGCACAACACTTTCAAGCGCGCGCACGCACACACACACTGCACCGACATTTCAAAAATGAAGACACATGACAGTGATTATCATTTTATTGCCAACTTTATATCAGAGATTAGATGAGATTACAAAAGTACAATAATATTCAGGTAATAAAAGTTGACTATATTCACAAATATGTACACGACAGAGAACAGCGTATTATGTCAAAATATTTGATATTTTTCTACACATGTTACCACGTTTGTTTCAAATAGTGGCCGCAAATGCCTCCTTGCTGTAATAAGACTTTAGAAAGACACAAAACGGCTCCACTTTCCCTGACCAGCATAAATCCTGCATATCTGTGCCGGCGGAACTGTAAGAGGCAGGTAGGTCTGCGTCGCTGTGGGAGTGGTCACAGCCACCTTCAATCACGGCCAATCACAGGGGGCTCCTTTTATTCCCTTTACGGGGCAAAAAAAATAAAAGAAATAAAAATTGGCAAACACTCAAGTGAGCCTTGCGCTGATACGAAAAGTTTCACATGCTAATCATTGGGTCACCGCGCTAAACAAAACAACTAAAATCACCGTGAAAAGGCAACGAGTGGTTGAGTATAAATAATAATAAAAATAATCACTTTAAAGAAAAAGACCCAAGCTTCTCATCTCCTGCAGAAAAACCAAAGCAGAAATATGTTATGAAAGAAATACAGAATCAATGTTTGTATTTGAATGCTGACAAAATTCCTGGACTTACATTCTAACGGTCATTCTGCGTTCTAGCTGAGATCTTGTACATGTCCGAGTGATTCACTCTCATACTTTTTCTCCCTAATGGAAATGCAAACAGTTTTGTCTTAAATTGCTGGAGTGGTGTTTAAAAAACATTTTTTTTTGAAAAAATAAGATATGAATACTAACCTCTCTTGAGCGTTGGGTATATGCTATTGTGTCTGTAAGGTAAAAGAAAGTTCAAATGTTTTTTTGTCTTTTTTTTAAAGTAAGGTCGCGCACTCAATTTTCTGTCTTGAGATCAAATGTGAGGATATTCACCTTTTCCTTCTTTTAAGACCAAATGTGATCAACCCGATCGCGATGATGATGACGATAAAGCACGCGGCCGTGACGGCGGCAGCGACCCCGATGGATGCCCAGCAGTCTGACAAGTCTGGGGGGGGGGGGGGGGGCGCTTGTTATTCACAATGAATGAATTAAAAGGATGATTGCGCTTTAGACGCCATTCTCAATTCATGAGAACAGCGGTTCGCAAAGTTTTTACAGCACCTCCAAAAAACTGCGTGCAGTAAATACTAAATGGTCGAATCATGCGAAAAGACTCTCCAAGTGCCACCAGTGAATGCAAATGTATTGTTCTTGTAAGCTAAATGAAACTGAACTTTACTTGGCAATTTGACTGTACAGGATTAAACGTAAAAAAGTCACCATAATATTGAGCACAGTTGGGAGATTTAATTCAGCAATTCTTTCACCTACCACTAGAGGGAGCCAGAGTACTACAAATTGTACTCAAACAGCAGTTAAATTCTGAAAGTGAAACTCATGAAAAATTGATAAACACAGGATAATTTTTACCTAATTTTGATATTTAAAATCATTTTGGTTTTCTTTTGTAATATTTAAATATCTTAAGAAAGATTTTTTTTTTTTTGCATTAAAATAATCAACAAAAAAATCATGAAATATTTCACTCTGCGTGTTTCACTTTTAAATTTGAACTTCTGAAATAAATAATCTGATTAACATTTATTCACAGTTATGAAATAGTGAGACCACTCTTGATTCCTCAGTTTTCGTTCATTTTAAAAGCTGCATTTGTTTGGACAAATTTACTGCTGATATATTCTTGATAATAAATAACTGTTTTCATTTGTTTTTTTAGTCACATGATACACTTTTAGTGGTACGAGGCATTAAAATGAACAAATATGAAGAAAACACGCAGGTGCGATATTTCATTGTTCATTAGCCAACATAGAAATTCAATTTCGGACGAAGCCAAAAGGAACTGAACTTGATTGCGCAATACTTACCCGAAACAGCGAACTGGTGGCTTCCTGTCGCACGCCGGCCCGTGACGGCATTGCGGGCTGTGCAGACGTACGTGCCAGCGTGCCGGTGTTGGCTTGAAGCGATGACGTGCGCGGCTGCGTGCACGCCGGTGGGCTTTCCGTTAAAAAGCCAGGAGAAGCTCGCCGTCGGTACGGACGAGGCGGAGCAGAGCAGCATCGCGTGTCGGCCCACGTAAACCGAGTCTGGGCCCTCGATGGTCAGGCTGTCCGGACCGTCTGTCCATCAGCACATTGTTATTATTAAGAGAGAAGTGCAAGAAAAGGCACCTCGTAGTTTTGCCAATAGAAGAAAAATGAACAGCATCCCGTGTTCGTCTTTAAAGGGAAGATACTTGTGTCATAACAATAAGCAGCAAACTGAATTTTACTGTCAAACTAACAACAGACAAATTCAAATTTAGGTATTCAAAACAACCACAGGCTTAAGTGTTTCACTCCACTAGCTTAATGCTAATGCTATGTAGCATCTATGTTACAGTGCTATAACACATGTAGAAAGATCACATGGCAGTACTCAGTCGTATTCTTTATCCTCTGCGATGAACTACAATCAGTGCCGCACTGATGAGCTATGAGTTGAATTTTACTGAGCGGTATATCTGCCTGTCGGTCTCATACTGTCCCCTGGTGGCCAAGGTGGCCACACCAGAAGGAGCAGCACAATGGCCATCTAATTAATGCAATGTGGCAAAAACGGTTTCATTATTTTTCATGCTAATTTTCCTCATTAAAGTACACATGAGTTAAGTTAAGTTCTGTTGTTTTGGAGGAAGGCTGGAAAGCTCAATTTCAATTTATTTCAATGAGAAAAGATGATTGAAAGCTACACTGCATATTTGTATGCAACATTTTTGTGGTGATTTTTTCCCTAACGTAAAATATGCCTTGGCTCAGTTATCGCCGATTTCGGAAGCATATAAAGTATTAGGCGAAATCCAGCAACTCAACGCATGAGTGTCCGTCTCAAACTCACACTGAATGAAAAGATGCAGCGGGCGGCTGAGTTCCTGACTGACGCCGTTGGACACGTTGCAGCTGAACGGACCCTGGTCGTAGCGCGTGGCGTTGACGACGGCGAGCGTGGCGCCGCCGTCGGTGAGGTGAACTCTTGGACTGGCCGTCACCTCCAAACTGCCGTTCAACCACAGGAAGGAACGCGCGGATCCGGCGGACGAGCAGGACATGGTGGCGGGGCTGAACTCAAACATGACCGAGAGGTTTGAGCAAAGGGTCACGTTGGAAACTGGAGCTGAGGATGACGGCGAAAAATAACTTTCAGTTCATATTTTGAAAGCAAGAACAAAATGTATGAGCCAGCACGTGTCAAAATGAGAGGTCCTGGGTTCAAATCCACTCGTCATAGGCTAGATTAAAGCCCGTGGGAAAAATGAGGGGATGTAGGTTGCCATGATATTTATATATAATGTGCGTGTATCAACATTATTTTAGTTAACTAAAACAAATGAAATAACTACAACATTTTGGTTAACAAAATAAAATAAAAATGAAAATGCTTTAAAATAAAAAATAAAAGTAACTGAAACTACATTTTACATTTACAACACAGACTATAATTTTAGTGAAAAGGTCCTTAGTTTTCATCTTAGCTAATTATTAATTAATGAAATACATGAGCGTTTTGGGGTTGATGACAAATGTGAATTAAGTATATTTATTTCGATATTAACCGAAATAAGGACGTTTGAACGTGTGTCGCGCAGAAGTGACGTCATCAAGCAGCAGCCAATAGAAAAGCACCTTCAGATGACGTCGCTCCGAGCTGACAATTTCGTGGATTTGACTTTTGGCTCCAATAAGTTCACCTTGTTTGCTTTTTCATTTCAGTCATCCGAAATCCAACACTTAAGGAAGTGCGTAACTCTTTTTGTTTTGTCATATTTATCCAATCTTGCACACAAATAATACTCTTTTTTTTTTTTTTTTACGAAAACGAATACTAGAACAAACTAAAACTAAGCATTTTTAAATATCTAAAACTAATTAAAAAAAATAACAAAGCTGAAAACTAATCAAAACGAACTAAATTTAAAATACAAAATAAAAACTAACTATAATGAAATTTCCAAAACTATAATAACCCATTATTGATACTTTATCAATAATATCTATTTTCATGCCATTTAACTTGAGTTTTCTTTCTCTTGGCAATTTCGATGACAGGCGACTAAACACAGCCGACTTCAAAGTTTGCATATCAATACAATAACATAAGAAAACAATATTTTGCCATTCGTCCAGGTTGAGGACTCTTGATCCGGTACATCCCGACTTACATTGTATAAAGATGGCCGACGGCTGCGTCGTTTGATATTTCGCAGTCTTGCTGTTAATGGCCCGGCAGCTGTAGTTCCCGCTCTGGCTCTCCTGAACGTTCGCCAGACTGAGCTCCGGTCCCGAATGGGACAACGAGTCTCCGTTGAGGAACCACTGAAACAGGGCAGGAGGTCGCGATGCAGCCGAGCACGACAGGCTGATGTCGGACCCTCTTTCAAAGTATTCCCCTGGCGGGAATAGCGTTAAATCAACGCTTTCTGGTCCATCTGTGGCAAAACACAAAAAAGTAAACAAGCTCAATAAAAGCACCAATGAGAGTGTGAACACTTACTAAAAAAAAAAAAAAAAAAAAAAAAAAAAAAAAAAAAAAAAAGAGAGAGAGAGAGTGTGAACACTTTTTTGTTTGACTCACAGCTGACGGAGAGTTTGAGCGGCGGGCTGGCGGCGTTGCTGAAGTTGTTGAAGACGTGACACGCGTAGGGTCCCTCGTCGTAGCGGCTCACGTTCAGGATCGTGAGGACGTCGCCTTTGCCGCCGATCTGGACCCGGTCGCCGGTCGCCAGCTCACAGCTGCCGTTCCGCCAGACAAACGAGGGGAACGATCCGGCCGAGGAGCAGGAGAGTCCGACGGCGCCGGTGAGCTCGTCCACGTCCGTGCTGGTGGCGCTGATCACCACGTCGGAGATTTCTGCTACAGATCGGAGAAAAACGTTTGCTCTTGCTATCGCTCCTCTGACACTTCCACTTCCCGTACTAGCTCAGCATTATACTAATTGCCTCAAATTTAAATTCATGGCGCAAAGCTTACATCTTTTCACGGAAACAGCGACGGGCTCCGATGTGAGATTCCTCCTTGTTTTGTCATTAAAGACCCGACAGCTGTAGTTTCCACTCTGATGCAAATGGATGTTCGCCAGCTTGAGCTCTGGTCCAGCGTCGGACAAACGGTCTCCGTTTCGGAACCACCGGAATTGCGGCGGAGGGCCCGAGGCCACCGAGCAGATGAGGTCGACATCCGAACCTTCGTCGTAGCTTTCTTGGGACGGCGAGCTCATCAGGTTCATATTCTCTGGTCCAACTGTTGTGTGTGTGTGTGTGGGGGGGGGGGGGGATATGATAATATGTTAGAAAGTCAATGTTATTTCTATAGTTGCCAATTCACAACACAAGTTTTCATGAGGCACTTTACACACTGAGCAGGTTAAGAACAACACTGGAACATCAACATAATGCCACCACCCCAAAATCACGCTCAATCGCTAATTTAATAGGCTTAAAAATAACTCATGTATGACACCGCAGCAAACATCGGCAGCCTCGTTCGTCCACATCAAAAGTCTGTCTTAACACAAAAATACTAACTTCCCAAAAGCAAATCACCGTTTTTGTCATTTTCCCAATCTCTTTTTCAAAGGTCTTAGAGCCATGAGTGATGCAATAAATAAAACGCTAATCTGACGAAATAGTGTAAAATGTGCACAATTTACCTTCATGGCTGATCACTTGACTTTGTAACAGAATGGACGATGAATAATTACCACTCGATCCCCGAGGTTATTACAACTGCCCTCCAGTGTTGAAGGCAAATATGCCCGCAGATACGACAGTTATTTGTTGACGTTTAGGATATATAGAGTGAGCAAATGATACAGAGGTTCGGCAACCAAGAAAACAATAGGCAGAACAACAGTAACAGTCCCATGATGGCATTAAGGTTTACGACTCACAGTAAACAGACAGGACCACCGGATCACTGGTGCCGTTGCTGATCGTGTTGAACACGTGACACCGAAACGGTCCCGGATCAAAGCGCGTCACGTTGACGACGGTGAGATTGGCGCCTCCGTCCGTGAGCTGAACTCTCTCGCTTTCTGTAACCTGGGAACTGCCGTTCAGCCAGCGAAAGGAGGGCGATGTCCCGCGAGAGGAGCAGGACAGACTGACGGGTCCGCTGAATTCAAACATTTCTGTGCTGTTAGTCTTGACCTCCACTCTGGAAACCGGTGCTGTTGACAAAAGAGATTCTTTTTAGGCGTTCGATAGGGATTATTTTTCGTAATTTACTAGCATAAAAAACTATTTAAAAAAAATATGCCGTATCCAAAGGCAACCGATTTTATGGTACACATACCCAATATAGTTATAGCAGATTGCCGATTTTTAGACTTCATTGTTTTGTTGTTGAAGGCCTGACAGCGGTAGTTCCCGCTCTGACTGTCTAGAACGTTCTGCAATCTGAGCTCGGGTCCAGATTCGGCCAACAGTTCTCCATTCAAGGACCACTGGAACACTGCAGGAGGTCTCGATCCAACAGAACAGGACAGGTTGATGTCGGAACCTTCCAAGTGGTATTCCAGTGACGGCGATGTGGTCAAACGGATGTTTTCGGGACCATCTGCAGATTGTGGGACATGCGAAGGCAAAAAAGCAGGTTGATCATGAAGGTCATCGATAAGTGACGGAAAGCAACACGCATAATCTCGATGAGCTCACAGCTGACGTAGAGGTCGACCGGGTCGCTGGTGCCATTACTGATCACGTTGAACGCGTGACACCTGAACGGTCCCTGGTCGTAACGGGTCACGCGGGCTAAGGTGAGCTTGGCGCCTCCCTCGGTGATCTCAACCCTGCCGCCGGCCGTGATCTCGGAGCTGCCGTTCAGCCAGCGGAAGGACAGTCCGGAACCGGACATAACGGAACAGGACATTGTGACTGGACTGCTGGACTCCAACAAGTCTGTGCCGCTTGGAATTAAAACCACGCCGGAAATCGTTTCTATGAATGGAAGGAGAAATGTAAAGATTGTGGTCTTCTCTGAACTTTTATTATTGCTTTTTTTTTTATATCACAAAAAAACGCACATGCAAAGAAAAATCGATTATATACTTTTTTTCCTTTTTCTTTTTTTTTCTTTTTTTTTTCTCTCTTTTCCTTTTTCTTTTTTTTCTCTTTTTTTTCTTTCTTTTAAGAGCTCAGTATTGCTCTTTTTTTTTTTTTTTTTTATATATATATATATATATATATACACATATATATATATACACATATATATATATATACATATATATATATATATATATATTTTTTTTTTTTGTGTGTGTGTGTGTGTGGGTGAGTATGTGTATGTGCGTGCGTGTATTTGTTAGCTCACCAGAAAACCTATTAGAAAAAATCTCATACCGTTCACCTAAACCGAACACCAGAAGACCCGAGGGGACCGAAGAAAACCAAGGAAGGTGAAATCCAGCACCGACCAGACACCCCCCCACCAGAACTCCTCCCCAGCCCAAGAAACATCCAGACCCCAACAAATCCAAAAAACATAAAATCAGGGAGGCCTCAAGAGACCAAAGGAGAGACCGAGAAAAGGAAGGAAGGACAGACGAAGCCGAGTGATTATATACTAATATCCTCAAATACAGCGCTATATTATATTATATTGTATATTATCGTACCATATACGTCCAGTTTACAGTTCCCTCTCCGCTGGGCTCCGCCCATCGGTATGATTGTGACCGCGAAATCTCCAGCGTCTCTCAAGCTCACGTTCCTGAGCTCCAGTGATCCCGTGTGGCGGAAGAGGGTGATCCTGTCCTGATATGGTGGCAGTGTCACGTTGGTGCTATTGGTGGAGGTTACGATGCTAGTAATGGCGCCGTGGATATCCTTAACGCTCCAGGCGATAGCCAGGAACGGTGTCGCCGGCGGAGCCACTGCTGTGGCGAACGTCACCGTTTCGCCGGCAGTTGCCAGCAGGCTGTCGGGCAGCACGCCGGCTGCATTGCTTGAGCCTGAGGAGAATAATAAAAAAAGAAAGAGAGGAAATGCAGTACATGATATATTAATATACAAAGTACAACAAGAGATGTTTGCATTTTTTCAAACAATAATAATGATAATTATGATATTGATGTATTAATATTTACCAACAATATAATTTTGACCAGTAATTGTAATTTATATTATACACGAGTTTTACAAATGTAAAATACTGCACATTTATCGAGTTACAACAAATATTTAAAATCCAAACAATAATAATAATAGTGTCATGATGATGATTAGAACAGTAGCAACAATAACAATAATTTATTCATGATTAATTGTTTGAAAATAAATTTTGAATATCAAGTAGAATATATTCATCATTTACAATGAACTAATATTTAAAAACACAGAACATTATTTATCTAACAGCAAATAATATTTAAAATGATGTATTCAGAATATAATATTGAATCCATACTTTAAATTCCATCAAAATGTGTAACACGGGACACTCAGTTACTTTTATGTATTGTTAAAATATCAAAAAATTATTAATATAAGAACATGCATGAATCATTTCATGTTTAACATTTTAAAATAATCAGACATGATAGACATACGACATTCATGTAGTTAACCACAATTTATTTTTATAAATAAATAAAATAACAAAAAATATTAACTATAGCACACAATTCATTATTTGTGCAATTATAAACAAATATCAAGGGTTTATGTGTGACTGACAAAACAAAACAAAATCACACATGATCATTAGACCATACAACTTATGTGATCAACATAATTCAACTGCATTCTGCAAAAATCTAATTCTAAATCTAATCTAAAAAAAAAATGATGACAGTTTTTGAAAATATGGACTACAATTGAAGACGCTTCTTATTACTTTATATAAAATACTGTTTGTTTAGTTACAGCTTACCTGAGAGGGCTCCCAGGATCAGCAGCAGCACAGATGTCGTCATATCTGCAAGCTCCAAACATCAATAAGCGATTCCAGAGAGGAGGCGCAGTTAATACGCCAGTTAGAAGGAGGAGGAGCATGAACCCACTTGAACCTTTGCGAACTTAAGTAGTTCTGCACAATGGCTTTTTTAACATTAACTTTTCACATTCATTTTATCATGAAGCATATGAAATTATATATATAATATTATGTTGAAGATTTTTTGAATTATTTCTTTCTTTGGGGTTGTCATTAGCTGTAGCAAATAATCATCCCAATTATGCTGAACTTGATATATTTTTCACTTTCTGTATGTAGTGAATCTACATCATGTATGCATATCACTTTTTGAATTTTACCATTAAATTCAGTTTTTCACTTTATTATGATTTATTGAGATTTTACCAATAATTTTACCAAAAAATAAAATTGTCTGCAACAAGCAGGCAAGAAAATTTTTATTTTTGCCGTGCATATTAAACGGTACAAAGTTTTCATATTTCACTGCCAGTGCCATTTAAAAGTCGTTAATTATTTATGCTGGAAAGGTGGAGGCGTGAAGATCATGTGCTGAATTAGTGCTTAGTGATTAACACGAGCACAACAAACCTTGATACATTCCGTGACTTTAGATAAATGTTTATTGAACGTGAACATCCCGATAAGGCGTTATCAGAAATCAATCAGAATTGTGATCGCTGTATCATTTACACTGTGGCTTGACGGTGGATAATAAAACAACAAAAGTGAAGATGGCGAAAAGGTCAAATGAGGTTGAGATTCGATGTGTTTATTAACGTGAGTGAATAATATGAACAAGTCACACATGCGCACATTAGCATTAACGGCTGGTAAAATGATGTGCTATTAAAAGCTTTAAGTCATTAAACATTACGCAGAATGTCACAACTCCTGATGTTACTTTTTTTATTAAAAGCACTTAAGCTAATGGGTGTATAACATTGGAGGAGGAGCAAGGGTGCATGATATGCTTTATGAACACATCCCAATAAAGTGCGGCAGTCTTTTAGATCAACATGAGTCCCAGTGACGTCAAGACAATGCAAGCCACCACCGACATTCTGGGGGCAACGCAGGAGTCTGCATCGGGAGAGAAACACATTACTCAGTTTTCATTTGCACACATTACTAACTTGAGCTTAATCATCTTTCGCTAAGCCACGCCCCAAAGAAGGCAAGCTGGCTACTCACAATTGGAAGAAGACCTTCTTAATATTTGTTTTGCTCTTTTGAAAGGAAATTGTGGTTCAATGATAGATGGATGGAAGGATGGATGGAAGGATGGATGGATGGATGGATGGATGGAAGGATGGATGGAAGGATGGACGGATGGATGGATGGATGGATGGATGGATGGAAGGATGGAAGGATGGATGGATGGAAGGATGGATGGATGGATGGATGGAAGGATGGATGGATGGAAGGATGGATGGATGGAAGGATGGAAGGATGGATGGATGGAAGGATGGATGGATGGAAGGATGGATGGATGGAAGGATGGATGGAAGGATGGATGGAAGGATGGATGAATGGAAGGATGGATGGAAGGATGGATGGATGGAAGGATGGAAGGATGGATGGAAGGATGGATGGATGGATGGATGGATGGATGGACGGATGGATGGATGGAGGGACAGATAGATGATAGCTGGTTGGATGTAATGCTGGATCCTAACATCCTAACTCAGAATTAATGGATGGAAGAACCAATGTTTTTCATACAAATATTGATATTATTATTATTATTCTGCCATTACGACTGCATCAGCGTATGCGAGTGACTTTCGTACCCAAAAAAGATTGGATCATATTTCAGTAGGAGTGCAGACACCGGAAGCACCATGTTGGTTCAGACTCTTATTTTTTTTTTTGTGGAACTTAACAACTCTAACTAAGGGGCGGCGGTTCTTAGTGAAAGGTGACTTATGCAGTGAGAAAAAGCGCTCAAGTACCCTGCAACATGTGCACCGTTGAGACTTCCAACCCGGTGATTTCGTTGTGCGCCGTGCAGTCGTACGGCCCCAGGTGGCGCTTTTGCATCTCCTCGATGTAGTACTGGGGGCCGGTCGTGACCGTGCGCTTGAACTTCCAGGTGAACTTGGCCTTTGGCACCGAGTCGGCCGAGCAGAGCAGCGTGACGCTGTCCTCGAGTTCTGCGCCAACCGGATCCTGGTCGATAAACGGCTCGTCAGGCCCGTCTAAACAGAAAGGACGGAGAGGAGGTCAGTCTATTGCTCTGAAATGATTAAGATTGAGAAACAAAAGCTTTCGGTGATATGACGTGATTACGTAATCCAAGATGCGCTCACAGAAGACTTTCAGCTTGCATTTGGCTGTCGCAAAGCTGACGGCGTTGCTGACGTTACACAGAAACACTCCAGTGTCCTGCCTGTGCACGGGACTGATGGACAGCACTCGGCCGTCGTCGTGGAAGTCGAACCGGCCACCGGGGAGCAGCGGTTTGCCTTTTCTCGTCCACACTCTGCTGGTCGCTGTACCGTCGGCGTCGCAGGTCAAGTTGAGCGAGCTTTGACCTTCTATCAAGTTTTCTGTGGGACAGGCCATAGCAGCGACGGACACCACACCTGAGAATGAAAAGGAAGGAAACAACGATAGGGGCCATGTAATGGAAAATGGACTTATAAATTGCTTTTAGACAAACAGTTTCGTCCGATGACTGTTTGAAGATCCAACAAGTACATATTTTTTGTTTTGCTGGCTATTGAATTGTGACATTGTCACATGAAAAACATTTATATTTCTTGATTCACCCTTTCCAAAGTGACTACACTGACTGAAAATCGATCACGTCATAGCCAAAAGGTAAGCAGAACTGCACTGAGTTTTGATGGATGAGCAGATTAGCGTCAAAAGAAGTGCTGCCTCCATGAGTGAAAATACGGCCTACGCTTTCTTTGTTTGCACTTGCTTTTTCTTTTTCTTTTTAGACCCGGAAGTCAACATTCAGCCACCCATTGTTCGTCATGGTGCGAGAATCCCTACTTGCCACTGGCCCAGAAGCATCCGGTGAACAGTAGCTCACTGGCATTGCCCCCTCAAAACAGGCTAATTTCAGCAAGACAAAAATTGGGGGTGGAAAAAAAATAAATGTGGAAAAAAATTGCACAATTGCACCAAAATCTAGTTGCGTCTTTCTTGGCCCATGTGCAATCAACTTGTAATTGGCTCGCGTCATTTTCTGCTTGCTGGAGGTAATTACAGCGAATGGAATGAACTGATTGTTAAGAATTCCCTTATATGGAATCAATTGTCGAATAATCTTGTTTCCAAGAAAAAATAACGTGTCCAGGCAATGTTACCCTCCTTAATACAACGCTGCAATCGAAAAGAGGATTTCAAAAAGATTGAATGAAATCAATTAAGTTAAGAGGAACCAGTTGAGGTGGCTGGGGCATCTGGTTGGGATGCCTCCTGGGCGCCTCCCTGGGGAGGTGTTCCGGGCATGTCCTACCGGCAGGAGGCCCCGGGGACGACCCAGGACACGCTGGAGGGACCACGTCTCACGGCTGGCTTGGGAACGCCTTGGGATCCCATCGGAGGAGCTGGCTGAAGTGGCTAGGGAGAGGGAAGTCTGGGCTTCCCTGCTAAAGCTGCTGCCCCCGCGACCCGACCCCGGATAAGCGGAATTGAAGACGGAACGGAACGGTCACCAGTTGAGGTGGCTGGGGCATCTGGTTGGGATGCCTCCTGGGCGCCTCCCTGGGGAGGTGTTCCGGGCATGTCCTACCGGCAGGAGGCCCCGGGGACGACCCAGGACACGCTGGAGGGACTACGTCTCACGGCTGGCTTGGGAACGCCTTGGGATCCCGTCGCAGGAGCTGGCTGAAGTGGCTGGGGAGAGGGAAGTCTGGGCTTCCCTGCTAAAGCTGCTGCCCCCGCGACCCGACCCCGGATAAGCGGAATTGAAGACGGAACGGAACGGAACGGAATGAAATGCTCCCATTTGATTTAAAACATTATTCTAAAACGCAACTGAATTGATATTTCCAATGGGACGTCGAGTCAAATGTATCACATTTATCATGTCAGCTCATCCTACTCACTTTGCACATCCAATTTAAGAAATCCTTGAATCGGCGGGTCGGCGCGCGGGATGATGATTAACTCATATTCTCCGCTGTCGTCCTCCGTCAGGTTTCTGAGCACCAGCGAACCCGTGCGTTTATCCAGGCTGATCCTGCCCTTGTAGTCTTCTCCCACCTTATCCACGTTGGTCGAAGTAACCACATTGATGGTCGTGTTGACGCTCCAAGCCAGCGCCACAAAGGGTTCGGACGTTGGCGTCAGGGACGTGGCAAAGGTCGCGCTCTGTCCAGGTGTCCCGCGGAGCGAGTCGACCGGGATGATCCCAGCTCCGTGGCAAACGCCTGCAAAAAAAATAGCAGCGCGGTTACCATACCCGACACATCACAGCATGTTTGACCCTCTGAAACCGGCGTTGTTTATACCTGAAAACAGCAGCACAAAGACGGCAGCCCGGCAAAAAATATTATACACCATCGCGTGTTATTCTTTCTGCTCCTCTTCTATTATTGTATAACTCGTGTCTGCTCTGTTTGAGCAGCAATGGAACAAGTGCCTTGGAGATTATCTGCGATAAAGAAGACGTGATATCAACAAGTTCAATACTCAGCAGGTTTAATTATTACCTCCATTAACGCCATCAAAGTTACATAAGCAACAGTATGATCAATAAAGTAGCCCGGCATCTGACTACAATATACATTATTGTCATTGTTATTAAATGTTGTAGATTTCACCTTCCTTGGTTTTCTTTGGTCCCCTCGGGTCTCCTGGTGTTCGGTTTAGGTGAACGGTATGAGATTTTTTCTAATAGGTTTTCTGGTGAGCTAACAAATACACGCACGCAAAAAAAAAAAAATAATAATAATAATAATAATAAAAGAGCAATGATGATGACATTTCCGAATGAACAATACTGAGCTCTTAAGAAAAAAATAAAAAATAAAAAATAAAAAATAAAAAATAAAAAATAAAAAATAAAAAATAAAAAATAAAAAATAAAAAATAAAAAATAAAAAATAAATGTTGAAGAACCATTGGAATGATCCCTACTTTCCTAAAAAATAATAATAATAAGCAATTCAGAATTGGGGGTCCTTCGCTATTACAATATTAGGGCAAAATACAATATAACTGAACCTCAATGTAGAATACTCTAAAATCGTACCATTTAAATTTCCATCTTAATATGTCTCCTTCAAAATCATATTCTTCTAATTCATAATATGAAGCAAGACAAACTACCAAGATTACTTACATCTTTCTGGATTAATCGTGCCGGGTGTGCTGTTCCTCTTCCAGTCCTGTAGGTGGTGGTAGGTTGAAAGTTGACTAAAATATTTTGGATACAATTTTTTGTGTAATACTCTTATCACCAAAATCCACTTTTTAATCATCGAGTTCCAAAACCAGGCTTCGTATCAATATTCAATCAAACATAGCGTTTATTTGGTGCGTAGCTTAGATAGATCGAGAATATGATCCAAAAGTATTGTTTCATCCTGTTGGATTTCAGATGGCCGTGAGTTGGTATTACAAAGTGTGCGTCGCTGCCACCAGCCCACACACAGCAAGCTTTTTTCAATGCAACTCTATTTTCTGCTCAGACCTAATGTGACAGTGAAGAATGAAAATAAAATAATAAAAAACTGCTATTACAGTATATTTCCTCAGTCACTTGAACCCCTTGAAAGGTTGTACCATTTTAATTACCAATAAATCTTGTATTATACCTTATGATAATTCAAGTAGAAATTCCTTAGGATTCAACGAACTTCAACTTGGCATCCTTCTGTCTCGTAAAACAATGGAGTTTGGAGACTGTGATTTTGTTTTTGCATTTCCTGCTATGGCTATATAGTCCAATGCGTTAAGTGGCAAATTCTATCGCATTTGGTGTAGATGTCGATATAATGTATACTATGCTGAGCCTCTAGATTGTTAACTGATTTTCACTATGTAGGGTTACGATGTTGGATGTTAGGATGAAACGGTGAGTAAAAGTTTTTGATATGGTGACGGTTGTAAATTATTTCTATTTCTATTATTTTCATGGGGAAAATTGTTTAGAAATTCTAATAATGTGACTTAGTGTGGATTGCAATCACATAAAACTTCAAACTAATTCTGCTTTTTGGCTTTACAACAGGCCTGCAGCAATACACAAAACATATACAGTACATGTAATCATACCCTCGTATCGACTTGCAGAGCAAACACTAGAGGGCGACGCTATGCCACGATTGCGGCTGCAGGTGTGACCCCCGCAGCTTCCGCGTTACTCTCTTGGTCCCGATGCTGATGGACTGTGGCCCAATGTGCAGGTTAGGTAGGCTTCTGCCTCTACTTGGACACGTACAATTCCAGCTGCCGAATGAGCACATTTATTGGTGGCACTTGAAGCCCGGTCGATGCGACGTTCTCTGCTGTGCAAACTGCAGCAAGATTAAATGGACACGCTAGTGCTGTTTTGTTTCGTCTCCGTGGCTTTTACAGGTAAGGCTTGCCCAATATTCGAGTACTGATCTGGTTGACCTAAAAATGGCGAGTGTAAACTAATAATGGTGATATGTGTGAACAGCATGTTTTTTGAATGTAATGACAATATAAGTACTGTCGTCTCAAAAACACTCAGTTGTATTTGGGAAATGTTTCTTTTGTAGATTGAGCAAGCCTGTCAAAGTGCAACAAAAACTAATCCTGGCCATAAACTTAATGACAGGGCCTGGACAAATATTGATTTATTTAACAATGATTTGAAGTTTCAACAGATATTTTGTATCACTGGCTCTTGTCCGACAGGTTTGACTGCGGGATCCGGCGTGTTGCCTGACGGGCCTCTGATCGCAACCGTGGGAGGCTCGGTGAGGTTCGCCACGACAGTGGATCTCACGGCGACGCCGTTCCTGACATTGTCCTGGATATTTGTCACCGGCAGCGACGTCGAAATACCCGTCATAACGGCCACGCCTTCTCTAAACAACACTCCGCCGGCGTACGACGGCAGGATTACTTTCTTCGTACGGTCTGGGTCTCTGGAGCTCAGCAAGCTGGCGCTCAACGATAGCGGAGAATACAGACTTTCCATCGTAACATTTCACGGCGAAACATTCACTGGCTCTACCGCACTGCAGACGCTTGGTGAGCAGATGTTTCTCCTGTCGAATGTGAGATGATGAGCAGAATACGTTGACGGTACTGTAATTTGATTATTGGGTTATTCATGAGAGAATTCCTTGTCCGGGCTGAAATAATCCATCCACTCTTTATAGAGCTTGTCCTCATTAGACCAGAGGCCTTGAGTGAGTAATCTGGATAATTCTGACAATTTCCTGGGGGGGGGCCAGGCTGCTATCTACGGTGCTCAGGGCTGCTACTGAAGCCCGTAGAAGCATTTTTGAAATCAGCAAATACTGTATAGGGTTAAAGGTAGGCACGTCAATGAATTTTTGGCGGTCCACCTTCGTCAAACAGCCAGGACACCCCTTCCGTCATCGTCAAACCGTCATTGTTTCAAGGCCAAACCAAACTGTAATCGGCAATACTTCATCGTTTCTTTAAATACGCTTCTGCTTCGCTAAATTACAGCCGCTATTTTAGGACCGTCAATAAATTTCATCGGCCCGTCACGACATCATTGTTATCATCTTAGGTCTGGAGGAGCGTCAAACGTGAACCAAACTGAAGTCTTCAAAGAAATGGGAGTCCGTCACTCGATACCGACCCAGTTATTGACAATTATGTTAACGGACAAAAAACACATCCCTCAATGCTTAAACTGTCAATTTTTCCCCTCGTTCGTTATTCACCAACAAAACAGGCGTCTGTCATTGTCGGACGGACAGGTGTCATTTTTAAGAAGCGACAAAGCATGCTGGCAAAGCCTGTTGTGATTGAAAAGTTAGTGTCGGTCCACTAAGTAGGATTCAAATTAAAAGCACTTCCGGGTATCATTATATAAAGGTATGGCTTTGGTGCCCTGTTGGTGCCAGGAAATATGTTGAAGTGTGGGGAGGACCTTCATTTAGGGTAGTGCTTTGCGCCATTTCTATGGGTAATTATAAAAGTTTTCAATCATACTGTCCTGAATTTGCACCAAAATGGGTTCTTCCTTGGCCTGAGTTTTGGTAAACGTTGCATGCTAATGTTATCGTAAAACATACCGTCGCCCATAACTACCACCAGCATGATTTTTTCACCCACAGTTCCAGTCTCCAATGTAAATGTAATGGCCAACAGCACGGACCTGGTGGAGTTCAACAGCACTGTCCGTCTGTCCTGCACTTCATCGGGATCGTCCCTCTCCTTCCATTGGATGAACGGCAGCGGCGAGATCTCAGCCAGCGACAGAGTTCAGCTCAGCGACGAAGGCGCTACGCTCACCGTCGCCCCCGTCACCCGCTACGACCAGAGCTCGTTCACATGTCGCGTGTCCAATCTTGTCAGTGAAGACGCCAGCGAGCCGGTGTCCCTTTCCGTCAACTGTGAGGGCCACTCTGGAAACATCCCGCCCACCAAAACATTTGATCCACCTGTACAACCAAAAAGAGATCCGATAGAAAATACATCAGTAATGTAAATATTAATAGAAGTAACATTTTAACAATCTTAAAAATAACCTAGACCTTACACTTCTCACAATTAAGGTTCATTTTAAAGTCGCGATCACAAAAGACACACACCAAAAACTCAAAACATTGAACATTTATCCTCTCACGTGAAAAAAACAAACATCAAAGAAGAATGGGATTGAATGTCTGGATTGTTAAAAGACATAAAAATAACGTCCCTGGGAATGAGTGAGTTAAGTTATCACACAAGCTAACAGTTAGCCTAGCTTCTTCTATTTCAAGGACACCATACAATATACGTCCGGATTTTTTTTCCTTCGCCGTGTCGGGTTTCAGTCATTTTAAAAATGTGTTAAATCCTAGAAATCGGTACGCTTGTACCTCGCGCTTTACTAGATTGTGCAGGTGTGCCAAATGTTGTGGTCAGTGAATATATAACATTACGTAGTTCCAAAGATATCTTGTGGCTGTTTCCAAATATGTCATCTACGCACCACACTTTTCAGACGGCCCGGACGATACACATCTTGATGTTTCGCCGCTGCAAGAATACATCGCAGAAGGGTCAAATGTCGTCCTTTCCTGCTCGGCCGACTCCAGACCGGCGGCCATGTTTAACTGGTTTGTGGACGGGAAGGACCTAAGCATTTCGGAATCACAACTCTCGCTTATAAACATTCAGCAGAGTGAAAGTGGAAACTACAACTGCCAGTCCTTTAACGAAAAGACTCGGAGATATAAAGAATCGCAGCAATTGCCGATTAAAGTGCTAAGTAAGGACAATTACTCTCTATTTTATGCCAGTTCATCTTCAATTTGCATTCTTATTAATCGTTCAGAAAACACAAATCAGAAATGACTGTTTCTAGTTTTAGTTTAAGAAATACAATTTCCATCTCAATTCTGTGTTCAACAGAGAAAATCTCCGGCACCTCAGTCACGCCATCAATGGGTCATCCAATTGAGGGGATGCCGTTGGATATTACCTGCGCCGCCACCGGGTCGGTCTTCTTTAGACAGTGGACGAAGGGCGGCTCGGCGCTCGTCCCGGACGAGCGTGTGACGCTCCACGACAAAAACAGAACTCTGTCCTTCCGCGCCGCCGCGAGATCGGACAGCGGTCCGTATTCCTGTCGGGTTATCAACCCCATCAACCAGGAAGAAGGAACCGTCAACGTGCTTGTTAATTGTAAGTGATTGAAATTCTGCTCATGTCGGAACAGAGAAGCACTTCAGTGCAACTCGCACAGTAACACAATTGAGATCTGTGTTTGACTGTTGATTATGTACAGAATTGCTGTCAGTGTTTGCGTAACATGTAAAAGCTCTCCAAACCCCGACCTATCTATCCAATTCATTTCAAAGAAAACAACAAATCATCAGTGACGTCAAACCAGTTTACACCAACTTATATCTGGTGCGCCTCTCAAAAAAGTCAATAGTTGATACATGAGGTGAAATGATTTTTAAAATGCAATCATTCTGTTTGGTTTGTGAAATCAAAATGGATTTTTTTCGATTCAAATCGGTACCAAACGCTCTCCAGGACAGATTGTATGACTTTACAAACTTCTACAACTTTGACCATTGCTCTGTCTTGCAGATGGGCCGGACCCTGCCCAAATCGCGGGACCGGGCCAAATAATCGTGAGGCGGACTTTGACGTTAACCTGCTCCGCCGCGTCCGTCCCATCCGCCACGTACACGTGGACGCTACTGAACCACACAGAAGCGCTGCATAATTCTTCAACGTTCGTCAAAGACGACGTCAACTTTTCAGACAGCGGGAGCTACGTCTGTAGCGCGATGAACCGTATTACTGGGGAAAGCGTGTCCGCAGTACATAAGTTGGCTGTGACAGGCAAGTAGAAGCACTGATTCTTAAAACAGGCATTTGGGAACGTGCATCATCACACCATACGGGAAGAGAGATTTCTGGTTGTATACATTGACAGATGAACCAGTTGATCCGTGTCCAGCTGGTTGCATTGCTGCCATCGTGGTGGCATGTTTAATCGTCTGTGCAGCAGCTGCCGGTGGCGGATATGCCTTTTATCGGAAACGGTAAGTATACTAGAATTCCCGACAATGTCTGAGCCGAAAATGTCAGACGGAATAAACATTCTTTGACAAAAGAGCATAACTGAATGCAACATCATGCCAACGTTACAATCTCGCAACACAGGAACAAGCCAAAGAATCGCTCCGACAGAAACAACTCCGACAAGACGGGTAAGTGTCACATGACAACGATTGGACTGAAACTTTTTGTACTTAATCCCACTCGACTGAACATGATGTTGTTTGATTGAGTCATGTTTCCTGGATTGGATTTTTTTTTTTGCAGGAGAAAAAGGCCACGACAACACAGCAGAAATAAAAGATCAGGTACAAAAATTCAGTTAGTCCGAACCGACAGACAAACATTTAGAGATCCTCCAAGAATCAGGAAGTGCGTCTGCCAACTGAGGAACCCGATCACTGTAAAACCCCATGACTGTAAAATTGTAAAAACACAAATGGTTTGAGGAAACCGATTGTGCTCATTGAAGTCATTTCAATTACGTTTTTTTGTGTGGTTTGACAACAGAAGTTTGTTTTACGTTATCATTACTCAACTGTACTTTCTCTTGTGTGGCTCTTTCAAACTTTGAGGTGCACTCAAAGTGCTTTAACATTGCCCTGGTTGCGGGTTCCACGCTCAACTCTTGCGACCATGTCAACGTGTCCTTAAGCAAGAAACTGCACTGCCAGTTCCTCCTGGTTCATCAGTACAACTAAAAAAAAAGAGTTACTGGGGGGAGAAAAAAATTGACTCATTAAAACGGAGTTATTGCTACAAGACTTTATGCTACTTAAGACTTCTGAATGATCAACTCTTCAGCTGTCCTGTCGATTAAAGGCAAAAAAGCCCAAAAATATACTTAAGAACAGCGCTGTACATACTTCACCTCTAAATTCATTAGTCAATTTTTTTACTGCCAATATCAATCAGGAAAAACCCTTCCTTCATATGTAGAAGCAGAGCTGTGACATTCGTGTTTAAAGGGAATGATTGTAAGGACATCGATAATGTTGCCACCATCAAAACTTTTGATTTTGACCGTGTAAGCCGTTTGTCGCCATTCGCCATAAAGCGTAGCTCTCAAATCCCTGCTCCAATTGATCTACAATTTGAGATTTAGTGTTGTGCCATGACTATCAACAAATACACCAAGTTTCATTCCAATCCAAACCTGTTTGGTTAAACCCATTGTTGTCTTGGCCCGGAACGACGACCCGTTGCGAGTCTGATGTGGCGATTTTGCGGAATGAGGGTGCCACTGAATTCATCAATTTACTTTGATGACTGAGTCTGGGATCACGTTTGTATTTCTTTGGACTTTGAACCAGGAAGGAGATACTTGGCTAACAGTTTTATTGTGAGAGGAAGAATGCCTTATCTATCTGTTTTTGTCTAGTTAGAGAAGCGGTACTCATAGTTAAGTTATCCTTTGCATCTTTCAACCAGGAGTTGAACTATGCAGACCTGAGTGATCTCCACCCAAAGGACGGCGCGAGAGTCCGGCCGGAGCTCGAGGACAGCCAGACAGAATATGCCGAGGTCCGAGTGAACAACGGACCTCCTTCCTACGACGCGCACATACGGCGCATGAAGAGGCGAGTCCCGTTAGCAGCCAACGAAGGCAAATTCCGCCCTCAGGTTCACAGCAACGAGTCGTTTCGTCGAAGTGCAGACCAGTCCACAGTTTGACGTCACATGTGGTCACACTTCCTTAATGGCGCGCTAATGAAGGCTTGTTGTTTGCGTAGTCAATTTGCGCGCGCGTTAATCATTCATTTGATGACTGAGGGTTGCAAATGCACAACGTTTGCATGACTAGATTGCGGCTGTACACAGATCTGATCGGCTGGACTGGATTGCAAATTCTTTGCATTTTTTGCAAAATCACTGATCAGTTGTCATAACCAATCGATCAATGACATCATTGATCAGATCCACAAAATAAAACATTACACAAATAAATCCAATCTCATTTACTCAATAATCCGAAATTTGATTTTTTTTTTTGTTATTCATTTCTCATTAAATCATCAGTTAACTGGTTTATTAGAAATCATGGAATAGTGCAATTTATTAAAGACATCTAACATGTATTTATTTTTTGAACAATTGGTTAATTGTAATTAAATTTACTATAAATAATAATGTGCAAAAAATAAATTGTTTTACATATACTGCATATTTAACATAAATGTATTTATGTCATTAAATAACAGTTATTTAATTAAAAATAATGCAATAAGAATGTTTTTTCATTTTATGAAAAAAAATTATATTGCTTGAAAAGCAGCATGCATTGTTATGTTATTATCAAAATTAACCGTTTAACAAATTTCCCACATGCACACATTTGAACTATTTTTTCCTTTCAGTGCACTCCAGTTGACCTCAATTCTGCTATCATCGAAGTATTAACTGTGTTTGTTTTTCTATTTTGCAACACTCAGTCCGCCCCCTTCAACTACTGGGCCAATGCCGAATACGACATTCGTTACCATGATGACCCACGGTCAGAATTAGGTGGTTGTGATGATGCAAGGGACTACTTCTAGCCTATGGTGTGAAGAAAAGGAAAAAAAAAAGCCTCCATAAAGATGGAAGGATTTATTTATTTTTCACTTGTGGAGGCAGCACTTCATCACCATGCCGCTGAATTATACTTAGTATAGCGGCTGCAAGTCAAAATACAGATACCTTGCCTCCACTTTTGGCCAAACATTCAAGTATGTGGTAGTTCTCAGATGCCAACGTTGATGAGGCTGTAAGCTAACGCTAATCTGTGCTAACGCTGCAGTTCTGCTTATCTTTGTAGTGTAGATTGTGCCTCCATGTGATGACCAAATTCTGGTTGGCACATAAAAATAGCTGATCCTCACTGAGCCTTGCTGCTTATTACGCCAGAGACACTCTGTGTGAAAGCCATTTTACGTCACAGATAGTCAAAATGGCTCACTCGCCAAGAAATGTCAAATTTCCAAAATATGCTTTTTAAGTACTGTAAATGTAAAGTGGAGCTGTTCAGTTCACTTCTTGGTGAACAATATAATATATCCCTAGCATCCTAATGTGAATGAATGTATTCATCCGACCAAAGTGAATGTAGCTCGTTTAAATATTGTTTTAAAGATTTTTCAAAAAGTGTAAAGTGGACTAAAAGTCATGTGAATGCGATGTCTCTCAAAGGGGCAAATTAAACACTTCTTCTTGTGGGTTGTGTCCATACTTCTTCTTTTTTTTTTTTTTAATCTTCACATTGTTTAAAGGTTGTAAATATTATCGAGCCAGGAACTCGCCTATTTATGACCTTCAGATATTGCGCGTGCTATCCAAGCTGAGCAGATACCTGTTAAAGATCATCCAATGAGAAGCCGACAAATACAAAATTTAAATATTACATGGGAATGGAAATGTATGGACAAAAGCTGACTTTTATCCATCGACAGTAGTCATTCACAGGGCACATGCATGGAGAAAGACAACCATTTACATTCACACCGTCACGTGGCCCTCACACACGTGAGGCGAACAAACCGCGACACCATCAATGACCACTGTTTATTATGCAAATGTTGCTATTCTTGTCATTTGTGGTGTGTGTTTATACATTAGATTTATGGTGGTTGTGAGCACACGACACGGTTTCACATTGGTGGATAAAACATTATCAAGTTTTAGGGCTCTTACTAAAAATTGCATTCATCCATTTACACTTTGCTAACTCACCTACTGTATTCTTTCTGTAGAAAACAATTTAAACAATTTGTGTCAATCCACCAAAGTGGTGCGTGACATTTGCATCCCCAGAAATTTAGTTTTGATAAATTGACAAAATTAGCTGGGAAATTCATTGTTTTTATTTTTTTATTAGGCAATGTGACCTGATTTGATTGCGATAAATAAATAAAAATAGCCTTTTTTTGTTCCTAAAATTTGATTTTTCTATCAAATCCCTATCAAAAAGAAGGGGTATGAATTTTTTTGTCGTAGGCCACAATAAAGTGACGGTGTTCCTCAGAGGGCCGTTATGATTTAAAAACCATAAGTTTAATTGACATTATACCACAACAAATTGATGGGTAACTCTTTTTAAAAGACAATAATTGTTCAAATTACTCTAAAAATGGGTTTGGTAACAAAACTATTATTGTCTGAAGATTTGTATTTTTATTTATGACATATAATTTGGGTGGATTTTAGCAAGAATCGTGGAAGTTGATGGACAGGATTTGTTTTCATATGCCACATAAATATGATGTGATGGGCCAGATTTGGCCCGCGGGCCATTTTAAAAAAATTCTACCATTGCAAGCAGACAGGTACTGTACCTACCTGTTGGAAGTTTCCACATTCCAAAGTCATGACTCTGCCGAAAATATTCTACATCACTGGGTGGGTTTTTTGTTAGTTTGTTTTTATACAAGCAAGTTATCTGACCCCTCGTCGTCCTAACTTGTTGGAAGTCCAGATATGGCGGCCGTTGAGCGTGTTTGAGGAAAATGAAGTCGTTCTCTTTTCACTTCACCAATTCTCCCACTCGGCACTTGCAAAACATGCGCTGAATCGTAATAATATCAACAATACTGATTAAAATGTGTGCACTACACTAACTAAACTACATGTTTACCGTCGAATTGTGGCGGGTTCCGACATTTGCTTGACGGCTACGTCACGTGACTGTGTCCAGGGGCGCCATTGGTTCATCACCGTCACTTCTTCTGATGCGTTCGCAAACACTTGGGAAAAGTACGGAGGATTTGTTTGTTTACCATGCAAACTGATAACAATTGCGTTCAGGTACACTTGGTGAATGGGTAACTTTTATAAACACAAAATGTGTCGAAACTACACACAAGCCCTTCCAAAGTACACAGGGAGCTATTTGTTGTGAAATTCAAATTCCAAAGTGTTTTAGTGCAAAGTAGAATTGTTGCAATAAATACAAAGTGCAAAGTAGATACAATCCAATTACAGCAAATCAACGATAAACCAAGAAATAATGTGTTTTATTATAAAGTAAATAAAGCTGGAGTGAAATGTCCCATTATATGATTAGTTGTCAACTTGTGTGTTTAGGCCTTCAAGCTTTTAGGATAAATAGCGCCCTCTAGTGGATAACGACCTGAACGTGCTCGTTATCTATTGCTAAATCCCGGATGGTTTTGGTTTCCCGGTACTTCTCACCTCTAGGAAATTTCCACTTTGTCGACATCATCTTGCACAATATACTATAGTTAGTTGTGAAAATGAAGGCGTGGCCAAGTGTCATACAAAAGACTAATTCTGTTAGAACCCCACAACCACAACACAAGATAGTCCACGCTGGGAGAAGATGGTCGCCATCTACATTGTTTTGATGCTGGTACTGAATGGTAAGAGAGAATCTTCAAAATAAATGTACATATATTATGTATATTGATGTTACCTAGTGTTGGATGATTAATCGATCTTATTTGTCAAACTTATCATTATTATTATTGTTATTATTATTACTTAGCAACTTTAATATTACTGTAAACTAATGTAACCAGTTTGAGCATCAAACAATCGTACTTGATGAATCAATTAACATGTAGCTATTATTAATATCACATAGGGATAAGGTAAATTGTATCTAAATAAATGTTTGAATACATACAGCTATAAAATATGCTAATTGAATACAGCTCAACCGTGTTTAACAAATACATACTTTAATAATAATAATTTTTAAAAATATTTTGTTCCTAAAGATTAAGACACCGTAAGTTCCATAACATATATATATATACAACAGTTTGAACATTTAATTAAGTGATCTTCACACCACAAACCACTAGAGGGAGCCAGTATAACAGGCCTCTCCATCTTGTAATCCCTGTCGTGCAGGTGGACAGGCATCGGGCTTCAAATTAAAAATTGCTTGGACTGGTAGCGTGACCGCCGGTTCCAGCACCACATTCACGTGCTCGTCCAACTGCTTGGCTAACTGCACCTACTCCTGGTCCTTGCTGGGCCAAACGTTCAATGGGAGCAAGCTCACCTGGACGCCAGGTGGACTGCACCAGTCGGTGACGCTGCAGTGCACCGGGCGAAAAAATATGGGAGACTCCAGCACCACGAGGGTCATTCTGGAAATTAAAAGTAAGTACAGTGCAGCAAATCGATTTCAATACTGGTGGTAGTACTAGCTAGTACTTGGAGTGTGGAGGAGCCTCGATCTGTCTAACTTTATTTCTACAACAAAACAATGTCAGTCTTGTCTTATACTGAATGATTCTTCACGAACAAAAAAAAACATTTGAGTGGTTTCATGTCACTCACAGTTGTTGACTGTCAAAATAAACATCCATCCATCCATCCATTTTCTGTACCGCTTGTCCTCACAAGGGTCGCGGGGGTTGCTGGAGCCTATCCCAGCTGGCTTCAGGCAGTAGGCGGGGTACACCCTGAACTGGTTGCCAGCCAATCGCAGGGCACACAGAGACGAACAACCAATCACACTCACAATCACACCTATGGACAATTTGGAGTGTCCAATTCACCTGCCATGCATGTTTTTGGAATGTGGGAGGAAACCGGAGTACCCGGAGAAAAGCCACGCAAGCACGGGGAGAACATGCAAACTCCACCCAGGAAGGCCGAAGCCCGGACTTGATCTCACAACCTTTGCACTGGGAGGCTGACGTGCTAACCAGTCAGCCACCGTGCCGCCTCAAAATAAACAGATCTAAGAAATACATATGGCCTAAATCAAGCCCATTTAGCTTTATGCTAATAAAGAAAAAAGCCACATAAAGACAGTGTTCTAACCATTTGATCAAAAGACATCTGTATCGAGCAACGGATGTAATATTTTACATTTTCAGATCCAGTGTCAGTACAAATCAGTCCACCCGGTTCGGTCCCATCTCTGAACCGGTCCGTGGATCTCGTCTGCCGCGCTGATGGAGCGCCACCTCCCACCTCTGCGGTCTGGTACAAAGACGGACAGAAGGTGATCTGGCGGGATCATATGGACCTGCTCCTAAACACGACACTCCATTTCGACTCGCTGCTAGCATCTGATGCCGGATTCTACAATTGTGAGACCGTCCTGAACAAGAAGAGGGTTTTCAGTCTGGGCTACCTGCTAAGCGGTAAGTAAGTACATCAGGAACCAGAGCTCTTTATAGAGACCCGTTTTTTTTGTGTGTGTCAGCCGGCGTTTTTTATTGTCTTTGCAGTTGATACGCAGTGGAACGTCAGCATCAGCGGGCCCGACGACGTGTTTGCGCAACGACTGAGCACGTTCACCTGCTTGATGACGTGCGCCCTGAATGTGGACTGCACCGTGAGGTGGCCGTTCGAGGGCGGCTTCCCCCTGGGAAGCTACGTCTCCGTGCATGAAAACCAGCTCTCGTGGATTCCTTCCGTGGCGGGAACTTTTCAAAATCTCACCTGCGTTGTGGAAAACGTAGCAGCCGGACGCTCGGCCAAGGCCACCAAGATGGTGGAAGTGAAAGGTAACAGCGGGATGATCACAGCTCAGATATTGCCCAATTGACGCCATAATCAATTCAATTATCTTCTTCGGCAGGTGTCGCTCTATCTGGATCCTTGCAGCTCGCTGGATTTTCTATTTTGGTTTTAGGAATGGCTCTGCTATCGACGATTTACTAATAACTCAGTGTTACTTGACTTTCTATTGCGACGTTGACTTATTCTGTATTCTCGCAAATAATTTCATCAAAGTGGTTAACCTTGACTTTTTGCCAATTAAGTGTGAAATTAAACTACCAAGTCAAATCTATTGTTCTCTGGTTATTTCTGAAAAATGTGTGCTGTTCTGCATTTCCACCCTACTGTGATAGAAGTGGGCTTCATTTACATAATCACTTTTTATTTGCACTCAATACACAGCGGTGCCTTCAGATGCAAATTTAATTCAATCCATAATCACACTGATGACCCAAAACACTTGTATCTCAAATTATCTCCCCCCACTGAAATGAATAGAAATGTCTTTAATTCGCTCCAGTCAAAAAAAAATAAAAAATTGACATTTACATTCTTCTGGCATGCCCGCCGTGGCCACCAAGAGGCAGTATAAGTTATTCAGACACAAATGAAAAAAAAAATATATATTTATTCGACTACTACTACTGTAAGTGACTCAGTAAGAGGTTGTATATTTAAAAGAGGATAAAGAATATATGCCAATTAATATTGATTATCTGTCTAATATCCATTGCTTCAAAAACTGCAACCAACAATGCACATGCAACAAAAAGCAGAACCATTTATACACACAAGTGCTGCCTTCCTGAGTGAAAATACTTGTATTGTCTTTGCGGATTTTCACACACACACACCCCGCCCCCCCCCCCTCCCTCCCCAAACTTTGGACTATGCTGATGCAAGTAGAAGCCACCTATTGGTCGTCATGGTAAAAAAAAAGCTGGTCTCACCCTTGGCCCGGCTCAATATGGACGAGATGTGGGCTGCTTCATTTGCATCAAACCGGCTAACTATATTTCATCGACAGACAAGAAATAGGGTGTGTAAAGTAAAATTCGATTTGGCTATTTTGAGAGAGATAAAAAAAAAAAAAGCACTCGTGTTATTTTGACACCAGGAAACTATAAAATGGTCAAAAACTGCACAATATGTCTCATTGAAAACGTTGTTTTCTTCAACGCGTCTTCCGCGTCTTTACTGCATACGTTCAGTGAACAATTAACATGATTGATGGTCGCATGTTGACCATAAAGCGCCAGTTGGCCGGCGAGTGTGGATTTAGCATTGCGGCGCTTTGTTTGACTCGATGACGACCTATGACCAGCTCGTGTTATTGATTTACTCGCAGCTAAAGGCAAGCTATTGTGACGCACGTCTGGAAATGTCAATGACTCATTTTTTTTTTTTTTACATACTTATGAAATACTAAAGGCGTGTGAATCACAGAAAGCAAACAGATGAGGGAGACAAAGGCCTCCGGTGCGTTTTGACTCATTACTAAGAAAGCCCCTCATATCTTACTGTATTTGCCTATAGATGATCTCACCCTGTCCTATATGGATTTAAGATATGAATGTTAGACAATAATTAAGTTAGTTTTACATCGTAATCAAAACACCTGGCGTTGCCACTTGAGTTTAGGCGTGTTCCAAAAACATTTTCATACTTCTGGTGAGTTGTTGAATGTTTAGTACGTAGTTGGAGGTACTGAAACCCACCAGGTTCCTTTGTGCAATTACCAAACTTTTTTTTTTTTTTTTTAAATAAGATACCCGATTTTTTTTTCTCCAACTTAAACACACAGGTTTACTGGTGGACATAATTTCTAATTGAAATCCTGAATATCTCTTTTTTTTTGGGGGGGGGGGGATCCTGACTATCTGGAGCAGATAGATAGACAGATAGATAGAATATAAAAGGCAGTGGCCCCAGAATTGAACTCTGTGGGACACCATATGTTCCATGACAATTCAGAAATGTGTGGTGTTCCACAGGGTTCAATTCTGGGGCCACTGCTGTTTACATTCAATCTATATAAAAAAAAAAATATATATATATATAACAACAAAAAAAAGGCAGTGCCGGTTGTCTTTTTTTAAAGTGCTGTGTAAATATGGAGTGGAGTTGAAGGATGTCAGTCAGCGTCCTAACTGCATGATTTGCAATGCCAAGTCCAGCACAACTAGCTATCGAGCAAAACTTTCTCAATTCAAGATGAAAAGAACCAGATTCAATGAAAATAATACTCTCCCTCTTCATTTTGTTTAACAATAAACCCTATACCTATGACTTGAATTAGAAAAATAAATAAATCCCATTTAAATTTTCAATAAAGGGTTTGGTAAATGTGTATAGGAAACCGGTGGGATTCAGTACCTCCAACAAGCCCAAGACCCGCCGATCTATACCCTACATAAGCGTCATCCATCGATATGGTGGCTGTGTGACGAGCAAGTATTTCAACAATAACAAGGTGCATACGACTCTATCGGATCAAATAAAGTCCTTAGCCTTGAATAAACAGCATCCCTGCACCCCCCCCCCTCCAAGTCTCGCTAAACATACCCCTTGTCATCATTTGTCATGTGGAGAACTTCACCCAAGATGGCAAACAAAGATGGAAGACAGAAGCCACCTACAGATAAGAAGCAGCGTGTTTGAGGAGATGGGGGGGGGGGGGGGTAGACCACGTATATAATGGTCGCAGAAAAGAGGTGGTGGTCCGACGCCTCAAAATGGAGAGAAAACAGGCTGCCGTGCTGCTGCTTTCAATAAAAGGTGACAATGAAGTGATAATTGTGGAGTGGTTCAGGTTCAGCATTCTTCCACTTCTTTTTCATCCCCACCAGGACTTCTGTTTTCTAGCGCCGTGCAGGTCCTGCCGTCGTCCAACCCGGCTGCGGTCGGGGACAACCTGACGCTCTCACTCTGGCCGGTGGGCGATCTGATGGGGGGCAGTTGGGCCGTGGGCGACACGTTCATCCTCACCTGGCTCGGGGACCAGCAGGCGGTTTTCCCCAACCACAGCGGCAGGGCGACGGTGGACGTCGGCACGGCCGCGCTCACCCTCAGGTCGCTCACGCTGGAGGACTCGGGGGTGTACGTGGTGCGGAGCAGCGATCCGCCGCCGCTGAGGGCCAACGTCTCCGTTACGGTTCTGGGTGAGATGTTTGATGCTTTTCATGGAGACAGATTGCGGATCAGCTGACAAAACTACAGATGCCTTTGAGTTACAAGTGACCCGACTTGTGAGTTTTTCTGCATACAATCAGTCGTTCGGCCGACTTGCTTTGATGGTAAAAAGTAGGGGTGTGCCCCCCCCCCCCCCAAAAAAAATTGATTCTCACAAGAATCGCGATTCTCATTTAGTCCGATTCAGAATTGATTTAAAATGTCCCAAAATTGGAGCCGTCTGGTTCCACGCGATCTGATACGCTGTGAGGTCGGAGCCACATTAAACAGTAGAAGGAAAAAGTCACGATCAAGTTATTCCAATAAAAGGTGTTTTTTTGCAGCGTAGGAAGAGCATATGCCGGTGAGTAATGTTAAGATGCTTCTCTGTATGCGTTTAGTATGAACAGCCGTTCTTTTGAGTGATAAAAGTGCCGCGAGTAGCACGCTAATTAGCATTAGCGAGTTAGACTGGAGTAGATTATGCGGATTCTTTGCACATCTATAAAATGAAGCAAAAATCATTGTCAATCAAACCATTTTGAATCAAAAATCGATTCTGAATTGAATCGCAGACCCAAAAATCTGAATCGAATCGTGAGACAGTCAAAGATTCCCACCCCTAGTAAAAAGATTTGCAAGAGCAATAGATAAGACAAAAATACTGTACAAACAGTGTCATGTCAAAATATGCATCAATCATCATTACCAAAGATCAACAATCTTATAAAACGATCCTACGGCTATTGCTCTCTGTAGGTGTAAAATGCAGGATGGTAGACGATTGAGACATTAGAAAATCTCTTTCTCATCGGCAAAAATGAGGCAGAGCTTATAATACTTCCTGTTTTCACGCTTCATTCAAATGTCCAGTGTTTACAACCGGATTTGAGAACTGAATTCAACTTTTGAATGCATGTGTCCAACTGTTCGATGCTTCCAAATAGACACAACCTGCTTTTTTCTCTAACAAGGAGCTTGTTGTCAAAATTGTCAGTGGATTATTATTTATTATTTATATTTGATCCATGATGTTTCAAATAAAGTGTGCGAGTCAACAGTAGCTCTGCTCCGACCATTTAACAAGTGCACTTACGTCACACCTTTCTTGTCAACCTTTACATAGCAACAGCAAAAGACCACCCCTGAAGCAATATTGAGAATATTAAGAACTTCATGTGATTCATGCGCTTATAAATTGCGTGCGTGCGTGTGTGTGTTTTGGCTTGCGTTGCCCTTTTCGCTCACGGGAGACTTGTCGTCGCCACGCGCAATGGCATCAGCTCCTGTTTGACTTGTCTTGTGGTTTTACGCTCTATTTGGAGAAACACCTTCATCAACATAATCGTCATGAGCTTCAAGCATGTGTTGCGTTTTTTTTCTTTTCTTTCTTCGTCATATGAAATATACATACAGTATTATATAACGCAATGTTTTTATACATTTTTATAATACTGACTGGGGGTGTCAGGCGGTTCAAATTTTTAATCGTAATTAATCGCATGACTTCAATAGTTAACTCACAATTAATCACAAATTTCATCTGTTCTAAATGTACAATAAAATGTACAATAAAATATTAACATAAAAGTGTTAACATAAAAGTGGAAAAATGGAAAACTAATAGAAATGTGGCTGCATCTTTTAGTCATTGATACAGTAATTCATAATAATTCATAAAATTGAGTTAGAATTAAAAATATGTATTGCATTCACTTGAAAAAAAAAAGTCCTGTTTTTCTGGGTAACTTTTTAGGGGAGCTATGTTTTTTTTCTGTTTTATTGAATATTTTTTCCCAGTTTTATTATTATAATTTTTTTTTTGTTTAAAAAAAAGTTCTGTTTTTCTGAATTATTTTTTTCTGTTTTTTGAGTAATGTTTCCCTGTTTTATAAAATAGTTATTTTTCTGTTTTTCAGATATTTTTTTTAAAGGGGTTTTCCCTCAGAGATTAGAGAACAAACCACAATGCAGTATACACATTCATCCCTTTATTGAAAGCCAATAAGTAAACATGACCATCTTATTGGATATGAAGGAATGCGGGAAAGTGTCCGCTTCCGCTATTAGCGAGTCTGCACTTGGAGTCACGAGGTAAAAAATAAAAATAAAAATACTATAATATTTTTTTTCTGTTTTTTTGGGATATATATTTTTCTGTTTTTATTTATTTATTTATTTTTTTTGAATTTTTTTGTTCTTGTTTTGAATTTTTTTTCTTGTTAAAAAAAAAAACAATTCTCCTGTTTTTCGGGAAAAAAATGTCAGCCTGTTTTTCTAAATATTGTTTGGACAGAAAAAAAATATTCAGAAAAACTTAAAAACTTTATTTTTTTCTCTCAAGTGAATGCAATACGCTTCCGTAACTTTAGGAACTTTAAATTAACTCAGAATAAATTTTGACACCCCTAATACTAACAAAATGTCAATAAATTCATTTTTAGAAAAAATGTAATTTTTTTTTTTTTTAAAGGTCTTGGTCTGCATGGTGCAGCGCGGTCTATAAATTCCCAAACTAGACTTGCCCCAGCACGAAAATGAAGCTGCTCCAGTTTTTGCACCCAGCGCAAATGCGCCTGTCTCATCACAGATAGCATTATGTTAATAAATATCGTCTGTATTGTACCAGAGCCCGTTTCCAACGTGACCCTCGGGGCCAATCAAAGCCACCTGCTGGAGTCATCCCCAGCGTTGCTCACATGCTTCGTATCCTCGGGATCCTCGCCATCTTTCCGGTGGTTCAACGGCAGCTCGGAGGTAACGGCCCACCATAGAGTCACGCTCTCCGACGGAAATTCCACCCTGGCCATCCTCACCGTGAGCCGCTACGACGGCGGACCCTTCAGGTGCTTCGCATTCAACCCCGTCAGCAACGGCACCAGCGACCCGTTCTCCTTCACCGTCATCTGTGAGCGTTACCGTTCAAACACATTCGCACCCAAGGGAAACCGATTTGAGATGTTCCATCTCCCTCCTCAGACGGCCCAGACAACATGGCTCTGACGGTCAACGAGCAACACGCCGCCACTTCCTTTGTGAGCGGCAGCAACCTGACGGTGCGATGCTCGGCCCAGTCCGGTCCGCCGGCTCTGCTTCGCTGGGCTTTCGGGGGCCGCTTTCTAAACGCCACGGGCCCCTCGTTGGCACTGGTTCACGTCAACCAGGGCCATAGCGGGCCTTATTCTTGCTTGGCATTCAACAATGAAACCAAACGGAGCAGCAACATCACCAAAGACATCCTCATAACTAGTGAGTAGTCATATATACAGTATCATATTATATATGTGGTTCTAGGTGTGCCCCCTCTAGTGGTACATAGAAGAATAACTGAATTAACTGTTGTAACTGCATAATGTTACAGTTGGACGCACTTATTTTAAATCATGGGCGTCAAACTCACTTTTGTTGCAGACCACATCGGAGTTATGGTATCCCTATGACTTGAACCCATACAAATGTATGAGCCCTCATATTATCACATACACAACAGAATCCAGTAAAAAAAAAAAAAAAAAGGGGATGGTAACAAATATTGCACAATGTTATTATAAAAAGTGAAGACAATTAGCAATTTTGGGGTATTTTAGCAAGAAACTTGGAGTCGATACACGATTTGCGGGCCACATAAAATGATGAAAAAAAAAGAAGAGCTAATACCAAAAAAACCCCCGCAATATTGTGCTTTTGTACTTAACAGCAACGCATATAAATAACCTACGATCTCTAATAACACTTAATATTGAGGCACATATTGACTTTGGTTCACAAATATATTACGTTCCCTTTCATCTGACAATTAGCGTAGATTTTAAACATAGAAGGGCCAAAACATGCCTTGTGAAAATTAAACTGCACTAAATAACTAGCCACCAGAGGGTGCTAGAACTGCACAAATGGAAATCAACCAGACTTTTTTTTTCTTAACAGATGTGCTGCTTTTAATATTGTGACATGACGACAACGATATTGTGGCAGTTTTAATATCGCGATATCACAATATTGCCGATATCGTTACATCCCTAAAATTGGCAGCAGTCGTGGTAGAGTAGCAGTAAGTAAGATGCTTTATTAGTAGTCATATTAGTGATGTTAGCACTAAGCGCATCGTCATATTAATAGTAGTAGTAGAGTATCAGCAGTAGTAGTAGCATCCGTTATACTGCATGATGCTAGTGACGCGTTCTTTGTCTCCATGTCTAGAGTCGCACACGTCAGCGTTGAAGCCGCACACGTTTCACATGTGGCTCCTTCTCATGACGCCGTGGCTTGGATTCCTCCTGCCCGCACTCGGTAAGAGATGCAACATGATCGCCAATGACTAAATGTAACAACGTACTGTTTTTATTTATTTATTATCATTATTATTATTATAAAAGTTTTGCCCAACTATACACTCATCAGATGCAACATTAGGGACTCGATTTACACCGTCATTCCCAAAATAGAGTAGATATTGCAACGTTCAGTGATTTTACATTCGTGTTCTCTCTGGCTGCTTTCATTTTGCTGCCAAATATGGTTGAGACGCTGTAAAGCCATTTTATCCCAGGGGTGTCAAATGGTGGCGAAGACAATACAGTACTGTGCTATGAAATGAGCGGCATGGTGGTTAATGCTAAAACAAGGACTGCTTGTCTGTTCACAGATGATGACGGCCACCTATGAACAACACGTGGTGCACGCATGGACAATATTTGTGCAATCAGACTTCAAATAGCATTTGACAGTTGTTTTTTTAAAGGGTGTCAAAAAAAAAAAAAAAGAGTCTCATTTTGCTGGAAAATAATTTAAAATTATTGGCTTCAATAAAAAAGCTGGAGGAATTATATCTTGGTGATTTATATGGCAATGATTTGTTTTTCCAGAGATTGCAGAGTTCTTCAGATATCAGTATTTTACTAAATGAAACAAACAAACACTTTAATTAGTTTAATAATCATATTAATAATATTAACACATTTAACTAAATTGGTCTTCCCAGAGCTGTCACCTTATCGTGCTGAAGGGTTATGCGTGTTGTAAAATTTTCACAGTCATATATTCTTTTTCCTCTGCACAGAATGACTATTTAGTGGCGTACTGGTGAGCTATGGGAGATGTGAAGTTCCGGGTCATCCAGGGCAAACAGGTCCTAGGTGAGGGAGCAGGCATTGCACGGGATGTATTTTCACAATAAATAAATATATCCACACATTTCTAAACAATACACAATTGCTTAGCTTACTATATCTTAAGTAAAGGCGAAAAATGTCAACCTTTTTTTTGTACGAGACTGAAAAACTGAAAAAAACAAACATTTTTGGACACACCTGATGTCAAATCAAAAATGTATGTTTCAACCCGACTTCAATTCTATTGTAATGTGTGCCCATTGTATCATAATGTTTGCCTTCGTTTCATGCGATGTAACGTACTGAGCATAATAAAATATTTATCCAGTTGACACGGGCTATTGAAAGTGCACAGAAAGTGCTTGGCGCCATCACAAACATGGCAAACGGGTGAGGGTGGATCAAGTGCAAACACCAAGCAGTTTCGTTTCACTTTAAAATGCCACCGAGGCCCTCACGCACGTGACGGTAATGATAGGGACTTCGTATAGCAAAATGATGAGAAAGCAAAAATGATTTGCATTATTGCCATTCAGCGGTGCCGCAAATAAAAGACAATTTGCGTGTTCCGTGCCACTGATCTATCGTAAGGCACATTTTATTTATCATGTCATCCTCATCAACTGCTTGTGCAAAAATGGCATTTTTGTTTAACACCAAAATATTGACTGTTAGCGAAACGTATTATTTTTGTGTGCTTGCGTAACTGAAATTGGCTGACCTCAAACTGTTCAGCACACAACAATTCTTTTTTTGTGTGTCTAATTAACGTCTGAGGTAATATTGCTGTGGCTCAAACGTCCTTAAGTTCAGCGCTATCAAAAAATGGGAGGATACAGTTGTATGAAAAAGTTTGGGCACGCCTGACAATTTTCAAGGTTTTCCTTTAAAAATCATTTGTTGCTTGGGTCAGCAATTTCAGTGAAATATATCATATAGGAGATGAACACAGTGATATTTGAGAAGTGAAATAAAGTTTATTGGATTCACCAAAAGTGTGCAAAAATTATTGAAACGAAAAGTAGACAGGTGCTTAACTCATTTGCTCCCCAAAACGTCTTTATACGTTTTTATGGGAGGGGGGGGGGGGGGGTGATGCAGCCTCTTAACTGAAGAGGTCGCTTAAAACAATGGTAGTTATTACAAAAACGGCCAGCAGGTGGCAGCAGAGCATAAGAGATCAACTAGGGCCATGTTGCGACAAGCTCTCTTCCGCAGTGTTTTCAACAGGTTTGTGAATAATTAGGAAACTTCGCTATATTCAAATGGTAATTGCTAAATGCTAAATATTTGTTTGGTAAGACCATTGACCCTTGACCTATATAGACACATGAAGCTAATCATGAGGTATTTAATTCCAAGTTATTCACCACTTTGCATCTTCTCTGAAGAGTGGCAACACGGGAGCCTCAAAACAACTCTCAAATGACCTGAAAACAAAAGATTGTTCAACATCATGGTTTTTGGGGAAGGATACAAAAAATTAATTAAAATCATTTCAGCTGTCAGTTTCCATTGTAATGAATATAACAGTGAGGAAATACAAGACCACAGGCACAGTTCTAAGTTAAGGCCCTGATTTACTTAAATCACTGAACAACAACAAACCATTTCAATTAACTGATTCTGCAAAGTTATCTTTTGTTAGTTAAACACCAAAATATGGAATATTGGCAAACATTATTTTTGACTGAACTAAAAATATGGCACTGGCTGATGTTTCCAGTGTTTATTCACCATCTGAAGGAATGTCACCGGAGCTCAAAGGTCCCTTAAGTTAAGTCAAAATTGAATAGAACGTGTGAGTGTTGTCCCCCCCACTCCCACGACAAGTGGATGGAAAGTTGCCGGGCAAGAAGAAAGGTTTACAGTAAATGGACACTCCCGCGGCCCAGCTCCGGGAGGATCAGGGCAAAACAGGGGCGTGGTGGCTTTGTGGCGGCGGTGCTGAGCATTTGCATCAACAGAAAGTTGTGCACGGCAAATATTTGCTATCAAGGCAGCGAGCAGGATTGGTCACCGTTGAGGGATTGGAATTATTGTAGCTTGAGAAGGCCCAAAGGGAACGCAGCATGGAGCCTCCGTTAATGCGTCTCATCATCATACTGCTGTTATCCTGCTCAACAGGTAAGACTTGGCAAATCTCTTTTAAATCGAATGATATTAAGTTAAGCAGTGCTAAAGGCAGACAAATCACTATCTGCAGATGCGGCCGGTCAGGGTATATTCGCCTCGGAGAACCCAATCGCCGTAGGGAAGAACGTCACCCTTTCCAGCGAAAGCCATGTCACCACGGGTGTGTGGCTCTTCAACAATAACCTGGTGGTCATCATTTTCCCCGGAGGACCGAGCATCACCGGCAACTGGACGGGCAGGGTGCTGTTCAATTCCACCTCCTCGGCGTTGACGGTAATGACGCTCGGGCTGGGGGACTCCGGGACGTACACGCTCCAGGACGTGGCTTCCTCCCCTTTCCAGTTAGTGCTGTCGGTTCAAGGTAAGGACTTGGTTTCAAGATAATTGTATTTCCCAAGATAAGCAGGAGAAAATGGATGGATGGATGGATACATGGTTGTCTTTCATGCCTGATTGACGACTGATCAATTGATTGGTCCAGATTGTCTGTTGTTAGCTCAGGTAGGATCCAGCTTCCCCTTGGTGAGGAACACGATAACAGAAAATGGATGAATGGGTCGGTTGGATGAAAGTTTGTCTGTCTCTCCGTACCCTGTGATTGCCGGCATGGCTCAAGGGCAGCACAGCTTAGGTGGTATAGTGACTGCCTCCCAACCTGAAGCTTGCGGGTTCGATCCTAAACCCTTGTGGACCATGTTGATGTGTCCTTGAGCAAGATACCAATCCCCAGTTTCTCCTTATGCTGCGTCATCGGTAGTTAAAAAGAGGGGGACGGTCTTAAAAGTGTTTTACATTTACATTTGTCTGGTTGCCACTCCAAGTTGTAGTCTACTCATTGTCCACTTTAAAATGGCATAGGCTCCAGAGCTTGACCTTGACTCAGAACTGGATAAACATTAGAAAATGGATGGACAGATGGATGGACTTCAAACGTGCTTTTCAGTTGATTGGCAACTAAACTAGGGGTGTAGTCTGCCTTTTGCCACAGTGACCACCCCAACTCTGAAAAGGATAAGTGGTAGAAGATGGATGGATGGATGGATGGATGTCTGCCAGGTGGGGGACTCTCCTGAGTCCCGACTTAACCTGACAGAATTCGAAGTCGAGTTATCAATTTTAGGCCTTCCGATTTGCTTGACTTAATCTCTAACAGCCTGCTATTTTCATCGCTTACTTTCATCAGTCCACAAAATGCTTCTCCATTTCTCCTTAGACCAGTCGATGTGTTCTTTGTAACTCCAGACCGTCTTTGATCAACCTGGAGTTGATCATTGGCTCAGTCTTTGGCAATCCGACTACTGTTTGATCCATTCGAATGGTCGTTTTCGTCTTTCTTCTTCAACTCTCTAGTTTTGCTTTCCATTATAAAGCATTGCCAACCATTTTGGCCAAGCAGCCTATCATTTTCTGCCCTTCTTTGTACAACCCCCCCCCCCCTCCTCCTCCGATCAAACGTTTCATTGGAGTACGGTGATCTTTTGAACAATGTCTAGGTAAAACTAATTGTTTGAGTTTTTATCATTAGCTAATTTAGTATTTTTACATAAGTTCATGTTAGCAAAGCTATGAGAAGGATTTGTTGTGATAGCATAGAAGCCTGAGTGAATAAAAGAGGGGAACTATTTTGTGAGCAGAGACGGTTTTTATGCTGTTGCCAAGTTATCTAAAAGCGTATTAGCTCATGGTTAAAATTTTTTATATTTTCTTCAAATCTATACAGCCCTTTCATTTTTAAAACCAAAGGGGCATATTAGCTCAGTCTGTACTTTTTTACCTTTAATTTAGGAGTTGAAATTGTTCTTTGACTTTTCTCTACTTATTCTAAATACTGAGTGAGTATTTTTTTGCTACCCATAGTTAGTTCCAGTGTTTGACAAACCATTTTGTCTGTCCACAGAGCCTATTTCGGGTGTGAGCATGACCACAAACGGCAGCAACCTGGTAGAGTACAATGACACGGTGGCGCTCACCTGCGCCGCGGTCACAGGCACTTCGCTGTCTTTCACGTGGCTCAACGACACGGCCGAGGTGACGCCTGGCAGTGACCTCCAATTTAGCGAAGACGGCTCCCAGCTCATCCTCACCAAAGTGACGCGCTACGACGAGGGCCCGTTCAGGTGTAACGTGACCAATGGCATCAGCCATGGAATCAGTTCATCTGCACAATTCAACATCAGCTGTGAGTTAGAAGCATTATTATAGCACTGATAAAAACAACCAATCATAATGTTTTGATAGCTTTTTAACCGCATGACTGACACCTTCCCTGATCTTTCTTTCTGGGCAATAACCAGAATTAGCTTCTGGAAATTATACCCCGAACTAAACATCAGCGGCTCAGTAGCTCAATGACTATCCCTCTCCGTTTCTCCAGACGGACCCACGGACGCCGCCGTGTCAGTCGCGCCCCCGATGCACACCCACATCACGGGCTCACACATCACCCTGTCGTGCTCGGCCGAGTCCAAGCCCCCTGCGGCGATCACATGGATGCTGGATGGGGTGAACCTCAACCACACCGGGGCGCAACTTGAACTACCAATGGCCGCGGAGAACCACTCGGGGGACTATCAGTGTCTCCTTCACAACTCTGTCACATCCAGGTTCAGCAGTGTGAGCGCAATGATCAGGATCATGGGTAAGGTGTTAGAAAATGGATGTGTTAGAAAATGGATGGTTGTCAGTTTGTGGCCTATGAATGACTGAAGGCAAATCTGCCATGCAGCGTCAAGCGCAGAAGCAGTCAGCTAAGATAGGCCCCAACTCACGTGTGACCCTCAGCAGGACAACTGGTCGAAAAAATTATTGGATTAGGACCCATTTTCCTGTGAGCCTGAACAGGATAAGCAGCAGGAAATTAAGTGGATGGTCACCTGTCCATCAGTGCCACGCGACTGACTTGATGACCAATCCATGGGATGGTGTGGTTTTCACCCAAGGAACTGGAATAGGCTCCAGTTTTTCGTGACTCTGATCAGAACATGTGGTTGAAAATAGATAGTGTGTGTTCCTGTAACCTTGCCGTACAAAATGGTCGTCTTAAGTAGAAAACGGATTAATTGAGCGCTGTTGATGATTGACTGATGTCTAATCCAGGTTGGAGTCTGATTGTAGTCTCTTCAAAAGGATAAGCAGCATAAAAGTGGATGGATTATGATAGGTCATGTTGTTGTCCTTTCAGACGGACAGTATTGCCCGCACGGCACAACACATCTCAAGTTGGTTATATTCCAAACAAAGATTTGCTGGTTTCATGCAGGCTTACATGCAGGACTGGTTTTCAGGCTAAAGACACAAAAGTCAACCTCATATGAGATCGAAACTAACAACATCAAATCTTTTTGCAATGATGTTTTACAATAAACAAGAATCTGTCCCACAGCGCCAATAACAGCCGTGAAGGTGAATCACACGGGCGGAGTGCCGGTGGCCGAGGAGTCCTTCGCCCTAAACTGTCACGTAAGCGGAGTGGCAGAAATCATCCAGTGGATGAAGAACGGCGACCTGGTGTCCGCTGACAACACCACGATCTTTGACGCGGGGAACCAGACGCTGACTCTGAACCCAGCCCGGCCCTCAGATGCCGGCCAGTATAAGTGTCAGGCTTTCAACGCCGTGAGCAACATGACCAGCAGTCCCTACGCCCTGGAAGTCTACTGTAAGTTAAAACGTTTGTTCAACTGACAAAGCACTGATTAAAAAAATACAGATCTCAAATGTCTTTTAGTATTACCTCATTTGTAGAGACTAAAAATCCTACTTGAATTTCATTAGTTTTGAACATTAGCTGACAAGAAGGTAGGTATAGTCTCAAATAAATATGTCATCTCCCAACAGCAGTTGTGGGGCTGTGGGGTCGTGACCGAAAGAACAAGATCCCAGACTCAAGCAGCCGAAATGAGTTTCCTCCGCAGGGTGTCCGAGCTCTCCCTTTGAGATATTCGGGAAGGGCTCGGATTCGAGCCACTGCTCCTCCAACGTTGAGAGGAGCCAGTTGAGGTGGTTCGGGCATATGGTTCGGATGCCTCCTGTACACCTCCCTGCTGTTCTGAGCATGTCCCACCAGTGGGAGACCCCCGGGGATGACCCAGGACTCGCTGGAGAGACTATGTCTCTTGGCTGGCCTGGGAACTTCTTGGGATCCCCCTGGTGGAGAAAGATGAAGTGGCTGGGGGAAGGGAAGTCTGGGCAGGCTAGGACGGGGGTGCATTGATACTGTGTCGATGAATTGTCTTACTCGTGAGCAAGCTCATATACGGACATTAAGCTGGATACCAAAGATATCCAATAAATGTTTCAATAAATGCATTTCTTTCCAAAGACATGAGAGGGTAGCACAGAATTGGAACTCCGTAATCCCAACCATCTTTAGGTACCACCCAAAAGTTATCTTTGCTTGTTTTTGAAGACGGCCCGCATACGCCGGTGATCTCTGCACCCTCCGCGGCCCTGACTGGAACCCAGGTGCTCCTCAATTGTTCCAGTAGCTCCCATCCTCCGAGCGTGTACAGCTGGCGCTTAAACGGCACCGAGGTGGCTAACACCGGCGAGTACCTGACGGGACCGTTGACATTCAACACGAGCGGGATATACGCCTGCACGGCCTTCAACAATGTCACAGGGAGAAACAGCACCGCGTACCACATGCTCACTCTTTTGGGTAAGTGGCTCAAATAGTGGCCTCTGAGAGACATCATATTTCAGTTTGTTACTGATAAGTGATAACCAACCAAACCACAACAGCAACTACTGAGTGGTTAACGCTCATGATCCAATTCTCCCCCCGTGCCTCAACCTTTCCACAGCTCCGGTGAGCGCAGCCTCCGTGACGGACGCTGGAGATCATCCAATCCTGAACCGCACGTTCAACCTCACCTGCGAGACCGTAGGAAGCGTGGAGTCCATCACCTGGCGGCATCACGGAGCCCCGCTGTATACCGACGGCAACATGAGCCTCTCCTCGAATAACGCCACCCTGACTTTTGACCCCGTGTCGATGTCCCACAAAGGGAAATACACGTGCAAAGCTTCCAACCCTCTCAGCAGCTTCACCAGTGAAAATTATACCCTCAATGTCATATGTGAGTTGTGTTTTACATGCCGTGTCATAACAAAACGATGACACAGCTGTTGTATCAACAGTATTATGGCAACACAATATTTCTGTTTTAGACGGACCCGGGGTGCCAAATGTCACGTTACCCATTGTGACAATGGAAGGAAATAACGCAACACTCAGCTGCAGTGCCTTGTCGTACCCCGCCAGCCAGTACACGTGGTCCTTCAATGGCACCCGTGTGGCCAATACGTCCGTGTACCAAACAACTCCTCTCAGCACAAATATGAGCGGGACGTACACCTGCACGGCCAGCAACACCATCACCGGCGACAACAGCTCCGCCAACACCATGTTGACCGTTCTTGGTAAGACCGTGTGATTATTTTCCAGAAAAAAAAACAAGCAACAAGTAACAAAATACACATACTTAGTCGCTGTACTACCGCAGTGAACTTTTTTAATACAAAAAATATATATTTCTACCACTGAAAACAGCAAATAAACCATCTTTGCGTTTGCTTGTTTTCAGAGAAAATCAATCATGTAAACGTAGACGTGCCAGTGCATCCTCCCGTGGAAGGATATTTTTACATGATGATGTGCAACGTGTCCGGGCCTGCTAACCAAGTGTTGTGGCAAAAGAACGGACAGCCCCTAATCACGGACGCCAGGATCGAGATGTCTGTGGATAACCGCACCGTCACCATTAACCAGCTGCACCGGAATGATTCTGGACAGTACCATTGTTTGGCTATGAATCCGGCTCAGCTCGTTCCAAGCTCTCCTCATATGCTCCTTGTAAACTGTGAGTATGACGCGGATTGATATTTCTTGACACTTACCGTATTTGCCAATGGTAACACACATGTGCGTTTAGTGTAACCAAAGGGATTTCTACCAGCCAATCAGCAAAAGACAATGGTGCATATAATTAGGGGCTTTTGTAAATAGGGAAATGCTTTTATTGGTCCACACAAATGCATTTTTTAAATTATATATATATATAATACTATCTATACGTTTTAATGCATTTATATTTAATTGCTAATATTAAAAATTGTATTTCAGATATTTTTAAATATTTTATTTCTTATTTACAAAAACATTTTTACTTTGCATTTAGAAAAAGACATTGACATTTATTTATTTACGTATTTATACTTGTATACCATATAGCATCTTCTCCTATTGTTTTTTTTTTTTTTTACACAAACAAGGAATGTAAAGAACTAAACCATGCTTTCAATACAAATCAATGGACATTGCACCTCTAGTGTGTGAAATATAAATATATATATATATTGAGCTGTCAAAATTCCTCCGTAAGCTGCACTAACATCAGACGTTTTTCGCGGAGGATCCAGAAAAGATGCCAGTATTATTTGTTACATCTGTTTACATGCGCTGAGCCACCAATTGTGTTCAAATATTCGCTGCAATAACACACAGATGCCATTTGATCGCCCATCTATGGACTTTTGCGTTATTAGTTAGTAAGCGAAACAGAAGCTATGTGGTTGTTCTACATACACCACATATAATTGTATTTGTTTTATGCTTAGTTTGACAGTAAACATGTGTTTTGGTCATGTTATCAATTTGAGGTGAGGTGTTTATTTAATTCAAGACACTTACCAACTGTGTGTTTTTTTTGTTGTTGTTGCAGTTGGACCCGAGACGCCAATGGTTTACGGTCCGACGATGGCCTTGGAGGGACAGTCTGTAAACTTCAGCTGCTCGGCGGTGTCGCTGCCCGACAGCCACCTCAGTTGGTGGCACAACCTCACCCTGGTTGCCAACAGCTCCGTGTTTGCGACGCCGCCTTTGACGTTAAACATGAGCGGAGAATACACCTGTAAGGCCTGCAATCCCGTGTCGGGAAAGAACAGCACCAGCGTCCTGATGCTCCAAGTTATTGGTAAGAATCCACAAGAGTCCCCAAATGTTTTCTTTATGTATAAAAACATCAGTCAAAATCATACTTCCTTGACACTTAATTACTCATTTCTCGCTAGCTCACAATTTTGACCATTTCTCACCGTCCTTCAAAAACTTGTACACACTTTGTCCATTCGCTACCAAAATGGGAGATCGACAGACGGATCGGTGCAGCGTCTGCAGTGATGCGGACGCTGTATCGGTCCGTTGTGGTGAAGAAGGAGCTGAGCCGAAAGGCAAAGCTCTCGATTTACCGGTCGATCTACGTTCCTGTCCTCACCTGCGGTCACGAGCTGTGGGTCGTGACCGAAAGAACGAGATCCCGGATACAAGCGGCCGAAATGAGTTTCCTCCGCAGGGTAGCCGGGCTCTCCCTTAGAGATCGGGTGAGAAGCTCGGTCGTTCGGGAGGGACTCGGCGTCGAGCCGCTACTCCTCCACGTTGAGAGGAACCAGTTGAGGTGGCTGGGGCATCTGGTTGGGATGCCTCCTGGGCGCCTCCCTGGGGAGGTGTTCCGGGCATGTCCTACCGGTAGGAGGCCCCGGGGACGACCCAGGACACGCTGGAGAGACTACGTCTCACGGCTGGCCTGGGAACGCCTCGGGATCCCATCGGAGGAGCTGGCTGAAGTGGCTAGGGAGAGGGAAGTCTGGGCTTCCCTGCTAAAGCTGCTGCCCCCGCGACCCGACCCCGGATAAGCGGAATTGAAGACGGACGGACGGGCTACCAAAATGGAACAGCATGTACTCGACAGATGGACGACATTAATTTTTGAGACATTGAAGTTTTCATTATTGTGTGTGGTCAGAGCAGGGCAGCGCAACACAAAACCAAACGCCGGAAGGACAGAGCCGATTGCCCACTGGGCACGCAAAACTCCTTTAGCATTGCCTGCTGTAATGCAATCCAAAGTGGACACTTTGATAAATGCCTCCATTTTCTTGCTGCCCTTCATTCAAGCTTTTTTCTCTAGTAAAATGTGCCCCCCTATTACCGACACACTAAAATAGTAACTGCAGGAGAGAAGGAACTATGCTTGAGTGTCTTGTTCCAAATGTCGCCTTGCGCTTTTTGCTGCTTCGATTTGCACTGTTTTAACTGTTTCTATAAATTCCAAGTTACAAAACTGTACTGTAAAGAAGTCTAGAATTAGTCAATCAGAAACATTTCCAGAACGAGGCAATTAACCAAACATTTTACTTGGTTGTTTAATTTTACACTCGATGGGTGGCCAGACTGCCAAATATTTGTATACAAGCAGCTAGGGATGTTCGAGACCACTTTTTCTTTCAGACAGATACCAGTAACAAGTACTTAACTCTTTAGTACCATCAAAAAGCCCAAAACGGGTCACATTACCACCCAGGGGTTTTAAAGAAAGACTGATATATCCCCGTATAGCAATTTTCCTTAAGATTGCATGAAATGAATGGCAATTTTCTATTCTAGTTTCTGATGGTAAAACGGCCATAAGTGGGTGGCTGATCATTGCGACCATTCCGATACTTTGAAAAAATGCCTGGTATCGGCTCAATAGCAATGACCTCATATCAGTACTCGCCCAATCCCTATATATACTATAGTCCATTTTTTTCACAGTATGAAACCTTTAAATCTGCAACCACTGATTTGTGACAAAAAACTTTTTTTTTTTTATTCAATTTTAATTTAAAAAGTCACATAATAAAAATGCAACGAAGACAGTAATTGGTGTGATAGAAATGTTGTTGAAGTGATACATCTCGAGTGAGGAACTAAGATCTATGTATGTCTGGGAGTGGCATGTACGTACATACACACTTCGGGTGCATGAAAAAAAAATCTATTGTAATTTTAAGGGTAATGTAAGTTAGTATGAAATTATACATCCTTTTGTAATCAGTTTGTGGTATATTTTATGGTTTAAACTATGAATATAGGCAATTATAAACAATGACTTGCATTATTTTTTTCACTATTTGCTTACTTAATGTAATAGCGTAATAGTGCATATTGTCATCTTCAGAGGACATCAAGTCAGTGACGGTGGAAAACGATACCATTCCCATCGACGGCGACAACTTCACGCTCACCTGCGCGGTGGATGGGCCGTACGCGTCCATCCAGTGGACAATGGACGGCATGCACCTTGCGGCCAACTGGTCTGCGGCCAACTGGTCCGCCATCAATCACACCCACTACTACTACATGGAAGAGAACAGGATTCACTTTGCGCCTTTGATGCGCAATAACAGCGGCACGTACGAGTGCGTCGCCACCAATATGGTCGGACCTCACGAAAGCCTCCCGTACGAGCTCCTGGTCAATTGTGAGTATTGAAGAAATTGACCAAGTACAGTGGTGCCTTGCGATACAAGTTTTGGTCTCAGTGCAGATGCAACTATTCAATAATATATTCACTCGCAGCCTATTTTCACTGAAGCAACCCCCTTCGCTCCCCAGCTGTTTTACTGGATTTTGACTGATTTTGCGAGGCCCACAGAATATCGTGCTATATTGCTATAAAAACATGGAACCTACCAAAAGAAAGATTAGAGTCTCTTCTTTCATCGGGGAAAAAAATATTAGCGTTTTGCAGAAATTAGCATTAGAATATAGCTAGGTTTCATCATTATTCACAAATCACAAAACAGTGGGGAAAACAGCTTTTTGCAACATTGCCCTGGTTGATCTCTTATACTGTGCTGCCACCTGCTGGCCATTTTTGTAATAACTACCATTGGTTCAAGGCAGCGTTCTCTTCAGTTCAGAGGCTGCATCAAAGCCTTTTGTAAACTCTTGCATAAAAAACCCCATAAAAAACGTATACCGTATTTTCCGCACTATAAGGCGCACCTAAAAGCCTTAAATTTGATCAAAAACCGACTGCGCCTTATAATCCAATGCGCCTTATATGTGGATCAATATTGGTTAAGTAAGCTCCATCTAGTGGATGCTTAATGCAACCCCGGCCACTACAGTATCCTTCTATTCTATGCACCTTATAACGCGGTGCACCCTTTTTGGGGGAAAAAGTTTTTAAATAGGCCATTCATTGAAGGTGCACCTTAATATCCGATGCGCCCTAAAGTGCAAAAAATACTGTAAATATGTTTTTGGGACCATGGTAAAATTTTAAATAGAACGTATTTTTTACATTTTTGGGAGCAAATTACCTTTTTAAAAAAAATGACAATTTCGAATTTTGGTCAAATCTATTTAGGGGTCGTTCCGTGCCAAATCAGCTGGTGTGTTTAACCAAGCAGATTTTGATGAATTGGTGTCAATTTTAAGCTCAACTAAAGCAAAATGTCAAAAGGTTACTAAAATATTCAACAATCTTGGAAATAATTGCCGGTTAGGAATTCACCCAGTAGTCCCTAATATACAAGAGTTCAAAGAACGGCGGCCACGCCCCTTTTGCCCCCCAAAAAATACAAATTCTGCGTGCCGTAGCTTCCAAACTCCTGTTCTGCTTGACCAAAAATTTTTTGATTTAGTGTTGTGTCATCATTTTCAACAACTACATCAAGTTATATTAAAATCTAAATCTGCTTGGTTAAAATTTTTTGATATTTTTGTGATGGTTTGGCATTGAATGACCCTCAACAAGAGATCTGAAATAAACGCATTTTCTTTTCTTTCGTGGACAAAAGAAATATGTCGCGGGTTGGATGTGGCCACAGATCACAAATAGATTTGTTTTCAAAATTGTTCAGCCTATGATTTTACGTTACATGAAGACTTTTTTACGTCCATTCCTGAAGACTGGCATCCATGATCCAGTTAAAATCGTCTCGGTTATATTTACCCTGCAATTGAGTGGTGACCAATCCGGGTTTTGGCTCGCCAACAGCTGGCATAGGCCGCAGCTCACACGCTACCAGAATGAGGATGAATGTTTAAACTTGACAAATTGCAATAAACACCTCGCCCCATTTTTAGTCAAGTAAAATCTACAACTGTGCAAGAACTGCATTAAAGTGGCATTTTGGGCTAAAACCGCATCTCTCATCCTCTTGTAGACGGACCTCTCAGCGTAACTATCAAAGGTCCGAACTTGTCTAAAGACCTCACCGTTTCGATCGTGTGCGTTGCCGATTCACGACCGGAAAGCGAGTACGAGTGGTTTCTAAATGATGTGGCGTCGTCGGCCATCGGCTTGGGCAGCACCATCCAAATCCCGCTGCTGGAGTCCAATTACACGTGCAAGGCGACGAACCCCGTCACCAACATCACCATGTCTCGCACAAAGACCCTGAGCCTTACTGGTGAGTACGATGGCACCACATTGTGGCCATAAAATGACAAATTCTGTTAAGTTCTCTAAAAAATGGTATCATTTCTCTTCCAGGTTCTGCTTCTGCCCTCCGCTCCCCATCCCAGAAACTCCTCGTGATCTTAAGTGTTTTTATCATGTCCGTCCAGGTTCTCTTCCACTGAACAGCTCCAAATCGCTTGGAATTTTGCAGCTGGCAAAACACAAAGAGGGCCAGGTGTCCTGTAGTCAGTCATTTTTGTTTGTTTGTTAAGGCGCATTGACATTTGTAACAATCAGATAGTCTTCATTTTAATTGCGAACGGCAGCATGTTGTGATTATTGCTGTCGCTGCACTGGAAGAAACTTTGATTCCTTTCAAAGTGGCTCCATTATCTCACTTTATAATCAATTCTTGCACTTTCACCCCCCCCCCCCCCACCCGCTAAGTCATGTGAGATCAAACTGTATGAAGTGTGTATGAACTTTAACGTGTTGATTTGTAGTGTTGTATTTATTTCTAAATCAATAAAACTTGGAAGACTGGTTGGCCCCAGTGTTTTTATAGTTTGGGAAATTTTCACTTCAGTTCGTTTTTATTTTGTTTGGAGTTTTGCTTTTTAAATTTTGTTAGTTTTTATTTGTTTTCACAGCGGTTCTGTTAGTTTTTATTAGTTTCAGTTTAAAAAAAAAAAATGCTTAGTTTTGGTTTAGTTTTAGTTAGTTTCAGTATTAGTTTTGGGGTAAAAAAAAAAAAGTGTATTACTTGTGTGCAATATTTAATAAACACCATGGTAACATAAAAAAAGCAACGCATTTCTTACCTAGCGTCTCATTTCGGCTGAGTTCAACGAAAATACAGGCGAGCCAAGCCATTGGAGCCAAAAGTCAAGCATGCAAAATTGTCGGCTAGGAACGGCGACATCTGAATGTACTTTTCCATTGGCTGCTGCTAGATGACGTCACTTGTGAGTGACGCACTTACAAATGTCCTCATTCCAGTTAATATCGAAATACATACACTTAAAAGTCCCATTAAAAATCAACCCCAAATGCTCATGTATTACATGAATTACCAAAGACTAGAACTAGTTAGTTAAGTTGCTGGATTGCTGCATTCAGTTTCTTGCAGGGTCTTAGATATTTTGGAGGAAATGTGATCTTGTTTCCTACACGTTTGGAATTTCAAAATGTCATACTTTTCTATACCCTAATTTCCAAACTACGCAATGTACCAAATCGTATTCACCGACCCGAGGGTGGGGGGGGGGGGGGGGGGGGGGACGTAGAAAGGAATGAAAAAGATACATGTCCATAAATATTGGGACATGGACACAATTCTTATCTTTTGGGCTGTGAAAACCACCATAATGGATTGGAAAAGAAAACAAACAAAATATGGAGACTTTCAGCGCTTCACAGTGCAGATGGACAATGACCTGAAGCATACGGAGAAAGCCACCGAGGACTTTTTTGACAGCAAAGCAGTGCACTGGCCAGATCAATCAACCTGACCTGAATCCGATTCAGGTCGGTCTCTACAGCTCTCATTAGTTGCTCCCGTCGCATGCAGCACAACAACAAGACCAAAGAAGAGATACCAATTAAGAGGTGGTGAGCACCAACTCAGCGTCCGGAGAATGGACGAGATACCAAGAGACGGGTCAGTACAACAGAAGGAGTTCTTCTCTTGTCCATATGTCCAGAAGTTTTCTTCTGTCTGTTTTAACAGCATTGGAAGAGATGCCAGGAGAGCGGCCCGCACACCAGGAGCAGCAGAATTCACTTAAGGTATGCGTCAAGTCAATTGCTCAGGAAGCGCGTCTCCTGCAAGATGGCGCGCGCCATCGGGCTCACTGTGTCGTCCAAAGCATGGATGAGATACCAGGAGAAAGGTCAATAACAAAACACACCCGGGAAAAAATAATGCTGTTGTCTTTCTTTAATTCATTTTCTCAGCTTACACTGCTCAGAAAATGAAGCAGTGGAATGTTCCCAAGGGCCGAATTCAAGCGGGGCTTCCCGACACAAGACGTGTACAACAAACACAGCCTCTCATCTCTTGCTTATAAATAAGATAGTTGAAGCAAAAAACGAGCTTAAGGACAATAATGACGTCATATATGGAGGGTAATCACGGGATGAAAACAGAAGTGGGAGCTTTATCGGGGGGGATCGAAGCGGGACAACATTAGTCTTTCTCTCTAGCGTTTCACATATATTGAAGTGTTTTGGTCCCATTATCTGTAACAGTGAATGACAACCACGTCGCCCACATTCACGTCGTAATCGATTCTATTTCATCATTCTTGCTAAGCGAGCAGAGTGTGAAGGACTGGTGCGATTCGTGTGTGCGATTTGTGTGTGTGCGAGTGCGAGTTCCTCAGTTCTCAGCAGACCTGTCTAGCATGGACTTGAGGTGAGCGTGGAGCGGCTCGCACAACGCCTGGTAGGCCTGCGGGCTCAGGTGAAGGTAGTCGTACATGTCCTGGTGCGAGATGCTGCCGTTGGAGTGCACGAAGCCCGGGTCCACGTTCAGGAAGGAGGCGTGGGGGAGGCGGGCCACGGCTTCCCGCACCAACCGGTTGACTTCGCCGTTGCGCTCCCGCAGCGGGTTTGGAGATTTGCCCCTCGGTAGGAGTCCCTGCATAGGAGAGGTATGAATGTTAAAACGGTCAACTCTGTAAAGGCAGTAAATTGGTAGTATTTATTTAAACCACTGTTTCTTACCCAAACAGGCTGGTATCCAAATGGCTACTTTATAAAAAAAATAAAAAAATAAAATAAAAAAAAGCTTGCTTTTTATTGTAGTTGTTTGTCATCATCATCATCATCCTTATAATTATTATTATGCTTGTAGTTTAACATGGTATGGAACTACACTGCAGAGAGACAAAATATTAGGAACTGTTCACAATGCGATGCAGTGTAGTTCTAGACCACCACAACTACTAAGACTCTTTTTGTAGGCATCATTTATTTTTTGGTACAAAACAAGAACATTTTCAAACTAGGGGGGGGTCTAAATTAGTGCGTTTAATTTTGAGTTAATTTAAAGTTCCACTATTTTTTTTTTATGCAGGATTAATGACCGCCCCTTACTTGGAAAGTCTTTACTGGGTGAATTCCAGTTGCAACGCAGTAGACACGTCGACGTCAAGATTAGCAGTAATACATTTTATAATAATGCGTATATTTGTGGAGACTGGGGTCAAGTTGTGTTTTACAATTTTAAAAATGTGCAGAATTTCACAAGTTACTTCATCTTAAAGATTAGATAGCTCTTAATGTGAAAAGAAAAATGCACTGAGCTGTCACCAACGTCTTACAAATGCAATTATGCCATCTAGTGACAGAAAAATGACCTCAACACAAATCAATATATCACACTTGTTTTTTACAGTACATCTTTTTAAATTTGAACTCAATTTTATGAATTATTATAAAATTACTGTATCAATGACTAAAAGATGCAGCCATATATCTATTAGTTTTAAAAAAAAATCCCCCACTTTTAAGTTAACAAGAGTATGAAAACTTAGGTAAAAAAATATTTTATTATACATTTGATTTAGAACAGATATAAAATTTGCGATTAATCGTGAGTTAACTATTGAAGTCATGCAATTAAGTACGATTAAAAATTTTAACCGCCTGACACCACTAGTTTAAACGTAAAAATTATTAAAACTAATAAAATTATATCAAACACTATAATTATGCAAGTTCCTTTTGGTTGAAAAAAAATGTATTAAATTAGTTATTTCAAAATTTAAAAAAGATGCAAATGTATAAATGTAAATAACCGAAACAACTCAAAATTAGTATTAATAACGATTATGCTGGTTTTGTAATTGTGGAGTGAAATAATTGAAATTGTAATTGAATTTCAATTAATTGCACAGCCCGGCGCATACCCTGTTGGGACAAAAGTGTGCCGGTTACTTACGAGTACAAGCGTGTGAGCGTGCGGCAGCTTGTTCTTGACCACTTGCACGATTTCCATGATGCCTCCGCAGATCTGCTCGGCGGTGTGACCGCGATTTTGGGTCCCCACCCACAGCACGACGATCTGGAGCAACAAAAAGCGAGCAAATGACGCCGCAGTGTCCTCCTGATGAAAATGGAAGAAATGTACGGAAAACCTTTGGGCTGATGTGGTCCAGTTCACCGTTGGTCAGTCTCCAGAGCACGTGCTGCGTGGCGTCGCTGCCCACCCCGAAATTGAGGGCGTGGAGGGGGGAGAAGAGTTGTCGCCACACCTGCAAAAGCGTCCCCAAGAATAAATAAAACAAGCTTGGACGTCACATGAGCATACATTTGTAAAAAAAAAAGAAAAAGAAATGGGCATAAGGGATCGTTTCTTACGCCAAATTGGTGCATGAGTTGCACCAGAAAGTCGCCAACGAAGAGGACGTCGGGTTCTTTGTCTTTGCTGTCGGACAGGAAGCGGTTGTGCTGCAAACACACAGAACAACTCCCTCAGTATAGGAAGTGGCATCCTGGCGCCAAGGAACCAAAATTGAATTGAGTTGAGGAGCTTCATTTCGAGACAAGCAGTGCCAACTATAAGGGCTTTGAGAAATTGTATTTAGGGGGAGACAAAGTAGTGCTTTGCCACCATCTTGTGGCATCTATTGGCAAACATAAACCTCTTTAGTGAGGCTTTAATTTAGGACTGTCTATCACTATCAAATATTTATAAAAACGATCATCTAAAGCCAGTATCCCACATTTGCATTGCTTACAAATTATGTTTTCACCTCAGGGTTCGTTCAAGGTCGCAGCGTTTCCTAAACATTCTCTAAACAGTTTCTTAAGAACGTTAATAATGGTTTCCTAAACCGTCTTAATGGTCTTACTTGTCGCAGGGAAATTTTGCACGCATTAAAAATTTCCTCGCGACAATAAAGACCGTTAAGACGGTTTTGAGAACATTTAGGAGACGCTGCAACCTTGAACGAACCTTGTCGTGAAATCAACATTCGCTAGCGTTGCAAACATTCAGGGCGGCATGTGGGTGAGTGGTTAGCACGTCCGTCTTCCAGTGCAGAGGATGTGAGACCGAGTCCGGGTTTCGGCCTTCCTGGGTGGAGCTTGGATAATCTCCCCGTGCCTGCGTGGGTTTTCTCAGGGTACTCCGATTTCCTCCCACATTCCAAAGACATGCATGTCAGGTTAATTGAACACTCCAAATTGCCCATAGGTGTGATTCTGAGTGTGGATGGTTGTTCGTCTCTGTTTGCCCTGCGATTAGCTGGCAGCCAGCTCAGGGGGTACCCTGCTTACTGCCCGAAGCCAGCTGGGATAGGCTCCGGCGCCCCCCGCGACCCTTGTGAGGACAAGTGGTTAAGAAAACGGATGGATGGATGCAAACATTCATCTCTCAGTGGGATACGGACCTTATTGATCATTCCATTGAATAATCAAGTAAACGGATACATTTGCACTTTCTACCAATAGAGGGTGCTGATACAGTGAAAACACTGTGCAGTACAATGTAGTTTTATGAACACTGGAAATAAGTTGATGCCGGAACATGCATGTGTGAATTGACCGTCTGCCTGCGATGACGTCACAGGAGGATGACGCTAATTAAAATGATGTTTTGTCACAAACACACTCATGATGTACACGTACACACCATCGACATCCATCGTCCGTCTCCCTGAGTGTCCTCACAGGCGGTGGGTGTGGCGGCCGGGTTCCGCTCGTCGGCGCTCATGGCTCGGCCTCGATCAGCGTTTGAAAGCAGGCACGGTTCGGCACTTTCTGTTACAACGACACAAAAGCGAACAAAACACAAGAATGAGCTAACACGGCTAGCCGGGCGCTAGTTTAACACACCAATTAAATTAGCACTAGTAGCCTAGCTTGTCTGCTTATTTTCTTTACTTAAAGAGAATGCGTCTCATTCAAACCTTAGTCGTTAAAATAATTGTGCGCTACGTTATATGTTGGAATCAACCTGCATAAACTTACTTGCAGGTTGAATATGTATAGTTAAATAGTAGAAAATCCCGTCATCATCGCACAAAATCTGTTTCAGGAAGTGAGAGTCCACGCTGACGGAACGTACCACAAATTCCCGTGGGTGTAACGGTGCATTGTATTTTAAAACATTTCGCTTCTTTAGTAGTATTTTAAAACCACGATTCAAAATTAGAGGGGAATACATTTGTAAATACCGTGTTTCATTTCAATTAAATTGGGAAATAAGAGATAAAGATTAGCTATGTCGTGAGACTCCCCCGTAGAAGTGTGTCAATGGACCGGTCCCGCTTCATTGGGACGTTTGAGAGCGCCAACGCTGCGCTCGCCATCCGCAGCATCGCGTTTGGAACGTCAGTTAAAACGTTAAAAACTCGCTCAAACTCTCGGAAACCAGTTCTGGGTTGTTTTATAACGCTGGTGCGACGGGTTTGCAGTTAATTCCGCTACACGCGACTCATATTTGGTCGTATTTAACTTGGACGCAGTGCAGTAACTTCATTCAGGTGTGTCTTCTGTTCAAATTGCACCTGTTAGGCACCGTATCTCCACACGGCTAACAAACGTGCTCGATTGTATCGTTTATGATCACTCGTGCAGGGTTTTTGTCCTTTTTTTCCTCTTATGTTATAAATATGACAATTGACAAATATGAATTGATTTGCAGGTGCGGTAACCTCCTCGGACGCTGATCCGTCTTCTGGCTTGGCTCTGCTAACGTCCGATAGATGGCGACGTCGCCAGTCTGTAAGTAAAGTTGACATTTTAACCGCCTGCCATGCTGCAACACTGCCACAACATGGTACACTTGCACACTTGCACGCCCAATAAATCAATGTTCAGCATTGAACAGTGCCTTTTGCATTGAGATAAAAGTGCACTGCGTCATCGGAGAGCTGCTTCTACTTATTTTTGCTTGTTTAGCTACAAGAGAGGGCAAAGCCTCATTATGACTGCACATTTACAGCAATGCAAACGACAATAAACACGTACCATAAGTAAGTGAGTAAGTAAATAAATAATAATAATAACATAATAACGTACTTTTGTATTTAAAATCGTTGGCAGCTGGTTTAAAAAAAAAAGTAAAACCATAGCTGCGCTGCAGTGACGGGCAATTCTTCATACGTAATTCTAATGGCACAATCCAAAAAGAAAAGAAGAAAATGAGAAATGTGCTTAATTCAAACCTTGCAAATCCCAAATAACAGTTGCCAATTGAAATGAATGGAAATCTCATTCATGTGTTAAAGTGCTGTTCGCTAGTATCTGCCCAACTCCTGCTTGTTCTCTAGTCAGTTGAATTGACTGCTATCATATAGCAATCATATCTTAAGCCTATATTTTTAAAAAGGGAGATATCAACTCTGTATGTGTATGGCAGAGTTTTCCAAAGTAAATTTCTTCAGTCTATAACTTCTTTCTCTCTCTCTTTCAAGTCAAGATGAGCCACGCGCCTGAGGGACGACCCATCGGCGCCTGCAAATGCCAAACGGACACGAGCAAGCCCAAAATGAAACGACTGAGGTCACGGAAGGACCGCAGTCAGACGAGAGGCGGCAAGAACGCCTCCAAGGTGGAAGCGCGCCACTGCCACCGTCGGTGCGGCCTGGATATCGAGCATCTGCACGGCTGCTGCCGCCACGCCCGGAGGAGGGACGGCGCGTCGCTCTCTCCGCCGCTCTGCGACGCGGTGGCGCCCACGCAGGAAGCCAGCGTCATCACGGAGGCCCGCCTCATCGGCCGCCGCGGCTTCTTCAACCGCGAGGTGAAGTCCATCGACATCAAACGGCTGTTGCTGGGGGAGAAGGAGACCAAGGCAAAGACGACGTCGCCACATGTCATTTGTGATGCCAGTGGTCCAGATGAGGAGGCCGAAGCCACAGATGCACGTGAGAAGAAAAGCCAGGCGTCAGACGTGACGCCAGACCAAATACAACAAGAGCATCCTTCATCCCTAGCCTCTGCCCGTACCCCGGTGGCAAAGAGGACGAAACCCGATCCACGCGGGAGGCCGCCGTCTTCAGCCGAGCGCACGCCCCCGAGAAAGAAACTCCCTGAACCGCCGCGAGCGCCCAGCCCGATTCTTCGTCGGCCCGTCGCCGCGAAAACCAGCGTGGATGCTCACGCCCAAAGAGAAGGAGCTGCTAGCAAGTCCATCGACGTGGTGGCGCAGCGGCTGCGCGACACCTTGCGCTTCCCTTTAATGAGGAAGCGGGACCTGCTGGCGGAGAGCAGGGAGGTGCTGCTACGGGCACTGCGGCAGGCGCACGGCCAGAACCTGCAGCAGAATCTTCTCTCCATGCAATCAGGCAACGGCCTCCAACCACACCCTCGGAAAGAGGTCCAGAATCCGAAGACCACGCGGAAAGACCGGGATACACGCTTGACGCCAGGTAGGTACAAAATGGCATCTCCAGTTGGGTTTCCATCCACCCATTTGTATTCTTGTTAAACTAAATGGAAACGCCAGAAATTCGAAAAAAGGGCCCAAAATTTGCAAAAAAGTTTTTACGCTTAGGGGTGGTGGATTTTGAAGCGTATCGAAAAAAGGAAAATGCAAATTTTGGCTATGGAAACAGGTTTTGCGAATAACCGCAGGCAAGACCGGATACACGTCGCACATTTTGACCGGATAGTACATCACAGGTACGTTTGTAGTCGCAAAGCAATGGCGGACAATAAAGTAAGGTATTTTTGGGGGGACGAAACAGAAATCTTTTTGGAATTAATTAAATGAGAGAATATTAATGCAACGATACAGTTCAAGAATTACAAAAGAAAACTCATACGCTGCTTCCTGTTCTTCTTCTTCTTTGAAATTACTGGTAGATCACATCTCTATGGTGTATAGCGCCACCTACAGCGGCGGAGTCCCCTCTCAATATTCGCAAAAGAAGAACCGATATAAACGAGCATAAGTCGCATGTCCGTTTTGCGCATTTTCAGTAAATTCGCTTAAAACATTTGAAACAATTGGATGGAAACCTGACTAATGACCAAGTTTACATGCAGACAATATTTGGGTTAAGGTCAAAATTCCGGTTCCTGAAACTTTTGGGATAACCCCTTTACATGCGTGAGTGGACAGAGTTGCATGTCCCAATCCAAACCGCGACGCACGGACAACGCCATTACGTAAATAGACAGTTTTGCGGCATTACTGTTTAGTTGCACGTGTTTTGTAATGGAACCAGGGCTCAGGTCTGACTTTCGAGTACACGGTTTCAAATGGTCCGGGAGGCAACAGGTACTTCCTGTGCTCAAAAGAGCAAGGTTTGAGCAAAAGTATCTGTTGCAAGCTTTGTAGAATATAGTAGAAGCAGAAGTAGAAAAAGTGATTAGTCGCAATTAATTACAGAAAATTATGTGTTTAATAATTTGTTTTTAAATTAATCCCTTGAGTGGGGATGTAACGATAATCAAACATCACGATATTGTGGGGAGGTTGGCGATTTAAAAATAAATAAATAATAATAAATAAAATTAAAAAAATAATAATAATTACAATTAAAAAAGAAAAAAGTCACAATATTGTGAAAAAATAACTATTAGCGTGGATTTTAAACATAGGCCAAAACATGCCTTGTGAAAATTCAACTGCACTCAAAAACTAGCCACTAGAGAGTGCTAGAACTGCACAAATGGAAATCAACCTGACTTTTATAACAGATGTGCTGCTTTTATGATCGTGACATGACGACGACAATATTGTGGCAGTTTTAATATCATGATATTGCCATTATCATTACATCCCTACTTGTTAGCACTCATTTTTTATTCATAAATGGAATATTAATCATAGTGCTGTGTTTTGACTACAGTAGTGCTGGAACATAAAATGTATTATTGCTTTAAAAGTTGTAAAAATTTGGGCTTAGTTCCCATTTAATTTACGCACTACTAACAAAAAGCTTAGTTCGGTCAAATTAAATAAATAGCATGTTTGTTTGTTTTTTTTTGTTTTTTAAACACATTCGCAGGACCATTTCAAGTCAATTTTTCAGATTCCTTCTATTTCGGAAGCGAGGACGCTCCTGTTTTGGAAAACGTAAGGAAGGAAAGAAAGCGTGTTTCTTGGGATCTCAGTGCTCCGCAACAGCAGCACTTCAGCCGGGTAAGGACATCGGTTTTTTTTGTGTGTGTGTGTGTGTGTTGTTTTTTTGGGGCAAAGTCTTTAGCTACCTCCACCTCACTTTGTGTCCTGTGAAGACGGACGCTTGGCCAACAAGCCCCATGGACACTTCGGCGGGCTTCTTGGAGGACATCTTCAGGCCTCGCGTCTCGCCGGAGTTCAGCATGGACTTCGGCTCCTCCAGCTGCTCCTCGGCGGCGGTACATCAGCTGTTCGCCCCATCTCCCGCCTGGCAGGCGGAACCGCCGGCGCAGGACTTCGACAGAGCGGCCGTCGAGTTGGACCCCTTCGACGGCTGTTTTACGCAGAGGAGGTCGAGTCGGTCGCAGGCGAGCTACACGCAGCTCAGCCCCTGCCGGGAGCTGGCAGGCCGATATTCGCCGCCGAACTTTTCTCTGGAGCGGGACACCTTTGAACGTCACCAGTACTCCTTCGCCTCCACCTTCGCCTCCCAGCCTTTTACCTCCCTCCACGACCACCATTACCAGCCATCCTGCAACCTCGAAAGTCCCGCATTTTCATTCATGTCCTTGTCAAGCCCCAAACACTGGTCCTTTCGCCCCAGGAAGCTGTACTAACACATCACGTCAAGAGGGAACGTCAGGCAAGAAATATTCTTAACAATTAATATGTTCAAAAGTGTTCCTTCACTAGTCCAACCACTGAATATTGCATTCTTGAAATGAGAATTAACCCGATTAATCCGTCAGTTCATCCATCCCAGGGGTCTGTCATTTTGTCCTATACGCCCTCTGCTGGCGACTGAAATTGATGTCAAAGTGCTCGCTGCAAACGTCTCCTGGCCAAACCCGGAAACCAGGTGAGCTGTGACGTTTGCGACGCAATCCTGAGAGTGCTTTGACATCATTTTCTGTCGCCATCCCAATGCAAACAATGGCAGCCCCCTAAGATAGATGAAAACAATTGATTTTTATCTGGTCAGTTCTTATTCCATTAATGCGGTATTAATGACAATACTGTTTTTAGACTAGTGGGGCGGCACATAGACTCGAAGAAATGTTCTACATCAAATTCCCCTTGAACTCACTTTTGTTTGCTAATTTTTGTTCTTTTGTAAACACTCATTGTATTTCATAGACAGAGTGAAAGTGTGCTGTTTTGAATAAAAAAATAAGCACAAATTAAACCTTGAACAAAACGTGGAATGTCATTACAAATTACCAACAAAAAAAAAAACAATCGTCCGAGCGATTAACCTCACAAACCAGATTGAACACTCGGGAGTTCTTCACATTATCTGGAACTTCAGTCGGCAGAGGAGGGACTTGCTGTGCAATACTTCGAGTTGATTGGACGATGCGGCATCTTGTGCACGTTTGCTTTGACCAATCACGACAACAGCTGAAAATGTCGGTGAGTAATTCTGCGAGAACAGAATAATTACAGTGTCCTTTCGTCTGTTAGGTTTGTTTGTTTCCCCCGACGTCGGCACTTCCTGGATTTGTCATAGCTGCATGTCCCGCCCTAAACAACGACTGATTGGTCGCTTGCGTACGTATCAGCGGGGAGCAGTACAAGATGCATTCTCATAGTATTTGTAAACAAATACCGCGAGAATTCCGCTTGCTCGCAAGGTTATCAAGCGATTGCTCGTATCTCAAATACTCGCCAAGGCACTCGTATCTCAAGGCACCGCTTTTAATGGCATTAACTCTTTTTCTCCCCAAAACGTAGAAAAAGTTTTAAATATTGCCATGGTCCAAAAAACAGATTTATACGTTTGTTTTTTTATGCTAGAGCTCCGATGCAGCCTCAGAACTGAAGAGAATGCTTGAAGCAATGGTAGTTATTACAGAAACGGCCAGCGGGTGGCAGCCGAGTATAAGAGATCGACCAGGGCCATGTTGCAAAAATGTATTTTTCTCAGGTTTGTGAATAATGATGAAACTTAGCTATATTCTAATGCTAATTGCTGCAAAACAGAAACAGTTGTAGTACAAATGTACTTTTTTCCTGATGAAAGAAGAGACTCTAATCTTTCTTTTGGTAGGTTCCATGTTTTTATAGCAATGGAACTTTGCAAAATACGTAAAAATCCAGCAAAACAGCTGGGAGCAAAAGGGGTTTCACAATTTCCAGACGGTGTCTTCTCAAAATAACAAAAAAGATCAAGGATTATAGGACTTTTTCAAAGCTAAAATTAGCCTGTTCTTGGATGACACTCATTTACTTCTAGTCAACTCTTGCGGTTTAAATGACCTGGATGACTGAGAACCTAACTTGCTATAGAAAGTGCAAATTATTTAATATATGTAATAGTTCCCATCCGCTATGAGAGTCCGAGTGTCAGAATCTCCCACATCGCCGTCGTCCGTAGCCGCCTGAGTTTTGTCACTGTCCTCCGTCTCCAGTTTGCTGCCTGCCTTCACCGCGCGACGCAGCTGATTCCAGAACAGCTCCTGAGCCTGCTCGGGGTTAACGCAGTCCGAGGCGGGCCACTGCAGGTACGTCTTCTTCAGCATGACCTTCCTCATGCGGTGGTAGGACGACATCTGGCGCTCTGAGACGGGCTCCAGGAAGACGAGCAGGAGCACGTCGCGGTGCTCGTCGAAGAGCCGGTAGCTGGCCAGCTGCATCTCCAGGGAGCACCATTCACTTTGGAGGAAATTGCGGCTCACCACGCAGATGGTCTTGCGGCTGCTGTACACGGCGGCGACTATGTTGTCCACGATGTCGCGGCCGGGCTCGAAGTCGCGGTGATGCAGGCAAAGTTTCAACGACGAGCCGTTGCCCTCCAGGTTGGGCAGCAGCTGCACCATGACCCAATCCTCGTCGTTGGAGTTGTAGGACACAAACGCGTCGTACTTGGAGTTCTCTTCCTCCTCCTTGAACTTGCGCCACTGCTCGCCGAACCAGGAGCGAAACACGTAGTAGCCGTACTTCATTTTCCAGTAGAGTTTGACATAAAGCAGCGGGAAGGCTGTCAACAGGACCACCGCGGCCGCCGTGCTGAAGAAGAGATACTCGCCGAGGTCCACGTAGCAGACGTTGGTTGCGAAGTTGTAGAAGTCGTTCTTCTCACCCGCCTGGCACGGCAGATTCTGGAGGTACACCACCTGGACCTTTTTGTTGTTGGCGGTCCAGTTCTGCAGCAAGCTGTTCATGCAAGTGCAGCTGAGCGGAAGGTTGCGTATGTCCAAGTAGCGCAGATTGGACAGACGGTTCAACGTGTCCACGTCGAGGGTTTGCATGCCGTTGTGATTGAGCTGCAATGACTGCAACTGGCTGAGGTTGCCAAACACCGCTCGAGAAAAGGTCTGGATGCCCGCATTTTCTAAAGTCAACTTGGACAGTTTCCGAAGATTCTTAAAAATGCCCGGTTGCAGCAGGATGTTCACGTCGCAGCATTTGTCCAAGGTGAGGAAGCGCAGGCCTGTCAGGTCATCAAATGCATCGGGGGAAATGTAGGAGATTTGATTGTTGGTGAGATAAAGATGAGTGAGATTGCGAAGGCCGCGGAAAAACTTGTTGGGCAACAGGTTGAGGCCGTAAGGACGCTGGCCGCCCATCTTCAAGTCTCTAAGTCTGCTGACGTTAACAAATGGTGAGCTGACATTTAGGACGGAGAAGTGAATAAAGTTATTTTCTAAATCCAGTACTGTGAGCGTGTGCTGAAACACGGTGTGGAGTGCCATGTCAATCTGCCTCAGGTTGTTTCCGTCCAGGTATAACTTTGAGAGGTTTTGGAGTCCTTCTAGTCCCGAAGAGGAAATTTTGGTAATCTTGTTCCCGCCGAGGTCCAGCACTTTTAGATTGCTGAGATGGAGGAAGGTCTTGTTGAAAATGACAGAGATGCGATTGTTGCGTAGGTTGAGGGTTTGCAGCGCCGACAGATCCTCGAAGGTTTCAACGAACAGGTCGGTGAGAAGGTTGTTGTCCAGACGCAGCATCTGGAGCTTGGAAAGTCCCTTGAGAGCATTCGTTGCCAGAAAGGCAATATTGTTGATGTTTAAATTCAGGGTAACGGCATTTGGCGTGTGATGGAAAGCGTAGGCGGACACAATTAGGATGCGGTTGTAGCGGAAGCTGAGCTCCTCCAAATGAAAGAAAGGCTTCACGTTCTTGCAGTTGTAAAGGGTGGTCAGTAGGTTATGCTCAATATTTAACTTTTTCAAATAGCGATTGTGGCCAAGAAAGCCGAGGCAAGGTGAGTTCTTGTTGATGGAGCTCCTTATGTGATTTTGTGATAAATCCACAGACGACGTGATGGTTGGGCAGTAGGACAGCGTTTCCTTTTGAAGGTCCCCGACGCCGTTGCTGCCCAGACGCAGCGCGTTGACGTATTTCACCTTCCGCCTCAGCAGCTTGCACAGCTCAAGGAGCACGGAGTTGTTTTTCACGCCCGTGCCGGTGAAGTCCACGTGGCCCAGGTTGATGTTGCTGACGCTCAAAAGGGTCATCACGTTCACCGCGGTCGAGCGCAACTTCAGGTAGTTGGTTCGCGCCAGGTCCACGCCGAGAAAAGCTTCCGCCGGCAGTCTAGGATTGTAGGACAAATCCAAGATCTTGACGTCCGAGAGGAAGGAGCGCTCGCATCCCAGTGTGGACAAATTGTTTCGGCACAGGTACAACTTGACCAGGGACCTGGGAAACCCAATTTGGTTGTGGTGCAGGGAATTTAAGTTGTTGCAGCACAAGTTCAGGCTCTGCAGATTTTCTAAGCGTGACACAGAATCAACAATCCCTGAGAAGTTTCTGAGGAGGTTCTGGCGCAGTATTAAAGTTTGGAGCTTGCGCATGCCTGAAAAAATCCCTACCGGCAGCTGCTTGAGCCGATTGCCCCTCAGGGAGAGGTAGGTGAGATTGTGCAGGCTTGAAAACAGCGAGGGGCTCAGCCGGGAGATGTTGTTGAAGGACAAGTTGAGAGACCGGAGTTGATTCAGGTCGCTGAAAGCGAAGGCGTCAATGGTGTGCAAATGGTTGCCGTCCAGCCGAAGCTCCTGAAGCTCTTTGAACTTGGCGAAGGTGTTGTTGGGAATGTACACGATTGAATTTGTCAACATGGTGAGACTGATGACGACGGGCGGCAGGTCCTCCAAGATTGCGGATATGTTCGTCTCCTTTCGTTGGTTGCATTTGAAGTTGCGCTTCCCCGAGTCGAACACTTCAATGCAGTCCTTATAGGTATACGCCGCCGCCGCCGCCAGGACGAGCGCAAGCGGCAACAGCCGACAGACAAGAGCCGCCATGGGGCCGCTTTTTTTCCTGGCAGTCCCACGGACTCCTTTCCACGCTAATATTGGACTTTCATCCGTGGGAATCTGAGGGCAGAAACACGCAGGGCAGGAAATGAATCTCAGAGTACAGAAGTCGCATGCGCAGTTTGTCGTCATCAATGGGGGGGGGTGACCAGATTTTCCAAATGAATAACCCCTTTTATTTGTTTAAAGACATCACGTGAACATTTTGGCTGTTTTTTGTGGGGGGCTGGATTAACGGAGTTTCACTTCATTTTAGTAGAGAACATTCATTTGATGTACAAAAAGGAAATCGTGTCCTGAGCTTGCTTCATGTCAAGTTACGACGCATGGAACCTCCACCGCAAAAACCTGACGCCAATGTTTGCTTAAACATGAATGTGAGGCTTACACTTCCTTACCATAAATATAGTTTCCTTTTTCACATTTTGTCCAGAGCTCAACTGCGCACTCGTGTTCTTTTTTTTTTCTTTTTTTTGCAGCCATATAGTAATGTATTATTTATAATTAAGTAAACAATAATAATTGGATAAATGTAAACAATATTTTGGTTACATGCGCACATACACTTGGGCAATGGAATATTTATGGGAAGGATGTGATTGGCAAATTAAATAACGGGCCAAAATGCCGAGAGAAATTGGAATATGCAAAGTAAATCATCTGTTCTCATTTTGCATGACTCATACTAAATGTAAATGATAACTAGTGCTGTCAAAGTTAAAGCGTTAACTGATTAATTAATTACAAAAAAATTATCACAATCATAAATTAACGCAGATTAATCGCACTATTAATTTTGACCATAGATGATTCTTTAGCGTGACAGCGGATGGCTACGTTTAAGGTAGCACAGGTTGTGTTTGAGCAATAAACATAATTACATGCATTAAAGTAAAACATTTAATAAATGTTTGCATATCACATTTAGAATATTTGTCCATGTCAAAATATTGGGGTAATTTTTTTCCCATTTTAAATTTATGCAAGTAATTAACTGATTTGAAAAAAGAGGAAGATGAGCGTGTGCAGTGGATCAAAAAATGTTGAAGACGTCCTCATAACATTAAATGTCAAAAGAATGAACACATAACCAGTGCTCTTCAAAATTGGCGGGAATTTTTTTGTGATAAAAAAGCCTTTTTTTTAGTAAGCGATTAATCGTGATTAATCAAAATTCTAAGATGTGATTACTCTGATTAAAAATTTGAATCGTTTGACAGCTCTAATTATAACCAAATTCATAAGTTGAAAATACTTAACATTTATGTGTAAAACTGTTTATTTTTCTAATCTATTGATATTTCCCATCAATTTGTCATGATCTATGTTTTGTGTCTTGTCAAGATGTCTCTCGTTGTCTCGTCAGTTTGTTTGTATTTAGTTCCCTGCTTTTGTTCATTGTCCTTGTCATGTCTTGTTGCTTTTCTATCTCAGTCCAAGTCTAGCATTCTTACTCCCAGTATTTAGTTACTTTTTGTACCCGGTAATTTTGTACTTTTGTTACGTTATGTTTTACTGTATTTTTGCATAATCCTAAAGAGTGGAAAAAAAGAGGGACCTAAATATCGGTTGTGCATGATTGAAATGTGGTACAGCAATTTCCCCTCTTCTACTCAAATTATTTTTTCATATATGCAAGTCAAAATGTTTTTGTTTTTTTTCAGTATAGTACATAGGACTCTTGGTCATGTAAAAATTTAGTGGACTAGATTAAAGAATGGGGGGGGGGGGGGGTGTTTATGTGGCCCATGGGCCATTTTTTACCCACCACTGCTTCTAGGGAAATGCACCAAACACAAAAATATTCCTGTGTGAGCTTGACAGTTGACATGGGAAAAAAATGCTATTCATCTAAGACTGCTACAATTGATGTAACTGCACTTTTTACATTACGTTACCACTTTGCCTGTAGTTCTCTTCAGCGGTCGGTTTTTGCACTCCAAAACAAGGAATAATTGCAACGTAAACATGCTTTGACCACTTCAAGTCCCCTGCGAGAACACACCCTTGGCATACTCTACACATAATACTGCATGAAAAGACAAATATGAGTATTTGAAGAAGAAGAAGAAGATGATTAAGGAGTTATTTTATCTTACCCGGTCAAAGGAAATGCGTCCCGCTCGTTGCCTTCTCAGTTTCACGTTAGTCGAAAAGAGGAAGGCGACACTTTGCAATTCATGTGTGCTTTGCTGACGCCAAATGAAGAGTAAACAAACCCAAAGAGGAAAACATTTGAAAAGTCATGAGTTGACAACACACAAACACTATTGTTATTGGATGGATGTGATTGTCAAAATAAATAATGAGTCAAAATGCATGAGACAATTTCGTCTCTTATTCATGTCAAGTTTATTTATACAGTATGGCCTTTAATCACAATAAAGTCTCAAAGGGCTTCACACACCCACAGTTGACAAATATTAACGACATCCCCTGATCTAACCACAAGATGGCAAGGAAAAACTTAAGATATATATATATATTGTGAAGGACTTGGATTTGGACAGACTTTACTGACTTTGAAGTTAGCTTCTTGTGCTAGTCTTGCTACTCGCTAGCCGGCGTAGCCGCCATATGCTGTGACTAATTAAGCGTCTCCGTTTCACATTTAAGATCAGTGATTCCCAACCACTAATGTGTTGCAAGAGATCGTCAGGTGTGCCACGGGAAATTACCCAATGTCACCTTGAGTCCCTTTTAAAGTGAAAACAAATGTCTTCTAAATTTGACACTCTACAAAGAGTGATATTAACCTTCCAACCAAGTATATAACATAAGGGTTTCAGTTGTAGTTGGCAAAGCTAGCTAGTGTTAGAGTAGACAATATTAAGTATTGTACTCTTTGCGTGTTCAATTAACTGAATGGTGAGATTCTGGTGAAGAAGTCCCTTTGCAAAGGTATCAAAAGCTTTTGATGACAACAGTTGAACTCTCTCAAACAGTGGTCTTGTTCAGATTGTGTGTCCTCTACTCCGGCACATCATTATTTATTGAAAAGTGGGTGAATACGAAAAGTCTCCTCCCATCAGCCCACAGTACATTTGTTTACAACTCAGTGAATACAAGAAAATCCCCCCTTCTGTTCCCATAGGTATAAATCAGATTAGAGAAAAACAATAATCAGCCTGTGCCTCCCTTCCGACCGGCTGAGACCGGTCCTAGACTCCCTTCAAGATAGCAAATGTAAAAACCCGTTGCCCTTCTTCTGAGAGTGAGACAGATAATACAATTCTATTCATTGAGCCATACTGCTATAACTAAATCCAAAACGGCTAAAATATAAATTGAAACTGAAAAACAATGTTAATAACTCATCATTAGCTAACTGTATAGCGTGACAGATAGCCGCTGATGCTGAACAAAGGTGCCCAAGATCTTGTAGAGTGGGGGAGGTGCGACTCATGCCGCCCAGGCCTCAAATACGCCACCTGGCCCCGTTTTAGCCACACCGAAAGAAATATGCAAAACTGAAATGGTAAAAAAAGAGTTTCACGCTATACCGGCTATATCTCCACAATTAACAGTCTTTGTACATTTATATAAATGATCTCAAACCAGTGGAATGTGTTTTGAAACAAATCTAGGAATTCCCTTTACAGGGTCTTTAATTGCTCCCAAAATTGTTGTCATTGAAATGTGCATTAAGAGCTTTGTGTTTAACTAAACGAGCTCAGATTTCACATTAAATCAATTTGTGGGTACATTTTGACAACTAATATTTATGGACTTTTTGTGCCAATTTTCTTTGGTGGTGACATTTTCCTAATGTACAATATGCACCTCGCTTCAACAAAGTTGGGAAACGCTGATTCAGATGACATCAGTAACTGATTTCATGCCAGCAAAGAAAAAAAGTATTATTATTTATCACTGTTATAGTCCCATACTTATAAAACAGTAATTGACGACAATTCATTATGCTACTTGAAAGAATGGTTTCCACCAAATTGTTCTTTGTTCAAATTATATTGTCTTCTTTTTTATCCTCTCATCTTTTGCTCTCGTGCCATTTGACACAGTCCACACTGCATCAGGCAGGCCATGACGAACCAGTCTTTACACACCGAACCCTGTGGGAGGAAGCGGTACACGCACACGGTGACATACTTTGAACCATAAACTATGCAATTTCCTCAAAGTAGCATTTGGTGGTAATGGTAAACAACGTACGCAATGTACTGATTATGTTATTGCTGGTTTTCTTGCACCCATTATTTTTGACATGCATCTACTTCCACATAATTCTTCTGATTTGCATCAATCCAATATCAACATCTTCCAAAAATTCACACCTTGTAGGCTATTATTTTTCTAATTCCAAAAGTTCATTTTGCCGATATTCAGCAAACATTTTCAACCCAAAATTACCCATTCATTCCCAATAGGACATTCGAAATAACAGATTTGCATCAGCTCGAGGTTCAAATCTCGCTTCGGTTCTTCTTGTTAGGAGTTTGAATGTTCTCCACATGCTTGTGTGGGTTTTCCCTGTCTTATAATTCCAAAATGTGTCCGTTAGGTTCACTCTAGTCTCTAAAATTGTCCATTGGTGTAAATTCGAGTGACGACGCCAGTCCAAGGTGTGCCAGCTGGGATGAGCTCTGACTTTACCAGTGACCTTTCAGAGGACAAGCTTCCACAAAATGGATGAATGGATGGATAGAAAATGCAAGTTTCTATGCACTTTTTTAAATGATGCTGCGTACAACATAGTCAGAAAAGAACATACACTCGAAAAACAGTTGAGTCAAAAGTAACCCAATTATGGATCAAAAATGGACCGACCCACTTTATGGGTCAATTTGACCCAACTTTCTGGGTTGTCTTATACAAAATGACCCAATACCACCATAAAGATTAAGCCCCATAACCTGACCCAACTTACTTCAATGCGGTACTCGTGTCGCACGCTGGTCCTCAAAGCCACCGAGGAGCCAGGGAGGAAGGCCAGGCAGCAGCTCTCGCCGTGGTCCTGGGCCACCTTGCACCCCAGGATGCACGGCAAGAAGGTCCCGCACAGACCTGCCAACCAAACACATAGCGTAAGAGCGCCGCCGACCACCGCTCGCTCCTGCCATTTCAACGCCTACAGATGCCGCAGTCGTCACAACAGTCCAACGTGTCGGAGCTCCAGTCGGACACGGCGGACTGGCGGGCAACCACTTGAGGCTGGGAGGCGATCACGCTGGGCTGGAAAGACATGGCTGCCAGCTGGGACGGAAAATGTTCGCCGATGTGCGCTCACCCTCTCGGGTGGGCTCTCATAGCGCCTGCGCGACGACCCACCTTGAGTGTTTGATTTCGGGGCGTAGCGCAGCATTCAAAAGGGTGCGCCCAACGTGATTCATTTGTGTGTTATGATTTTTTTTCTTTTTGTATCAGCTGGCAATCATTGAAGAGCGGAGAAGGAATGAAAATGGAGCGGGTGTGGCGTGTGCACGCCATCTACACTTTGGATAGATGAATTGTTAAACGTGTGTTTGTATTTGTGAAGTACGTGTTGTACTCGCCATCAGAATGAACAAATCATCCATTCATCCATTTTCTATAGCGCTTGCCCTTCAGTAGGACGAGAGCCTATCCCGGCTGATTCGGGGGCAGGGTTATGGAGGCCCAAAACTGCCAAAATTCTAAAGAAATAAATGACTAAATAAATAAATAAGTGACTACGTGAAAATAAAAAAACGGATATAAAAAATGTGATTCCAAAATTAAATTAAAAATATATATAAAAATGGAAATACAAATAACATTATATATACATATATATATATATATATATATATATATATATATATATATATATATATATATATATATATATATATATATATATATATATATATATATATATCAAGTTCTTCCTTGCCATCTTGTGGTTAGATCGGGGGATGTCGTTAATATTTGTCAACTGTGGGTGTGTGAAGCCCTTTGAAACTTCATTGTGATTAAAGGCTACACTGTATAAATAAACTTGACATGAACAAGAGATGAAATTGTCTTAAGCATTTTGACTCATAAGTACAAATAAATATTTTTTAAAAAAACGTTGAAATAAATACAAGAATAAATATATAAATAGAATTAAATATCAGTCAATCAATAAAAACACTCTGCTCTCAGTTATTTATTTCCTGCTCTGCCAGGATGAAATGTTGTTCAAATTACCATTTTTATTTATTGATTGAGATTTAATTATATTTATATATTTATTTGTATATTTATTTCAACATTTATTTATATTTTTTGAATCTCGTTTTTTATTTTTGCATGCAGTTATTTATTTATGGCTATATTGTTGTTGTTATTTCCATTTATATTTATTTATTTATTATTTAATTTTTGAATAATATTTTTTATATCCGTTTTTGTTTTCACTTTTAGTCATTTATTTTTTTAGAATTTTACTCTCCCTAGATACAACAAATATATAAAACATCCATCATTGAACAACATTACATAACATAAACAACATTATTGATTGTACTGTATGTCCAGTTAGACAAGTGTCAAAACCATTCAGTACTTGGCAGATTACTGGCATTTTAATTCATTTCAATGAAAACTTGATTTGGCCTTAAGTCAATGTATGCAGCTGTAACCTTTTCTAGCTTTTGCTGCATAAATATAGTACTCCAAAGAAATTCAAAAAGGGAACCGTGAACATTTAGCCTCGCTTCATAGTGAAATCCTCACGCAGCAACAGAGGAAGTGAAAGTATTTTCTTGTAATCAGTATATTGTGGAGAGAGAAAAAACAACAACGTTGCCTTCTCGCATGCCTCTCCACACCAGCAGGGGGCATCATAGTACGATTAATAAAAGCTACAAAAAAAGCGAGGGAAATAACGACCACCACCGCAAAACCTTCAGTCCTGGCAGAACGACAGCAACAATGAAGCAACAAAGACTGAAAGTAAGCACGCAACTAAATACAAGCACACACCACCAGCCATTGAAGTAAGGAGTGTTCTATAAGGGCCAAAAACAGCAGTGACCGCTTTCAAGGTCCCTAATCCCGATTGTAAATTTGTAATTTTTTCGTGATCTCGCTCCAAAAACAAGTACATTTTTAAGTAGAGCTGCCAAGATTAATCGACAAGTAATCGATTATCAAATTAATTGACTAACCGTTTGGGGCCTCTTTTTTTTTTTTTCATGTAAAATTGTCCCAATCCTCTGATTTCAGCATATCAACAGTAATTATTCCCTGATTTCTGTGTTTAATCAAAACAAGACAATTAGAAACACATTTGGAAACAATGACTGAACTGGTAACATAGTACATCAATCAGAATAAACAGTAATCTGGGGGGCGGGGGGGGGGGGGTGCTTTTTGAATACACTTAAATGCAAAATTAAAATGAATCTGATTAGTCTATTAATCGATTGAATAATCAACAGAATAATCGATTGTAAACATATTCCATAGTGACAGCACTATTTTTGAGGGCCTAAACATGGATGTAAAGTTATGAAACTTATCAAGCATATCAGGTCTGGTGAAAAAAAAAAATCTTATTTTGCAGTTGTCATACACGATTGCAAAAAAATTATATTAAATACAAATGGCTGGACAAGAAGTACAAAATAAGTCAACTGTTTTAAAATGAATAGAAAGGGAACTTTTTTTTTTTTAACACTTTTGGCCCATTTTTTTTTGTCTTTTGCAAAACTGTCCTTAGAGGTCTCATCTGAGGCCCCACACTTGAACCCTGTGGAACACCATACCTTTCGTTATACATGTGAATTCAGATTGCACATATGATTGCGTGTTATTTTCTTCCAATGCAAGTGTATTAAAGTGTAAAGCACTTGTTTGGAAAACGTGTCGTTCCTATAAAGCTGCATCCATTCCAAATAACGTTGACCGGAACAGAAGTAAAAGAAACATCTGCGCTATTGTGCAAGCGCTGAGTTTACCAGAGGACCCTCAGTCGGGACAAAAGTAACCACAAGACGATTCAGTTCCTCACACTTTTGGCAGATGAGATGTTTGTGAACAGAAATCGGGGAGGAAAAAGAAGACTTTTTTTTTTTTGGGTCAAAGCTAAGCCTGAATATGTGGAAGTGTGAAGAAGTTGATGAATCATCAGCACTCTGAAACTGTATAGCAACAACCTTTTTACTGAGAACAGCAATTTAAAAAAATCAAACTCAAGTTTTTTATTTTTTTAATGGGTCGTAGTTTTACTATTTGGTGTATTGTGATGTCACCTCAATGGATTTTGTTTGTGAAGGCAGTTTCACAAAAATATGGCCTTTATCATACATTGTGTGCAAAGTAGCTCCATTTTTGGGATTTGATCAAATGTTTAAAAAAAAAAAAAAAAAAAAACATCTGTGGATGGTGGAAGAAGATTTGCCAGTGGCATGTTGTGTCCGCTACATAATCCTAACAAAGTGGAAAAATGTTTGACAGTTTTGTTATACGCATCCCATATATGTATAAAATGATTTTAATTGAAGTTTTAACTGACTGCATTTCCATTTATTCTGCATTATCGTCTTCTCGGGGGCGAGTCAAGCTTGTCTTCCTTTTAGTGTGCGTTTCGAGGTTTTATTTTTTTAAGCTTGATGATAATACGAAATGAACACCACGAGGGATGCTTCTGCAGAACCTTTTTTCCACAACATCCACATCAGTCACGCACTGTCTGTCTGCCATAAAAGATCTTTTAAACTTGTCTGCAGCACTTTAATTTTTTTGTTTTTTTTGTTTTTGCAGCGTGTCATAATTTCCTGCAAGGCAAAAATAAGACGCTCATCCATTCCTACGACAATCTATGTTTGCGTCTGTCCAAAAGCGTGTGAGGATTCGGTTCCCGAAATTGTGACTTCTTCTTTTTTTTTTTTTCCCATCCCACTTTTGTGACTGCAAAACAACAGATTTGCTTGATACGCTTTTCAGTCTGCAGGCCATTCACATCTGCAACCAACATGGATGATTACATGGCAACCACTGAGGAGGACTACTGGGTGAGTGAAATTTCCCATTAAGGGCCAAACGACTAGAGAATATTGTTTAGTATAACAAAAATATGAATGCTAAATATAATAACGTACACTATATCAGAACATCCCTGCTTTATATCACAAGCTGATTTGTTTCTAAAGCACAGAAATACAGTTTGCACTAGATATGCATGCAAGCTGTTTCTCCAAGCCACCTTAAATTTTCTTTCGTGATATTTTAAGGCGGATTAAATATGGTTTTGTTATTTCTATGTATGGTATTATTATTTTTCCTCATGTTTGTAATGTTCATACCAAATAAATCATTTAATTTACAAAAAAAAAAATTAATTTAGGAGAAAGCCCAAATTGGAAGCTTTGCATGTTTTTTTCTTCTTAAAAGAATTGCCTAAGCCATTTGTTGTTGTTTTTATTGTTTGTTTTTTTGCAAAAAAAAATTTTTTTGCCTAACTGATCTCATGATGCAAATGGTTCAATTAGTTTGTGTTTCCTGAAAAACCTGAAAAAATGACTTGGGCGATTCATTTAAGAAAATATTGATACGGAAAACTGAAATATCACCAATGTCCAACATGAAACGCTAATGCCATCAAGCTTTTTGCAGCACAGTACCCCTAACCCTCTTTTTAACTTCTAGTAACTTCATGAATTACTATGAAATTACTACATCAATTAACTCAAAAGATACAGCAGATTTGTGTTGGCATTAGAATATAGCGAAGTTTCATCATTATTCACAAATCTATTTAGAATTGTGAGTAATTGAGGTATTTTTGCAACATAGCCTTGGTTGGTCTCTTATACTCTGCTGCCACCTGCTGGCCGTTTTTGTAATAACTACCATTGCTTGACGCATTCTCTTCAGTTCAGAGGCTGCATCAAAGCCTTCTGTATGCTCTAGCATAAAAACAACAACATATAAATACGTCTTTGGGAGCACGGTAATATTTAAAATAGAACGTATATATACATTTTTGGGAGCAAATGAGTTAATCACGAGATTCATTGCGATAAAAATTTGGAATGGTGCCGATGAAAGGAAACTGCTGTTCTTGTATGTCATCAGATAATCGACTACGACAACTACACGTCGTCCCCCGAGACCAGCAAGACGTACGCGGGCCCCTGCCCCCACGAGGACATCTACGCCTTTGCGCAGCGGTACCTGCCCGTGGTCTACATCCTGGTCTTCATCCTGGCCGTGGTTGGCAACGGGCTGGTGCTGGGCGTGATCCGCCGTTACCGCCACTCCCGCGGCGGCGGCTGCGGCGGCTGCGGCGGCTGCTCCTTCTCCCTGACCGACACCTTCCTCCTCCACCTGGCCGTCTCCGACCTGCTGCTGGCCTTCACGCTGCCGCTCTTCGCCACGCAGTGGGCCCACCAGTGGGTGTTCGGCGAGGCGGTCTGCAAGGTCTCCGGCGCCCTGTTCTCGCTCAACCGCTACAGCGGCATCCTCTTCCTGGCCTGCATCAGCTTCGACCGCTACCTGGCCATCGTCCACGCCGTCAGCTCCGGCTGGAAGCGCAACACCTGCCAGGCGCAGGTGGCCTGCGCCTTCATCTGGGCCTGCTGCCTCACCCTGGGCGGGGTGGACATCGCCTTCAAGCAGGTGGGCGAGGTGAGAATCGGCGAGGGGCCGGGGCCGCTCCTGTGCCAGGTGTGGTTCACCGACAACGCCGAGCAGTGGCAGGCCGGCCTGCAGCTGCTCAGCGTGAGTCTGGGCTTCGGGCTGCCGCTCCTCATCATGCTGTACTGCTACATCCGGATCTTCCGCTCGCTGTGCAACGCCAGCCGCCGGCAAAAGCGCAAGTCGCTGAGCCTCATCGTGTCCCTGGTGGCGGTCTTCGTGCTGTGCTGGGCGCCGTACAACTGCTTCCAGCTGGCCGACGGCCTGCAGAGGTTGGGCGCGGTGGCGGGCGGCTGCCGCTTCGGCCGCGTGGTGGACATGGGCACGGTGATCACCGAGAGCGTCGGGCTGTCGCACTGCGCCCTCAACCCGCTGCTGTACGGCTTCGTGGGGGTCAAGTTCCGCAGGGAGATGGCGCGCATGTGCAAGGGGCTGCTGGGCGAGCGAGGCTGGTCGGGGGCGGAGCAATGGAGGGAGAGGAAGCGGAAGGCCGTCGGCTCGTACAGCTCGGCCGAGAGCGAAAACACGTCCTACTCGGTCATGGTGGGAAGATGAGTGAGAAGTGGAGGGGGTCCGGAATAGTACTGTACCGCTTTTCCATTGCGCGGTGCTGGCTCCAGTGTTTCCCACAGATTTGAAATCTACGTCTAATCTGGCAGGGGGCGTATGGGGGGGTCTCATTCCTGTTACTAAGTCTCCTCTAGCCTCACGATCCACAAAGTGACGGCAAACCAACTTTACGTGCAGTATATCCGGTCGCAACGTATATATATATATAAAAACAAATTTATACATTTTACATTTCTTGAAAACTACTTGTGTGGTGGCCAGTTTACTTGGGTGGCCCGCCCAAGTATTAACATGGTGTGGGAAACGCTGGGCTCCACTGATTCTAAAACCTGATGCAAATTTTCAAATGTTTTCTCATTTAAAAATTGTGAAAAGACAAAAAAAGAAGCATACAGTACTTCCTCGTTCAAAACCTAACGCTACAGTGAGGGTTATTAGATTTGGAATTTTAGTTAGTTTTGATTTCGTTTTAAGTTCTGTTTTTTAAATTGAGTTTGTTATAACTCATTTTCTCCCCAAAAACGTATAAAAGCGTTCTATTTTAAATATTATAGTCCATAAAACGTATTTATACGTTTTCTATGTTTTTTAATGCTCGAGCATACAGAAGGCTTTGATGCAGCCTCTGAACTGAAGAGAATGCGTCAAGCAATGGTAATTACCAAAATAGCCAGCAGGTGGCAGCAGAGTATACGAGATCAACCAGGGCCATGTTGCAAAAAGCTTTTCAGATTTGTGAATAATGATGACACTTGGCTATATTCTAATGCTAATTGCTGCAAAACGGACACAGAAATAAATACCCTTTTTTCCTGATGAGATTAGTTTTTAGGATGGTTCGGTTAGTTTTTATTAGTTTTAGTTATTTAATAAATGCTTAGTTTTCGTTTGGATTGAGTTAGTTTCGGTATTAGTTTTAGTAAAAAAAAAAAAAAAGTATAATAAAATAAATAAATAAATAAATCTACTTGAAATCACATTTTAAATCATCCCCAAAAGCTTATGCATTAAATCAATTACCAAAAACTAAAACGAAGGACATTTTCACTATAACTAGTTTTGGTTTTAGGGTTTTTTTCTGTGAACGTAAAATGTAGTTCAGTTAGTTTTCGTTTAAAAAAAATACTTTTTTGTTTTTATTTTATTTCGTTAACGAAAATGTTTTTTGAATTTAAGTTTGAGTTTTTGCGTCAGTTTTCTTGAACTAAAATAACCTTGATTGATGAAAATAATGTCGTTTTTGAGAAACTAGTTCCATATTTTGGCACAAAAAAAGTTAAATAATATTGAGAGAGAAAAAAATCAAACAAGTCGTGTGAGAAAACACAACGTTGCAGCAAAGTGGACATAGTGGCTTTTAGTAGTGCGACGTCTCGAGTTTAGACAGCATGCGTGATAAATTGTCATGTCTATTTGTGTTTTATGACAGGAACCATGAGCAACCTGGTACTAGAAATAGTACCTCATAGTACCACTTTTTGCCAGTGAAAATGCATCAATAGTGAGTAAAGCAAGGCAAGGCAGTTTCCTTTATATAGTGCATTTCATACCCAAAGTGCTCAACATTGCTACAGAACAACATTTCAAGGCAAAATAATTCAAGACATTTAAAAACAGAATAATTTAAGACATTTAAAATGAAAGGAAAATTTACTAAAAGAAAGATTTGAAAGACCTTAATCCTAGGTATGGGTTGTCCTGGATTAAAAAGCATTCTTAAGACTTATTCCCTTTGCATGCGACATAACAGCTAAATGCTGCTTCACCATGTTTGCTTTAAACTCTGAGCTCCACTAATTGACCCGAGTCTGTTGACATCAGAACCCTACTGGATGTTTATGTTCCATGAGTATTTCCTTAGGGTATTCAGGATCCAACCATTTAGTGATTTATAGGCTAGTAGTAGAATTTTAAATTAAAAAAAATATCTTCTATACAGCTGACTGCTCTTTTGAGGGAGTCCAGTCTTTGGATTTGAGCACTAGTAAGTACTGCGCAGTGAAAAAGAGTTATACGGTACTCCCTTCTTGATCAAGACTGGAAACAGTTCTCTGTGTCGTTGTGGTGCCGCCTCATGCTTAATATTGCCGCTTTAAAACAAACAAAAAAAAAAACATCTAATGACCTATTGTGTTGTTGGATGTTTTTTGTTTGTATGGTAAACTTGTGAAATAGTACTGCTCTTACCGATTAATTGTAAATGTATTGAATTTTAAATGCTTTTACTTGTTTGGTCACTTGTAGTTAGTCTGGGAATATAATTGTGCCCTTCTTCTCATTTATCATGAAAACAAAGTTACCCGAGTGAAAATTATGTAAATAGTTGAAACAATTCTGCTGACTGTGTCTCTTTTTTTGCGGCTCCAAACATCCAGCTGCATGTGTGCGCTCTGTGTTGCAAAAAGAAAAGAAAAAGAGGAAATGATTGTAACTCATGTATGATGTTAAAGGTGGCATACAAGCCTCAGCATTGGTTTATGTGCTATGATTTGAATGATTAATTTTTGGAGGAATAAAATAATCTATGTCTCTACAATTGCACAGTACTAATTTTTTTTTTTTTTTTTTTGCATTGTGCCAGGTGAGAAAGGAAAGTAATCAACTCATTATTTTTGAGAGAAAAACGTTGTATATTTTCGAGGAGAAATTCTATCTATTGTTGAGAAAATCGTATATTTTTTTAGGGGGGAAAAGTTTTCTAAGAAAATGTTAAAAAATGCTGTTTATTTTTTGGTTACATTTGTTCTTAAGCTTTTGCATGTTTTAAATATTTTTTTCAGAAAAAGGTTTTGGATACTGACAGGGGGGAAAATGTTTACAGGGAAAGTCACTATTTTGCAGGGAACAATTTTTAATCTTACAAATATAACATTTTGTAATTTGAGGATTTTAAAATAGAAATTTTCAGAAGAAAAAAATATATGATTTTTTTTTCTTACATTTGAAGTCTCATAAGAAGACCCGGAGGACATAATAATAATTATTATATGCAAAATGTTTTGCATGTTACTTTACATACATTTGAACATAACTTAAGAGCGCCCTCTGTGGGCCAGCTGCTGCTATTGCGTCCGCTTTGTTTCTCTCTTTGTTCGCAAGCGTCAAGTCAGAGCCTCCCGCATCCGGAAGTTTCGAAGCGCGCTTGAGTAGTCTTCAAAATAAAACTTTACTAATGCGTATTCCTTTTCAAACTAATACAATATGTTCTGTCGCAGCGTTATAACATGTGTAATAAGTTATAAGATGAATGAGTCATAATTGTGTCAATTACCGTTTTTACCTTCGTGTTCAGAAGGCAAAGTATTTTTATTTTGAAGCGCAGGCATGCTGTCGCTGGGTTTGTTGTCGCGAGCTATCTGTTGGCACCTCTTGTAACATTTGTTGACTGTTACAAATCCAGACAGAGCGACTTAATTAGTCATTAACTCCTGTCGCGATTTACCAAAACGTGTTTTTTTTTTTTAGGAGTGTGTTAGTGCTGTAGTTTTCCTAAGCCGTGTTTCGATTTTGGTTCCTTCAGTCACCACCGCGCGCTTTGCCCAAAGTCAAGCAGGCGGCAGAAGAATGGGAATCTTCTGGGTTTCGTTTTTCTTCTGGATTTGAGGTTCTGCAGACTTCCTCTCAAAAACGGTTGCGTTTCATCACAGAGGGTGTGTGTTGGGAGAGAGCTGCTTTTCCCCCCCCCCCCCCTCCTGTTTTTCATTCGGACCACTAATCGAGCTGATCACCGCAGCTGTCATCCTCTGTTAAAGGTGAGCACTCAGCACTGTTGTTGTTTTGAAACACTGGCCTTGCGGCTTTCAGACTTTTGGTTGAGAATGAGACAAAATGTACCTAATTTGGCCCAATTCGTTAATTGTCACCTATTAAGCGTGGTCACTTTTGTTGCCAGCAATTTTAATGTCTATGTGTTGTATAATTTTGTGGAGATAGTAAATTGACAGCGTTATACAAGCTGTCTTTTCACGGTTGTCCCCCTTAAATTGTAAACAAATTCACCAACATTTTAACGACTTATGTTATTGCTGTTCCTACTGTTATATTAATGACAACGGATGGCAACAGTGGGGAAAATTCCAAGACTAATCAGACAACATATGGACTAACGTCCAATAGGTACGCCACACAGGTTCGAATCTCAGTTCCAGCCTTCCTGTGTGGAGTTTGCATGTTCTCCCAGGTGCTTGTATTTGAATATTTTCACTTAGGGGGGTGTACTCATATTTGTTGCCGGCAGTTTCGATATTAATGTCTGTGTGTTGTTATTTTGAGAGGACAGTACATTTTCAGTTTTACAAACTGTACATTGACTTTGATACTCTTAAACTATCCATATAGACATGAGATAGGCTAACAATATAAATATAGCTGACTAAGGATTGGACAGACTAGCCTCCTTTGCCTATAATTGGCTGGTACCCCCTGATTAGATTGACTAACTTTTTGGCATAAGGACTGATTAGCCAATGGGAGGCAGAAGAGGGCGGGTAATGTCGGGAAAACAATCCTTCAAATGGTCACCCGAGCCACAATGGCGACCCGGAAATTTAGCTCAGGTGAACTGATATGCTTTTGTACACGGGATACTTAATCATGACGGTTATATACCAACTACATGCTCTAGTTAAGTTTTATAGTAGCTATAAGCTGGTCACCGTTTCTAAAAGAGGACAAATAATGGTGAAAATTGAGACTAATAATGGGATTTTGTTATTGCTTTGGCGGCTTCTCCCAAAAGAGCCCGGGAGGGGTTGTTTAAAAAATGACACTGGAAGTTGTGTTTGCGCAGCGCTGTTTTTGTTAGCCAGAGGCTGAGCTGCACTGTTATTTGTTTACTGTGTGGATTAGCGCGGTACTCTCTACTAAAAAAAAAAATCGACACCTCCGAGTTTCCATTTCGTTTGGTGCTTGCGTGACGTTCACTGTTATCCTTGTCAATATTAGCATGATGTGAGTTGAAAGAAGAACCCACGGCAATATCGTGATATCGTGATATCGTGATATCGTGACATGCAATGTAGCTAAAAAACGTGGTGGGATTTTGTTTTGTCTCTTTTGTTGCTCACGTGTAAGAGCAGATCACACTTCTTATAAAATTGGAATGAATTTATAATGTTTAAAGTGTCATTTTAAAATGTGTAGTATTTCAAAAAAAATATTTCAGTGTATGACACAATTTTTTTTTCCAATTTTGAAAATGATCGCAGGTTACAAGATGACTCCACCTTTTAAAATAAAATGTACAGAAAATGTATTGTTTCAAGGTATCACAATACTCGTTCAATTAATACACATAAAAAGAAAAAAAGTTGAATGTTACACGGTATCACATAACTTTTCAACACTTTAAAATAAAAAAGAAATAGATGTAGACTTTTCTTTTATAGGAGTAGCTCATTCAAATCAATAATTTTTCATTTTAACACGTTTTATCTTGACCTACAGTTAATTGGCTTGGTTTAAGCATGTTTATTAAAAACATTTTTTTTCTTCTTGTCTTAGTAAGAAGTAAGGACATCCCTGCCCTAAGGGGACAAAACACAAAAGCGCTCCATTGTACCGGTAAGTGTGTCATGACCAAGACATTGTCAATAGTGTAAGTTGTGAGAAACGATGACTCATGCTTATGTAAAAGTCAACTAAAGTACAAACTATGTCTAAAAATGTGACAAATAAGGTGACGTGTGTTGTTGAAGTGTCATGAGCGGGTGCAGTGACTTCAACGTTTTCCACAAAACATGAGTATGATGCCAATGAGGAAGTCATTTAAGTGAGTTCGTGCCTAGCTTAATATCTTAATATCTTAAACACATCGATGGCGTCATTGAAACGGTCAAAGCAGAACCACTGAAGATGATGGCCAGAAATTAACTTTGGTTTAGTCCTCCAAGCCAGATAGACTTAGCCACATGACATTTGGTTTGGAGTAGTTGAGTTTTAAAAAGATCTCAAGAAGCCGTGGCCGAAAAGACTCAGTCAGCCATTTTGGTTTGAAACTACCGTTTTAGGGCCATTTTTGGCCATTTTCATGAGTTCTACAAAGGCAAATTTGTCCTGCAGGAATTCTACATTTTGTATGGGTTACATGTATAAACCCAAAAGTTAGCTTTGTTAGCGCCCTGCTTCAAAATGGAGTCCACGAAGCCCCTTCCATTTAACAACATGAAATTTCATAGCCATGTCTAATAGAGCAACCCGCAAAAAAGTCGCAAGAGCTCAAGATACAAGAAGTCTGCCATTTTGCTCTGTAGTGGCCATTTTAAGGTCATGTTGCCCATTCCCAGGAGTCCTTCAAAGACAAGATTGTGAGAGAGCTTGAGCTATTCCAAATTCAACCACACTGACGGGAAATTTGTTCGGCCCGCAACACACACAGAGACACGTTCTATACGATGATCCGTCTTTCTGTGGGTTTATCCCGATAATGGGGTCCGAAAGGGGCCGGGCAGAATATATATATATATATTTTTTTTTTTCTTAAGAGCTCAGTATTGTTCATTCGGAAATGTCATCATCATTGCTCTTTTTTATTTTTATTTTTATTTTATTTTTAAATATATATATATATATATATATATATATATATATATATATATATATTTTTTGTGTGTGTGTGTGTGGGTGAGTATGTGTATGTGCGTGCGTGCGTGCGTGTGTGCGTGCGTGTATTTGTTAGCTCACCAGAAAACCGGGCAGAATATTAATGTGTGTCTTGCTTCGACGCTCCGCATCGTCTGCATAGCCTGTCATTGGTTGCTACCACAGCCTACGCTGTGGTTGGTCAACTCCTGGTCACATGACATATGGACGCCATCTTGTTACCCTGCCGAAACCAAGTTGGCTAAACTCTCTCTATCAACGGCTCTGGTTTTTATTTATTTTTAGAATTTTTTTTTAAACCGTCCATCTTCCATCCCATTGCAACGTAACCCCACGACAAAACCAGTTGACTGTTGTGAGTACAGCACGCATTGTCATTTGTAAGAGCGACACTGACCTCTGAGAGCTCAGCCGCCATTTTGCGCCTTGCCGTATCATCATTGATTGCATGGATTAGCCGTGACATTTGCATCTACTTCAAGTGAATGAAAAACCTGAAGTGTCATCAGTGCACTGTAAATTATTACTGAATGTGCGTGCGTGTGACTGGGGAACTTCCGCTTTGAACCGCGCCACCTTTTGCAACATACGATGACACGCCACCATGTGAGACGAAGACTTGCATTCTTTAAAACCGGCGACGGAGTCAAACCACATCTCTTTAAGGCGGCACAGTTGTCTTCGCAGCAGCGGGTCCAAGATGGACATCAACTTGGACGGATTGTTCCGCCTCAACACCAGCTACGACTACGACGACGACTACGTGTACCAAGATGACGACCCGGAGTCCCGGGGCGGCCGCGCGGTGTGGATCCCGCTGATCTACTCGGCGGTGCTGACGGTCGGCCTGTTCGGGAACGGGCTGCTGCTGGCGGCGCTGGCGCTGAAGAAGCGCGCGTGGAGGACGTCGGACACCTTCGTCCTCCATCTGAGCGTCGCCGACGTCCTGCTTCTGATCACGCTGCCCTTGTGGGCGGCGCAGGCCACTCAGAGTTGCGGATGGTGCGTCGGGCTCGCTCTCTGCAGGATCAGTGGAGTTCTTTTTAAGGTTTGGACCTGTTTGGTTTCCCCCCCCCCCCCCCCTCACACCTTGCTGTCTTTACAAATGTTATGGCAATATTACCGTTCATCCGAAATGTAGTATATGGGACTAGTTATGAGGATTTGCAAATCTACTCGGGTTCCGTACCTTAGTAGAAGTATAGAAACTTTTGTGAAAAAAAGATTACGTAACGTCTGATTTCTGTTTTAGTCATAGCATGAATCTCAAATGAGGAAAAAAAAAAGGGGGAGTAGAGAGATTAGAAAGTAAAGTTATCTTTTTTTTTTTTTTTCTAAGAGCTCAGTATTGTTTCTTAAAGTAAGTAAAGTTATCAGTTTTAGAATTTAGGGAGTAAAAGTAAAGGTTGTCAGAAAAATAAATACTCAAGTAAACTACGGATCCCTAAAAACAAATTCTGCTTGGTTACAGTAGCAGAGTTTTTGTTTTGTTGCTAGTTATTGTTATGATGTTTTAGCCGACGATGACAAGACCACAATCCCCCAAACATATTACAAATCATATAAATGTATACTAAAAGTATTCTTCAATTTTCTTTTAATGAATAATTAACAAGAGTTTATGCTAGCTTTTCCGGTCATTTTTGCGTTGTTCATTAGCCATCGTGCGTTCTGCTACATGCTAGTTACGTCAGCCGTTAGCTAGCACTTGTTTCTGCATGCCTCTGAGATGATAAACAGATCTGAGCTAAGTGAAAGCAAAAGCTCTGCTAGCATTTCGGGGAAGGGGCACAAGAAGGGGGAAAAGAAAAGCGAAAATGCTTTTTCCCTTTTTTTTCATTTGCCCAACAGTTTAAAACAGATTCTCGAGGTTTAACTTGCATATTTGACTTGAACACAAAATCAGTCATTTTAGCAGAACTACTGCTCGATGATGGGTATTATTAATTTTTTTTGTCAATTTATGATGATTTGTTATAGCTACTCACTACCTCCCACGATGCTTATGCGTTGCATTGTGTGACGCGGCGGACATTTTAGACGAACAACAAAGACCAAAAAAGGAGCCAATGATGTTTATGTGGCGTGAGAAAAAAGCACAAAGCTTTGAGTTTTCTGTGGCAATGCTGTTCAGAAACAAAATACCTGTAGTGTGTTATCGGAGGTAATTTTTCTCTTCAAAATGTATTCACAAACCAAATTTGACATGAACTGTGTCATTCATATAACGAGGTTCCACAGTATTTTCATGATATAGGGTGGGGGTTGGCCTTGAATTTCCATATATCGGGTTTGTGTACCTATGATACCTACTCCTAGGGTATCGCAACGTTAAAAAATATATAACCATAATAAATGTTCTTATGGCCCTCCCTGTATATTACTGAGCCTATTACAGTAGTTCCTTGATCAATACCTTGGTCAATTTTTTTAATTACCATCCCCCCCCCCCTTTTTTTGCTGTGATGTAAAAAATTTATTACAAGCAAGCTCCAGATAGATATTTTTGAATGGAGTAAAAAAAGAAAAGAAAAAAAAAAAGAAGAAGCAATTAACTCATTCACTGCCATTGACGGCTATTGACGTCAAAAATTCATTTGAACTATTTCTGTTTTAAAAAAAATCCACTTTTGTTAACAAGAGTATGAAAACCTAGAATTTTTTTTTTTTATTGTACATTTAGAACCGATTCATCATAAGTTAACTATTGAAGTTATGCGATTACAATACACAAATTTAATCACCTGACGCGATTTAAAAAAAAGAGAAAATATTCTTAAAAAAATAGCAGCGTCAGGTGATTAATTTTTTTTATTGTAATTAATTGTATGACTTCACGAGTTAACTTTAAAAAAATTCTAGTTAAAAAGTGTTAAAAAAAAAAAAAATTAAACTAATAGAAATAGGTCAAATGAATATTTAACGTCTATAACCGTTAATGGCAGTAAATGAGTTAAGGTACTGTCATGCCTTTGAATGTGGGCAAGGAGAGCCACAGTTGCCAATTTAATTTTTAGCTGCAAAGTCAGTGAAAATGCTCTAATATAGCCGGCAATATGGGGAGTTTGGGGCCTCTGCTTTGTACCCCTGAATCAAAACCAAATTGTTTTCCTCTCCCTAGCTCAACTTCTTCTGCGGGATCTTTCTCCTGGCCATCATCTGTTCGGACCGCTACCTGTGGCTGGTCCACGCCAAGCAGCTGTACTCGCACAAGAAGCCCCTGTTGGCCCACTTGAGCTGCCTGTCGGCGTGGCTCGTCTCGCTGCTCCTCACCGTCCCCGAGTGGTTCTTCGTGGCGTTGGAGCGCCATCCGTGGAAGGAGGAGAAGACCCAGTGCGTCCTCAGCCACTACCCCGCCGACCGCCGCCTGGCGTCGCGTCTTCCCCACCACTTGCTTAGCGCGGCGGCCGCCGCCGTCATCGCTTTCTCGTGCGCGACCCCGTGGTTCCAGCGCCCTGCCAAGACATTCCGAAAGAGGGCCGTCACGCTGATCCTGGTCGGGTTGTTCTCGCTCTGCTGGATTCCGTACAACGTCGCGCTCGTCGTGGACACGTTCGGCGCTGCGGAGAAGACCTCGGGCGCTTCGTCCGGAGTTCCGCAAAACCCCCCGAGGACGTCGCTGACGGTCACGGCGGCGTTGGGCTTCGTCCACGCCTGCCTCAGGCCGCTCCTCTATCTCGGCCTGAGCGGCGATTTCAGGAGGTGGACGCTGGCGGCGCTGAGCTGCGTCCGAGCGGAACCCGAGGGCTCGGTGTGGGAACTGGGCGTGGGTGACGACGCCCCGCTGGAGCAGAGTCCCGAGACGGAGGAGCTGAAGCAGGTCGCCGGCGTGGAGCAGCGAGCGCAACATCAAATGTGTTCATAGCAGAAGTCAACCTGATTTGTGCCGCAGTTGCTTGAAACTTGAAATTTCAGACTTGAGACTTTTGGCTTTGCACATTTGTGACGTGTGACTCCCGTCCCCGCAACATCGGTCCCTAATGATGTCGTGTTAATGATGCAAACTTAAAGGGAAGTTAGTGTCATGTGATTCAAGAGTCGAGGAGCTGTGCTGACTTTTTAATGTCCTGGAGGTCGTGTCATTTATTTATTCAACCACTGTTGCACAACATTGCTTTGTCACATTGTTTACACGTTTTTAAATGCCTGTGTTTTAATTGTTGCTGTTGTAGTAAACCCTGTATTGTCTGATACGCTGCCTAGCCGTCCCAAGAAAAGAGTCGGGTTTTAGCAGAGCAAATAGATGCAAGCTCTCCATTGACCAATAGGAAAATTTATTGCGTTTTGTGGTCTTTTTAATTGGGCTCGCAGTTTCAAAAATATCGCTCTTGACTTGGCTTCAAAGGTTTGACCCTGATATGACCGCAACATCTTTGACTCATGGTCTTTGTCTTGGGCCTCAAAGTCATGGTCTTGATTTAGTTGCGACTTGGTTCCAAAGTTTTGATGTGACGGCAACGTTTTGGTCCCAAAGTCTCGGCCTCGACTTGGCTTTCCTGACTTTGTGTCAAATTTTTGATCTTGGCTTGGTCTCAAAGTCTTAGACTCTTAAAGATTTATATATAAAGTTTTATAGTTGTTATTAATGTTTATGTATTTATATTAGAGCGCTTTGCTGCTGTTTTTTTTTTTTTTTTTTTTACTTTCTCTGTTAAAGAATTTGAGTTGAGGGATTAATTACTCCTGACTAAGATTGATATTGTTAAGTACTGTAACTCTCTCCTTCCTAAGAAAACTGATGGGAGCATGAGACCACATGCATGGATGAACCCCCCCCCCCCCCCCCGCCAGAGTCCAGACTGTAAGAATCTTTGGTATGTGCTGAAGGAGGCTCATAGCAGTGACCCAATAACAACGTGAAATTTATCCCGCTGTGTGGCGTGTGTGACTTTTTTTCCCCGTTATGGCTGGGCAATTTATTTCTAGTAGTTTTAGTAGCTCTACTGGTAAATGTTATTGCATGTGTGGGGAGATAAGAGCCTGTCCTTATCAGTGTTTCTGTCATCTTCAACCACGCCGACGCGCTTCATAAAGTTGACAATTACAACAAAAGTTATCTGATCGTTTTGCTCCATAAACCGGCAAAGTTTGTGCAAGGGAATTTCCTCCTGGGCGCAAATCCTTCTATGCTTTATTTATTTATTTATTTATTTTCGCCGCTACAACATGTTTGAACACAGCAGCTTGACGCAGATGCGTCGGGTGACGTCATCGGTCATGTGTCTCCCGAGGTTATTAAAAAAAAGCGCTCGTGTGCCGACTCGCCGTCTGTTTAGGAGGGTTTGTCTCGCACAGCCAACCGGACCAACCTGATTTGTAGGTCGAGGTCGTGTCAACGCAAAGACGACTTTTGCAGATTTGTCTTTGTGTCAAAAAGGGCGGAGGGACCTTTTTCTGTGTGTAAAAGTCTCCCGCACGCCGTACAAAATGTATGGAATCTGTCAAGCAAATAAGTATTGTAAGTATTTGTGGGTTAAATAATGTTTTGTTTTTTTCTCAAATAAACACGAAAGCACTGAAAAAAAAGTGTTACAAGCCTTGCGAGATTGAACACAGTCATGCATAGTTGGGTGAAGTTTCGTCATCCTTTTTTTTTTTCTTGCTCTGCACATTGCACAAGATTGTGAAGCTGCTTATTGTGTTTCCTGTCAGAATCCCACAAGACGACGTTTTCTTGAAGGTGTTGCGTTCGTGACGTCATTAAAAAAAAATCTGCATGCAGTATGAGGACATCAAAAAAAAGTATTATTTTTTTATTCAAGTACGTACTTATAAAATAAAGTACAAATATGGTCTGTTAAACTGGTAAGACGTTGGTAAAAGTATAAGTCATGATTCAAATACTGCACCCCCCCTCCCCCCTCCCAAGAATTAGACTGAAAAGTACAAAAGGTCGAAATAAAATGTGTATGTCACAGTGCAGTGTGTACGATGCCCGTTATGGTAGGTTGCAACAATTGAAAACGAGAAGTTTTCTACACACAAAGTAGTTTCCTTTTTCTTTTTTTACAAACTTACATAATGAAAAAAAAATCTTGTTGAATGTTGTATCTTTAAGGAAAGAGGGGAAGCGCTTCTAGGCCAAAGCAGTGTAATACTGTCTAATAATAAAAGTTGTACTTTTCCGCCATCTTGTGGCAACTACATTAATTAGGCAATTAAAAACCTTAAGTGGGGTGTAAACTTTTACGATACTTCATTTCACTATTGTAGCAAGGATGGGTCCCTATCCTCCGTCAATTCTCAAGCAGGGGATTACTTTTACCCCAATTAGATTGTGCAGGTGGTTTGGACAGTTTCAGTTGTTTTGGGAAGATCATCGTTGTCAGATGATGTATATTTCATGGCACCATGTAATAACACATTTGTGGTATATATGTATCCTATTGAAATGTTACGTTAGCAAATGTTGGAAAGCGATACGAGAAGAAAAATGCTAAAGTGTTGCTCCAAAGTATAAAGGTCCAAAGCTTAACTCATTTACTGCCATTGACGGCTATAGACGTCAAAAATTTGTTTGAACTATTTCTATTAGTTTAAAAAAAAATCCCACTTTTGTTAACATGAGTATGAACATTTTAATTGAATTAGAACAGATATAAAATCTGTAATTAATCGTGAGTTAACTAGTAAAGTCATACGATTAATTAACAATTTTTTAAATAATATTTTCCCTATAAAAAAAAGATTATTAAAAATTACAAAAATATATTTAAAAAAGAAAAGAAAAAGAAAATATAAAAAATTAGGAGCATCAGGCAATTAAAATTTGTAATAGTAATTAATCGCATGACTTCACAAAAAAAATCTAGGTTTTCATACTCTTGTTAACAAAAATTGAAAAATATGTTAAACTAATAAGAAATAGTTCAAATGAATTTTTGACGTCTATAGCTGTCAATGGCAGTGAATGAGAAGCCATTTTAGGGTTATGGCACAACGGAAAAGTCTCTATTTGTGTGCAGATTGTGTCAGTGGTTTGGTTATGGCGTGTGCACGCCCCTGTTGACATGGTTTTCAGATTGCTAGGGAGTTGGAGGTGTCGGCAGACTCGGACCAAATGGAGGATCTCTTGCTGCTCACTGACTGGAGTCTGGTTCCCGTCTTGGATTTGCAGGTGAACGCCCTCAGTATGTCAAGGAGCTGGCGACGGAACTTGACCCCCACAAAGGCGTACAGGACGGGGTTGAGACTGCAGTGGAGGTTGCCTAAAGTCGGGGTGATGGTCATGGCCTTCCGTAGAGAGGATCTGAATTCGCAGCTGGTGCCGTTGTTGTCCAAAAAAGCCGTGTCCACCATAAGGGTAACGTTGTACGGCGTCCAGCAGAGGAAGAACACCGCCACCACAGCGCCGATGACTCGAAACACTTTCTGCTTCTGGAGGCTCCCCGTGCCGCAACGCAGCCGGCGCAGGATGCACGAGTAGCAGAAGACGAGCACGAGCGACGGCAGCAGGAAGCCGACAACGTGGCTGAGGAGACGCGAGGCGAGCTTCCATGAGCCGAAGTTGAGCACGCACTCGGTTCTGCCTTGCCTCGTGTCGTTCGCCGCCTCCAGGAAGATCAAGTTGGGCAGAGACAGGAGAAGCGAGAGCAACCAGACGGCCAGGCAACTGGATTGGGTGACCCAGGGTTTCCGGCGGGAGTACATCTGGGTGGCGTGCACGATGGACAGGTAGCGGTCCACGCTGATGCACGCCAGAAGGAAGATCCCACAGTAGCAGTTGATCTGAAAACGCAAAGATGACACTTTTAGTTTGTTTGTCGGAATCTATCAATGGAATTGTTTGTCTTTTTCGAACCCTCCATTTTTCTCATTTCTATTCATCTGTCTTTCTTTCATTCAAACCGTCAATACACCAGTTGGTCGGTCGTTCCACCACCGATGTAACCTCAGATTGATAATCGTGATTCACTCGAGGGAGTTTTTCACATCAATCTGGTTCTTCACTAGGCAGACCCGTTCAGGAAAGGCGGGACTTGCTGTACAATACTTAGAGCTGATTGGACGATGTGGCATCTTTGCACATTTGTTTTGACCAATTAAGGCAACAAGATTTATTTTTCGGAGTTTGTGAACTCACAAATACCTCAAAAATTAATCTTGCCGGCAAGGTTATGTGCATACTGTAACACGCGGTGGCTGATCAGAAAAAAAAAAATTGGAGCGCAAAAAAAGGGGCTTTTTAAAATATATATATATATATATATATATATATATATATATATATATATATATATATAAAATTAGTTTTTATTAAAAAAAAAGGGACTCAAAGTCCACTTGTTTACTTTATTAATAGGAAAAGGTAGGCTCTTTGGCATCAAATGTCATTATTTCATTTCATCACGAAATGAAAAAGTGTTGCATAGGCATAACAAAAACAAGGAGGCGCCACCTTGTGGCGCGGTACCAAACTGCGGATTGTTCCAACACACATGACAATCTTACTGTGAAAACAGCACCAGCGATCTTGCAGAGAGGCGTGCCAAAGGTCCACCCCAAACGTTGTCCGTCCTGTGCGGCCCACAGAGGCAGCGTGAGCAGCTGCAGGACGTCGGCCACCGCCAAGTGCAGAATGAAGGTGTCCGTCACGCTCCATGTCTTTCTGCTCTGAATCAGAATCCCCAGGAGAACTCCATTACCCAGAATGCCCACGACGAAGGCCACCGAGTACAGGACCGGGTTGAGGACTGTCTCGAAGTGCTGGTCCTCATTGGGGTGGCACACGCCGTCGAACGACTTGCTGTTGTCGTACGACTGGTTGTCGTAGTCGGGTAACTCCAACAGGACATCCAGGAGCGATGAGTTCCCGTCTAAGGTAATCGAATGGCCGCTTTCCAGAAGAGAGCTCTGAAATAGGTGCGTTTGTTTAAGTGCTGTGTCGTAGTTTACTTGCTGTTCATCGAGCCGTCCATCTATTTGTCAATCTGTCAATCTGTGATATATTCTGTCCATCCATCGCTCTAATTGGTCTGTTGGTCAGTCTGTCCATCCATCAGTCCCGTTGCTCGGGTGTCATGATGTCACATTCAGTTTCCACTGTATAGTAAGAGTAGGGTTTTTTTTTTCTAAACACATCTATTCAAGTAAAAGTAAAAAAAGTATTGTGTGGTAAAATTACTCTTAGAAGGACTTTTTTTCTTCTTCAAAAAGTTACTCAAGTAAATGTAACGGAGTAAATGTAACTTGTTACTACACACCTCTGAAAGTTACACGCTCAAGCAGTCTTCATGTACTATTTGTTATTTTCTAGTAAGTACATTCTCAAGTACTTTATATTAGAATGTGGAGGAAACCAGAGTAACCCTTGAACTATTTTTATATTGTTTTGTTTTTATCTTGTCGTCTTACCGTGACATTTTGTTGTCTTATTGCAATGTTCTTATTTGTTTTAAATTGACTTTGTATTGCTTTGTGATGTGCATTTGAATGTATTTATGTATAGGGGACTACAGATGCAAATTAGCAACTGTTGCTAGAATCTGCCATATTTACAATTTAATTTGTTGTTCATTAATGTGCATTGTCCCTTTCAAATCAAATGAAATGAAATGAGATGAGACAAACATGCTAACTGCTACTCCCCATGAGATGCATATGTCTAACAAAAAATCCAAGAGATGGAAATGATTATAACAGCCCCAACTGCAACCACGATAGTCAACATTTAAATGTTTAATATCTCTCTTACAATGTTAATCAAAACACTCGTGCCATTGTGTGGGTGTACCTAATGAAGTGTCTAGTGACTGTATCGCTTGATCACTACATTTATATTTAATATATATATATATATATATTATATTTATATTAACGTAGGAATATGTCAAGTGTAACAATAAAATGTATGCATGTCTCAAAATAATAATAATAATTTCTTCAAACCTTCTCTACTATAATAAAAAAATAATAATAACATTAAACTTACCAGGAAATCTTGTGACATGGTTGATAAGAGCAGATACACGCACAATAGACACGCGATGTGGCTAATAGCTCTGTCTATAAAAGAGAGGAAGCCAAGAGTTTATACGAGGGGAAAAAAACCATGTGAAAACCACATTGTGAAAACAGGTGTGCAGGAAAGAGGATGCAAATGACATCGCAGTAAAGGCGCTTTGTGTACAAAATACTTGAGTCATCTTTTGTATCTTTTATTCGGTTTGAAAGTTATTTATTTACAAATAGTGCATCTTCAGTTATCTCTCTGGGCCCCCTTTTTTTTTTTTTTTGTGATTGCCGTAAATGCGCACTCGGATTTCACATCTGCGCAGCAAAGTGGGCACTTTCTTGCTATAGGCCAAGCAGGCGGCCAATAGCCCCCAAGCCACCAGGGGGCCCCCAAGCTCTATATGTAGTCTTACCTGAGGACAATAAAAATGTACTGTCTTTAAAAAAAAAACCGGAAGAAAAAGAAAACTGAAGAAAAAACGATCAAAGGAGAAAGGTTGGCACTTGTCGGTGATGGATCGTTGGAGCCGAAACTCAATTACATTTTATTTTTAGCGAGTTTGTTTATTTGTTTTGCTAGCAAGCGGTCGAAATAATAAACTATATTCAATGTTATTATATGAAGATTTGGGAGAAGAATTTTCTCAAATTCACACTTTTTAACATACATTACATGCAAAATCTTTGCAGCACACGAATGTGAAAAAGAAACAGGTTAGCTACGTATTCCTACAAAGTTGCATTAAATGATCTTAATTGTTGTCTCTTTAGACGTTCTTTATGCACGACAATATCACTGTATAATCCCATCCCCCAAAATCAGTTTTATTTCTTGTTGTTTACATCGACTTGACACCTGCGAGCGAGCCTGTTTCCCCTCATCGTCTTTTTGAGACGGGTTCCTGTTTTTTTCACACCTCCTTCTTGGTTTATTGAGCGGCACCAAAACCCGACGGCTTTTTGTGGCTGAATTTGAACTGAAACAATCAAATGTGACCTTCACCTTTCAGTGAAGAGATTTCACATAACATAACGATGTCATTCACCGTTTAGCAGTCGAGAGAGTCTGGACACACCGAAAACTTGTTCACTTGTCACTGTCCAAATACTTCTGGACCGATGTGTACATTCTTTTATTATTATTATCATTATTGTTATAAATGTGCAAAATCTATGCTGCGTGCCTTTTGATTGTATTCTGCACCACATCCGTATTTGTGACATCAGTATCACTTTCACACCTTAAATCCAAATGCAAGCACTTCCTCCTTCGCCTTTCATGTGACTCTGACTGAAGCCGAAACACACAGTTTGCATTTATTCCATTTGTATTGTGTTGTAGGTTTTTTTGCTATAGATTTTAGATACGGCATGTAACATGGATCGGGTCTTATTTAGTTTAGTTTCATCTGAATGTTTATTTTATTTTATTTTAATGAAGCATTTAGACACAGTATGTACCGTTGATTTGTGCGGAGAACATACTTTATTTTTATTTATTTATTTGCCATACAAGAATAAAGTGTAATTGTGCTTTTTTTTTTTTTCAGGCAAATTGATGCAGTTCAAATGTTTTCTGTGACACACTAGTCAAGTCAAGTTTATTTATATAGCCCTGAGTCACAAAATAGTCTCAAAGGGCTTCCCATGTCCACAGTTGACAAATATTAACGCTTCTAATTTAATATTATTTTATAGCTATAGTATTTACATTCACATTGATTCAAATTAGTTTGTAAATAAAGTCCGTACGCTAGATCAAATCTGATATTTGCATTAATTTTTTTGTATAATTTTTTTGTATATATATATTTTTTAATATAGTATGTACCCTAGATTATCTTGTTTTATTTGATTTTGTTCCATAAATTCCATAGAATTTACATTTATTTTTTATAATTATTTTACAATACTGTAGCACTGCGATGCAGTGCATAGTACAAACTCTGGAACAAATGTATCATTTTGTTTAGTATAGTTCAGTTTTAGTTTAGTTTAGTTTAGGTTATAGCTACACTACCTTGTATCTGATTTTAATTCCCAAACAAAAGAAGAGTAGACCCGATGTGTTAGCGTGGCCTGCCTGACTTTTTGCATGAATTCCTTATAATAAAATACAGAAGTTACAATTGCACTGGGTGTGGCCCAGATATGTCCGTGCTTGTTGCACATTGCACATAACAATGACATTTTGTGGGTGTGTGATTAGTATCAACAATGTACACAACGAGGGGGCCTTGTGTTAATAACCACAATGTCACTGTTGTTTAATACGTGTTAGAACTACTGCATGGTTTGCATAGACTATAGTATAACAGTATTGATTTATTAATTTTGCCTAAATGCATAACATGCTTTTTTTTTCTTCTTTTTTTTCTTTCTTTTTTTTACCTAAATGCATAGTATGGGTTTTTTTTTCATTTCAATTACGGGTTTACCAACCCCTTCTTCTTTTGACTCATGGTGGTTAGGCTAACCACGTTTTAGGTTTAGGGCGTATGTTGCTATAGTACATGGTTAGCTGCAACTCATGATGCATGCAAGACAATGCACATGGAAGCACATGCTTTTGTGATCATCTCTTTTAACAATGTTGAATAAAAGTTTGAATTTTTTTTTAATTAGTGGATCAATTGCTATACATAACATCATCAATAAAGACCCCCCCCCCAAAAAAATCATATCTACAAATACATAATATGACAAATGATGAACTGTTGTAAATACAATTGCCCTCCGCCTCCTCCTCCTACATTTTATGCACTCATCTCGTTATCATCCACTCACATGAGCATTTACATCATGATTAACATTTTATTTCTATAGCATTTATTAATGGATTTATTCAATCAATAATTAATTAATATTTCAATTAAATACATAAATAATCAATATTTTAGTAATTATTTAAAATTGTATTACTATTATCAGTGCAAATGATTAACACGTTTTATTTTCTTAGTGTGTAAATGCTGCGAGGCAAGAACGCAAGATAAATAAAAAAAGGTTTTAGTCATAAAACATTGTCATTTATAATATACAATATTATGTATGTATTTTAATAATTTCTATATTTGTTTATTGGGCATTTATTAAGAGAAAAATATTATTATATGTATCATATTATTTATTAAAAAAACAAAACAAATTATTACTATTTTTAACATCTTTTTTTGTAATGTTGGGAGACAATAAATTAAGACAAGTTATTGTTATGTTATTGTCATTTATGCAAGAAAGCTTTACACAAGAAGATTTGAAGCCACACGAGGGAACAATTTTGACAAATTTTTTTTGTGGATTTCCTGTTCAACATTAACTGCACTTACTGCCAGACTAGATGATTACAAATATTCTTTTGACATATTGCTAAAATGTGTGACCGGCCTTGACTCCAGATTGGGAGTGTTGACTCGAATATTATTGCATCACAGTTTTGACTCATGAAGTGAGCAAACTGCAATCGTTAGAGCATTTGCTGTTGACTTTTGGTTGCTGCATGTGTCCTTTGACGAAAAACTGCGCACTGTAATCTGCTGGATAAATGACTGTCATATAAACAAAAGAAGGCAAATCATACGACTTCTTTTTTGTTTTGTGTTTATTTTTTAACGAATGCTGACTTGGTGACCCACGCAGAAAATATAGATTTTACTTGAAAACATGAAATATATTAGTACCTATCATTTTATAATGTGATACTGAACTTGTTTTGTGTATGGCAGCAAGAAGTACGCTTTCACACCAAGACACTTTCGTAGTAGTACAGCATTTAATGTTTTTTTTTTTAAACAACAACAGCAACAACAAACACCCTCTGTATCATTTTATTATAAATGTATCATAGCCTGGTTTGGGATCCAGATGTGCGTTGTGCGACATATCCACTGGGTGACGCCGTGGAGCCAGGCGTGCCTGGCTGCTTTTGTGTCGGTGGGTGGCGACCACCAAAACAAGAGCAGGCATCTTGTCCTGTGGCATCAGAATTAAACGCCTTATTTCTCTACCTTTTGGCCTTGTCACAAGTTGTCCGTTCCAGAGCGTGCTACGTTTGCCCTTCGTCAATAATGACAGATCCGGATTGACTGCGCATCTGGATTCGGACTGAGGTTGCGCTCACTAGCCACCTAGCGGATACTAGCCGTGTTGTTGTTAGCAGCCTGCTAGCCAGCCGGGCGGCTTTCTTTCTCTCCCTGCAACAACGACGTGCTAGCGAGTGGCTAGTTTAGCTTAGGGGACACAAAGTGAGAGAGATAAAAGATGTAAATGGCTAAGAGGCCGGAGAGACGGGAACTGGTACGTACTGTGTGTTAGCAAAATGTAATAAAACAGAGGCTAGGTAGCTAACTAGCGAGCTAACGGGCCATGGCTGGTTAACGGTGTAGCATCGCTTTGGAACACAGTTTAGTGTTATTCTCACGACGCTCCGTGTTTATAACTTTTTTTCTGCCCTTAAGACACATATAAAAAGAACTAGCTGGTATAACGTGATTTAGTTATTTTTTTAATTTTATTTCTGGTGTTAAACTAGCGCCGAATTATTCGCTAACAAGTCAATCGTTTTAAAACACCCTTTCCACAAATCAATAATAAAAAAAAGTCGACACTATCGTATCCTAATCTAAAATTAAATACAATATATATTAAATATGCATATGAATATATTTGTATGTTTATGTATGTGGGAATTCGCCGAATTATTCGCTAACAAGTCAATCGTTTTAAAACACCCTTTCCACAAATCAATAAAAAAAAAAGTCGACACTATCGTATCCTAATCTAAAATTAAATACAATATATATTAAATATGCATATGAATATATTTGTATGTTTATGTATGTGGGAATTATTAGTACTGTATGTAAGCATTTGCATATTATCCATGTATGTATGTACTGTATTGGAACAATTTAATGAAATTGCAGGACAATGCTTCGGAATCACTGCATTAAAATCAGTCTTATTTTTTTCTCCCAATCACACAGACAACACCAGGGATGGCCTCCCCCCTGCCCGTCTGCTTCCTCCTGGTGCTGGCGCTGCTGGCCGTTTGGCCCACGTGCCAGGCGGGTGACTGCAAGGGTCACCGGCAGGTGTTGAGGGGGCCGCCGGGTTACGTGACAGACGGACCGGGCAATTACTCAGTCAATGGCAACTGCGAGTGGCTCATCAAAGGTTTGTATTGCATCTTTATGATCATATGGAAATGCAGCACAAAATTGTTTGTTTTTTTCAGAGAGGGACGGCAAGAATGCACTTAAGAGGTTCTGCTGTAGTCAATCAATGACTTTTTCATTTTTCCATCCTTCTAGCACCGAGCAGCAGCTATCGCATTGTGCTGAACTTCACCTTCATGGACACAGAGTGCACTTACGACTACCTGTTTGTGTACGACGGAGACTCCTACCAAAGCCCCTTGCTGGCCAGCCTGAGCGGCAACACCCTGCCACAGCCCATCGAGGCCACGTCCGGCAAGGTCCTTGTCATTAACCGGTCATTGTAACACGTATTTAATCTGGATTCTGATGTTAGCTTCCTGTTTTTCTAGATGCTACTTCATCTCTTCAGCGACGCAAACTACAACCTGCTGGGCTTCAACGCCACCTACACCTTCTCCGTGTGCCCCGGAGCGTGCGGTGGCCACGGGCGCTGCGACCCGTCCACGCACAAGTGCAACTGCCAACAGGGCTGGGGCGGGGCGTCTTGCACGACGCCTCTCTGCTCTCACAGCTGCTCAGCGCACGGCCAATGCGACAAGGTGAGGTATATAGTTAACATTAGTGGTGCAACGGATCACAAAAGTCACGGTTTGGATCAGCCCAAAAAAAAGAAAAAGAAATAGTACTTTGCCTTTATTTTGTAAAGCGCTTTTTCCATTAAATAAAGAAAAATCTATTCAAAATGTCTAATATAGCCATGTAGGATTTAGTGTCTTCATTTTTTCCCATTTAATTAAAAAACAACAACAAATCAATACAAAATGTCTGATAAAGCCATTTAGGAACACAACTTTTAAGTGCAATATTAGGCAGAAACATTCTTATTTTTACATGGTTCATGTGTAAAATAACAAGGTATTCATGGTTTAAAGTTGTGTTTTGAGTTGAATGTTTTTCTTTTTTAGTGTTTTATAAAATAAATGAAGACAAAGTTCTATTTATCCTTTTTTTTTTTTTTTAAATAATGAAAATACCTCAACGTACAATTTAAGGCACTTCGTTTCCTTTAAAACATGGTGAGTGAATTACAAAGAAGCCTTGGTCCAGAATATTGAAAAATAATTCAAGTAAGCTGTCAAACTTACTTATCAGCCGGCAGCCAGAACTCAAGACAGTCGTTGGTAATGCTAACAGCTAGCCGCTAGCCACTTACGTCGGAGACTTCTGCCGTGTCATACAATGACAATGTAATTAATTAGCGGTTTCTTAGCATCCTAAATTAGCGATTGAATACGTGTTCGGGATAGCGTTGTGTTGATGTTGGTCGCAACTACAATGTCAATCAACTACGATAAAGTAACGTCTAAAAGGGAAGTCAAGCTAGTCATCACGCCACGACGTGGGCCAACTTCAAAATAAAAGTCTACTAAGGATATTTGCTTTGCCGTTAGTGTATAACTGTATTCGATCCGAACCGACCATGGATCAATGATGATCCGTTGCACCACTAGTTAACATGCATAGCAAGATCTGGGAGATAAATTAAGTCACTTACGGGTTATTGTTATTTTTTCCATCAGAAAGGAGAACGATGTCTGTGTCACGCCAGCTTCCTGGGTCAGAGTTGCCAGCTCGGTCTACATGATGACAACGGGGCAGGGCAGTGGTGGCACATCAGCGAGGGAGACCCCTACATGTCGCCAAGGACGGGTTCCGCTGGCGTGTATCTGACCTCCACTGGAGCCATGTACTTGTTTGGAGGTCAGACGAGAATTTTGTTCTACATATCTGCTTTAAATGTTTAGGTTTTATAGGCAACACTGTGATTGTTTGGTTTATTGTCTTTCCAAAAAAAATCCAGGATTTGACCTGAACAGAGCGCTGGGTGACTTGAAGAAATATAACTTCACATCCAACCAGTGGGAAAGCAGGTCTTACGGTCATTCGCCTGTAAGTACTGTGAAATCATAGTATAAGTATACATTTTTTGTTTTGTTGCTTTTGTCAAATTCTTCTAAGATAAAAAAAAATTCAGCACAGATTTACACACTTCATTTCTTGTCTCACCTACATTAGCCAATTTTTCGATTGGTGCAACAGCACTTTGAGAACTAGAAATTGATTAACTACCGAAAGGGAATTAGCACTACACAAAAATGGCGGCAGAGTGAATAGAAAAGTGTATGATTCATATTTTAATGCCACTGCCTCTGCCGACAGTTGGCTCGGCATTCCCACACTGCTGTGGAGTCGGCGGGAAACATGGTGATCTTCGGTGGGGAGCTGGCAAACGGCTCCTTAGCGAGCGACGTTTGGATGTACCGCCCCCTGCAGGACGACTGGCAGCAGCTCGGCTTTCCCAACACCGGCGGCGCACCCAGTCTTGCCAATCACGCCGCAGCCGTTGTGGACAGTTACCTCTATGTGTTTGGAGGTGGGTTTCTAAACACAACACGCTTCCCTTGTTGTTGTTTTTTTTATACAAGTATCTTATCTTCCACCAGCGGCAAGTGAGGAAATACTGTACATGCAGATCTGGCGAGCACGATTCCACTTTACCGCCATTTCTACTTGTTATATCCCAGGTCGCACTGAGGAGGACATGTTTTCCTCCTCCCTGTATCGGTTCAGCCTGCGGGGCTCTGGGCGGTGGGAGACGGTCCAGCCAACTGGTGGGAAGCCCCCAGCCACCGCTGGCCACTCTATGGTGTTCCACGGCCCCTCCAGGACACTATTGGTCTACGGGGGTCACCGGCCGACCACCGCCAGGTAAACAGCCTAAAAGAAACAGGCTCAATTTCCATAAGTAAAAAAAAAATATCATCATGGTAGACTCGTCTGTAGGTGCTGGTATATGTCTATAAATGTGATATAAAAACATCCCTTCTTCCCATGTGTAATATGCACCGTAGATTTCTTTTAAACTCATTTGCTCCCAAAAACGTATGACTACGTTCTATTTTAAATATGACCACTCTCCCAAAGACATATTTATACGTTTTTTTATGCTAGAGCATACAGAAGGCTTTGATGCAGCCTCTGAACTGAAGAGGGATGCTTGAAGAGTGGTAGTTGTTACAAAAATGGCCAGCAGCTGGCAGCGGAGTATAAGAGATCAACCAGGGCCATGTTGCAAATATCATATCATATTAAGGCTGAAACGTGGCTGGATTTTTTTCCCCCATTTGTAACACTTGATGTTGGAGGCTAGAAGCTAACATAGCAGTCTAGATGTCCACTCAGGGCTACTTCTTGTCAACACAAACCGATAGAACTCGAATGCACAGAAATTCAAATCAAAGTCCTTTATTCACAAAACTCAGCTTTGGATAAAAGTTCTGTCATGTAATGTACATAAAACAAAATCTAGCAAGCAGTTAACTGACGGGACCGCGCGTTCCCCCAGGTTTAGCGTGAGGGTGAACAACACCGACGCATTCCATGTGGACCAACGCTTTTGGACGGCGTTCCGCTCCCGTTACCCGGCGACGGGACCCCGAGAGAGAGCCTTCCACTCAGCCACCGTTATCGGAAACTACATGGTGGTCTACGGTGAGCCAAAACGGACGCGCTGACCCCTCAGCTGACAAACGTTTCCTGGACTTACTTGAATTTTATGGTGTATTTTTTTTTGCCTGTTCTCTCAAGGTGGCAATGTTCATATCCATTACCAAGAAGAGAAGTGCTACGACGAGGAAATCTTCTTTTACCATTTGGGTTGTCACCAGTGGGTGTTGGCAGGGGAAAAATGGTCACTCAGTGAGTTGCTCTTTTTATTTGACTCTTGTCATTCTTGCTGTTTTAGCTGATTTTGTGTCCTTGTATTTTTCTGCAGGTGGAGAGGCCGTCAAGGGACGCTACTCTCATGTTGCCGCGGTGATGGAAGGTCGGGTGCTGCTGGTTGCCGGCGGTTACAACGGCGTCACCCGCGGCGACCTCGTGGCTTTCAAAGTCCCGCTGTTTGTCAGTAGCAACGAAGGTGACAGGGTGAGAGAAAAAGTGCTTTTAGACGGCGATTAGGCAAAACACGAGATCTGATACGCTTCCATAGTTGGAAAATGACCGTGTCAATCCATTTCATTTCTGTGGCGTTTAGATCGGCAACCAGGAAAAAAGTTCCCGGCATTAAGACTATATATAAATTAGTTATAAAGACTATATAACATTTACTTCGGTTATGACATTTAAAAGCAGAAAATTGCTGGGTCAACTTTGCCCCTCATTCCATGTTAGTGCCGTTTAAAAGTGGATAAATCCAAGCTTTAAAAGAAAGTATTATAAGAGCAATGAAAAAAAGTGTAAAGGCTGACTTCTGATACGCCTTCCAAAGGTGGAAAATTGCCATGTCAGCTTTATCCCTACATTCCGTCAGTGTCGTTTTTACAGAGCAGACTCCTCAAAAAGGTTTGATAAATCCTGTCTTTAGAAGGCAGCATTAAAGGGGGCTTCTGGAAGTACTTGTGGAGGGGGGAATTACTGGGGAAGCTTCACCCTAGCATTTTGTGTCAGTTCCTTTTCAATTGAATAGCAGCCTGGAAAAAGGTGGATACATTCCAGTGTTAAGAAAGCTTCTGATAATAAAAGTAGGGGCCCGGGGGTCGTCCTTTGGCGCTGCCGCGGCCTGGGGGGCCCTGAGGTGTTGCGCTTGCTCTGTTCCGGCGGGGGTCGACGGCTCCCCTCTTTGGTGGAGATTTTCATGCATGCCAGATCCACCACACCAGCATCTACCGAAACTCAGACACAATCTGTTTCCTCCTCAGGTTATTGAATCGGTGGAGGCTGTTGTCTGCGGATCTCACGCGGCTTCGTCTGTCCTTCCTTCCTTTTCTCGGTCTCTCCTTTGGTCTCTTGAGGCCTCCCTGATTTTATGTTTTTTGGTTTTGTTGGGGTCTGTTTCTTGGGCTGGGGAGGAGTTCTGGTGGGGGGTGTTCAGGTCGGTGCTGGATTTCACCTTCCTTGGTTTTCTTTGGTCCCCTCGGGTCTTCTGGTGTTCGGTTTAGGTGAACGGTATGAGATTTTTTCTAATAGGTTTTCTGGTGAGCTAACAAATACACGCACGCACGCACGCACGCACGCACATACACATACTCACCCACACACACACACACAAAAAAATAAAAATAAAATAAAAATAAAAGCAATGATGATGACATTTCCGAATGAACAATACTGAGCTCTAAAAAAAAAAGAAAAAAAAAAAAGAAAGCTTCTGATACTACCTTCAAGCTGGAAGAGGGGTTCGAGTGTCATATATGTTGAACAATATTTGTGTTCATGTGCTTATTGACTAGGATGCTGTTTGCGCCGAGGCCCTGGATGAAAGCATGTGTCTGAAGAACCCAGAATGCAGCTGGTGTGAAGGCCGCTGTCGAGAGTATCAGCCCACTAATCAGGTAAGCACACAAATCTGAATTCAGGAATCCTGCAGCGACACCTCACCAACTCACTTTTTCCGCTCACAGTGCGGCAGCACCGGCTGCCTGGGCCTGGCGCGCTTCCTGTCCGACTGTCAGTCCTGCTTGGTGTTCAGCGGCACGCCGGCCACCCTGGCCAGAGCGCCCGGCGAATTCGGCTGGTGTGTTCAGAACGAGTCCTGCCTGCCCGTGTCAGGTGAGAGACCGGGAGGGAGGGAGGAAGGAGGGGCGGCGGCGGTGCAAGGGCTGCGCCGCACACTGACACCGGAAATATATTGGGAGGGACTAGACTTGGGCTGGGCGCTTGTCAGAGATGAAAACGTTTAGTTTTGGGGTGTTTTCTCAGTGTCAAGGAAAGGCTCCTCAAATGGATGCAGCATTCTCAATTAAGGTTACACAAAGGGCTAGTCTGTGCTCATGTAAATCAAGTTGTAAACTCGATTTCAAAAAAATACTTTATACTTTGGAACTAAAAAAAAAAAGACTCATGGTGTTTATTGCAGTAGTGTAGAAAATATAGAATAGAAAAATAGAAACACATTCCAGGGTCATACTATTGCCAATATAAAAATGGGCTGCAACTAACAAATATTTTGATGTATATCGACTTCTTAAAGAAAAAAACAAATCAATTTCCATAAGTAAAAAAAAAATATCAGCATGGTAGACTCGTCTGTAGGTGTTGGTATATGTCTATAAATGTGATATAAAAACATCCCTTCTTCCCATGTGTAATATGCACCGTAGATTTCTTTTAAACTCATTTGCTCCCAAAAACGTATGACTATGTTCTATTTTAAATATGACCACTCTCCCAAAGACATATTTATACGTTTTTTATGCTAGAGCATACAGAAGGCTTTGATGCAGCCTCTGAACTGAAGAGGGATGCTTGAAGAGTGGTAGTTGTTACAAAAATGGCCAGCAGCTGGCAGCGGAGTATAAGAGATCAACCAGGGCCATGTTGCAAAAAGCTCTTTCCCCACTGTTTCCCAGATTTGTAAATAATGATGAAACTAAGCTATATTCTAATGCTAATTGCTGCAAAACGGAAACAGATAGATAAAAAAAAAATCCCTGATGAAAAAAGAGACTCTAATCTTTCTTTTGGTAGGTTCCACGTTTTTATAGCAATAGAAAACAATATTCTGTGGGCCTTGCAACATCTGTCAAAATCTAGTAAACCAGCTGGGAGCGAAGGGGGTTGCTTCAGTGAAAATGGCTGGGAGTAAATGAGTTAAAAAGAAAAATATTTACTGTTGACTTTGTGTGTCACGTAAGTAAAATTTTGCTGCAAAATATTGGTTGACTTTAAGTCGTTGTTGTAGGTTCCACTGTGATATTTTTTTCAGTATTATATGTCTGAATATTTGTTTATAGTGAATTCCAATAACAGAGTGTCATACAGAGTGAGAAAGTAGCTTCATTGGATGTTTACCACCAGAGTGTAGCCACAGGGCATCCTTGACTTTGAGAAACACCAACACTTGGCTCAACTGTACCCCGCTGAGATAGTAGAGGTCACTCAAAAATGTTCATTTGGCGTGCCTCTTCCAACTCTCTGGCGTACGTCGCCGGTGTTTCACCACTCTGACTCCCGTCCGGCAGACGGCACCACCGCCAATCAGGCTCACCGCAGTATTGTTGAGATCTCACGAGGTCAGATTGTGTTTCTCCCGTGTTGCTGACCTCTCCCTCTCGATCTCGCAGAGCAAAGTGCGTGCCGTGTGGACCAGATCTCAGGGGCGTACGGCTGGTGGGGGGAGCGTACCCTTTTCCTAACCTCCCTCCACTCCTGTCGCACCGAGAACTATGTCCCGGGACTGCACCTGCTCACCTTCCAGCACCCCCGCAACGACTCCCAGCCTGACAAGGTACGGAGTCCCAGTCTCAAATAGTTGTGCTTGTAACTCCTCAACCCTCTTTACTTACCGTAGCCGTCCTTCCTTCCTCCAATGTCGCAATTGTACTTGAAGCCGGGATTTCATGCTACAAGTCTCGGTGCTATATTGCCGTTTGGCGCCTTGTTTTTGACATTTACGTACTTTCAAGTGACTCATCTCATCTACATCATCTGCAATATGTTTACCCATCTCTCCAATACAATGTTGACCCATCTCATCTACATCTACAATAGAATGTTCAATCTCATTTTGCAAAGACAACACAAACTGCTATTTTCATATTCTTGGACGCACACGGATATATGAAAACTGTGTCGCGGTGTTTCGGTGATCCACAGAGCAAATTATAAATCCGATGATGCTATAAGAATCTGTCAATAACAATTAGCTAGTTGCCTTCAAACGTCGATGCAGAGTGGCAAAGTAGAAATGCATCGCCTCCACGTCAGCAATGCAGAACAGTCGAGTATGTTTACATGTTAGTACTGTACTTCTTATAATCTGACTGTTTCTTGAGCTTCACCCATCTGAGCTTCCAAGTCATGGGCAAAGAAAGTCAGTGTGAAGGTGGTACGACACTGTAGGAGGGCTTGCCTGCTGACACATTTTTAGTAGGGGTGTCAGCGATAAAAAATTGTTATTCAAAATTAATCGCATGACTTTAATAGTTAACTCATGATTCATCGCAAATTTTATATCTGTTCTAAAAGTGCAGTCAAATGTACAATAACATATTTTTTTCTGAGTTTCATACTCTTGTTAACAAAAGTGGGAAGAGGTCATTTTTTTTGCCACTAGATGGCATAATTGCATTTGTAAGACGTTGGTGACAGCTCAGTGCATTTTTCTTTTAATATTAAAAGCTATATAATCTTTAACATGATTAAGGAACTTGTGAAATTCTGCACGTTTTTAAAAATTTAAAATACAGCTTGACCCCAATCTCCACAATTATATGCATTATTATTAAATTTACTACTGCTAAATTTTGACGTGGACGTGCCTGCTACGTTGCGACTGGAATTCCCCCAATACAGGCTTTCCAAGTAAGGGCGGTCATTAATCGGGCGTTAAAAAAATTTGTGCCGTTAAAAGAACTTTAAATTAACTCAAAATGAACGCACTAATTTTGACTCTTCTAATTTTTTACAAATAAACAGATAACAAAAGACTTACCTGATTGTTAAACTTCAAAGCTATTTTAAAAGCCCACCTTCCATAGTATGTCCCCTTTAAATGATTCCAGTGGTGTAGAGAATAGTGCCTCTGTTGATGTGTCTCCACTTGCCCCACCCCGTCCTCCGCTGTCCCCTCCCCTTGCTCTCGCCAGGTGTCCATCCTTCGCAGCACCACCATCATCCTCAGCCCGACCACCGAGATGGACGTGGCGCTGCAGTTCAGGGGCTTCATCCATCCTCTGTGGGGGGCGCCAAACACCCCTCCCGCAGAGACCGTCTCCATGTGGGCTCGCATCCAGAGGCTCCACTTTGAGGCTCGGGTGGCATCGGGACCCAACTCCAGCCAACTAGTGAGCAAAATGGGGCACGTTGTGACAAAACTGGGTTGGGGAACTGTCTTCCCGTTTTATAAAGTCCTCACAGGGCTGCACTCGATTTATTATGAAAATAAATTATGCAACAATAGAATGCATCTTTATTAATATTGTATCCACATTTGTAGTAAGACAAATTGTAATAAAATTTGACAATATAATTACTATGCATTAGAAAATAATGAAATAGTGCATTTTACAAAAAGAATGTAATATTAAGAGAATAAAGCCAAATATACAAATAGTCACACTTATGACATAAATAGCAAGTTGAAATGTTACTAGAATAAAGTCACTATTTTATGAAATTTATTGTGTAATACTGTGACATGGAAAATGTTAAGAGAACAGAAGCTGAAATTTTGCAAGGATTAAGTCACACTATGAGATTTTTTTGAAAGTGTTAAGTAAAAAGAAAATTTGACATATTTAAAAATATTAGTCATGATATTGTAAGAATAAATGTGATCAATGTTTTAGGCTTTTGCTACCAGTTCCTCTGAACCTTTTTAGCACAAGGCGAGCCAGATCAAATATGCTCTTGTCGGTCGTAGTTTGCTTACCACTGGTCGAATAGACATCGCCGTTTTTTTGTTGTTGTCTCCGAGCAGGAGGTGGTGGGTCGTTGGGCAGCTCAGCAGGAGAAAGAATTGAAGCTGCTGTCTCGCCCCGATGGGAGTAAGCTGTTCTCCAACCTGACCAGAGGCAACCATTACCTGGTCCAGGCCGAGGGCTACCTCAACAATTCGGGCTCGGGGCAGACCAGTGAGATGGCCCTCATCTGGAACAGAACTCTGCCAGGAGGGAGCGTGAGTATAATTTATCTTCCTATTTCTCTCTGAAACAGTAACTTCATCTCATCTTATCTCCTCCTGAACTCCAGGAAATCTCCTTCCTCTTCCTGGAGCCCTTTCGCTCAGGCTCCTGTTCAGGCTACACGTCCTGTTTGGCCTGTCTGTCGGACCAGTCTTGCGGCTGGTGCCCATCCCTGTCCCGATGCATGCTTCGGGGCCCTGAGCTGGAGCCCTGCCCTGAGGGAGAGCTGGGAGAAGGAATGGGAGAGATGGCACAGCGCCATCTGCTGCTGGCACCCCAACATTGCACACTGTGTGAAGAATACAGGGACTGCTCGGCTTGTACTCAGGTATGCGTTCAAGACGGCACAAAATTTTGCACGTGTGAATTTTAGAGATATAATACATTTCACACAAAAATAAAGTCTAAATTTAAGGCATAATTTTGCAAGAAAAAAGTATTTCAATGAGAATGAAGTCAAAGTATTGTTAACTCATTCACTCCCAGCCATTTTCACTGAAGCAATCCCCTTCACTCCCGGCTGTTTTACTGGATTTTGGCTGAATTGCAAGGCTGGCAGAATATTGTCTTCTATTGCTATAAAAACATGGAACCTACCGAAATAATTAGTGTCTTCTTTCATCATGAAAAAGTATATTTGTGTCTGTTTCCATTTTTCAGCAATTAGCATTAGAATATAGCTAAGTTTCATCATTATTCAATTATTCAATTAAAACTAGCTTTTTTTCAACATGGCCCTGGTTGATCTCTTTTGCTCTGCTGCCACCTGCTGGCTGTTTGCGTACCATTTCTTCAACCATTCTTTGCAGTTGAGAGGCTGCATCAAAAAGCCTTTTGTATGCTCTAGCATGAAAAAACAAATAACAAAAACGTCTTTGGGACACTTAAAACATTTAAAATAGAACGTATTTATACATTATTTGAAGCGAATTAGTTTAAAAAATGCTTAGAAGTATTACTAACAAAAAGTCAAGTCATGAAAGCATCTTTTATTATTATTATTATTATTTTAATGCTGTTACTTTGTGGCCCTAATACTTTTCCTATTTTGAAAGTTTAAACAGATTCCACAAATCTCAAGGCTTTTTAAAATGTCATTCAGTTAATTTTCCCTCCAAAGCAGTGTTAGACGACGACCCGGATTTTAATTTAGAACGTCCTCATCCAAAGCTGACATTGTCCTCCTGCAGGACCCTTACTGCGAGTGGCAGATCAACTCCAGCAAGAAAGGCGACTACCAGTGCAGCAGGAGAGGACGCCTCGAGGGCTCCATACGCCACCCAGCAGCCTGTCCCCGAGTGTGCAACCAGTAAGATGATCATGATAATAGTCCCAATAGACTGATTAGTGAAACTGTTTTGCAACATACTCTCATGATGTTTATATTCGCTCCATTAAGGCGGAAGACGTGTTCCGAGTGCCTGTCCAACTCCAGCCAGTGTGCTTGGTGCGAATCCGCGCAGGCCTGCTTCTATTTTGCCGCCTATCTCACTAAGTACCCTTATGGAGAGTGCAGGGACTGGTATGACAGGTAGAAATCACACAACACTTGTCAAGCACACCTGAATTGTGTTCATGATCTTAATGTTGCTATTTCGTGTCTTGCCAGTGTGCATTCGGTTCCGCAGTGTAAGCAATGTTCCGCTTTAAACACTTGCACCAACTGTCTGCGAACGTTCCAGTGCGGCTGGTGTGGCGACTACAACAACCCCACCATTGGAAAGTAAGTAAAGTTGACAGCAAAGTGACGTCATGTGGTGATATTATTTTTTCACGTTATCATTTCATTTCTTAAGATGTTTGCGAGGCGATTGGGCTGGAATGGACGACCCATCTGTGTTTAACTGCAGCGTGGCCGTAGCTGAAGCCCGAGCTGCTAAGTAAGTTCCAGCTTACCCGCGACCACAGAAAAGAAACAAGATGATTTGAATGATGATTTATTTTTATTTTCCAGCCCTGAGCCGCAAACCTCTGCCCCGCCTCGTCTGCTGGACATGGACTTGGAGATGGAGATGGAGCGCATGGAGGTCGAAGAGCAAGACGCCGTGTGGTCCTACCCCTCTTGTCCTGATGTCGAAGAATGCCGCCTGGGCCTCCACAACTGTCACCCCTTCGCCACCTGCATCAACACCCCCACCTCGTACGAGTGCCACTGCGAACGAGGCTACACGGGGGATGGCACTTTGCACTGCAACCAGACGTAAGACCTTATTAATCTGAAAGGAGGATAAGCAGTTCTGAAAATGGATGTAAGGTTTCCGGCAACATTTTATTAGTTTGTTCCACCCACACACACACACACACACACACACACACACACACACACACACACACACACACACACACACACACACACACACACACACACACACAAACCCACTGCCAGGCTAAGATGGTGCAATTAACTCATTCACTGGCAGCCATTTTGCCTGAAGCAACCCCCTTCGCTCCCGGCTGTTTTACTGGATTTTGACTGATTTTGCAAAGCCGGCACACAGAATATTGTGTTCTATGGCTATATAAACATGGAACCTACCAAAAGAAAGATTAGAGTCTCTTCTTTCATCAGGAAAAATATATATTTGTATATGTATAGTTCTATCTGTTTCTGTTTTGCAGAAATTAGTATTAGAATATAAGTTTCATCATTATTCACAAATCTGTTGCAAAAAAGAGTTTGTTGCAACATGGCCCTGGTTGAGCTCTTATGCTCTACTGCCACCTGCTGGCCGTTTTTGTAATATCTACAATTTCTTCATGCATTTTCTTCATTTCAGAGGCTGCATCAAAGCCTTTTGTATGCTCTAGCATAAAAAAAACCCAACAACAACGTATAAATACGTCTTTGGGAGCATGATCATATTTAAACTCGAACATATTTCTACTATAGAATGAAGTAGATTTTGCAAGCAATTATTAGCAACTATGAACCTTTTTTTGATGGCAGTCATTTACTCTTGGATTTTTGGCTGTTTGTTTGTGACAGCGCCTGATCCAGAAACGAAGAGACCAAACTCTTTTTATACAAGCCATTTAAAAGTCAATTTTCCAATCTATGGCCCATGTGAAGTCCAGATGTTTTAACGGAAACCTCCTCCCCCTGCAGGTGTTACAATGAGTGCAGGGAGGGTCAGTGCAGCGGCAGCCCACGCTTCGAGTGCGAATGCTCGCTGGGTTGGACATCCGATCCGGCCACTCTGGTTCTGAGCGGCGTCGAGTGTGATGTGGACTGCGGCTGCAACTTTCACTCCACCTGTATCACCGCGCCAGGAATTTGCGACGAATGCCAAGGTTGAACCTCAAAAAGATGATTTTATTTCCTTCCAGTTCTTGCAGAGCTGAATTTTCCCTGGTTTCTCTTTTCAGACTGGACCACAGGGCTCCACTGTGAACACTGTCGCCCGGGGAGCTTCGGCTCGGCCTTGGCCGGCGGCGGTGGATGCGTGCAGTGCGAGTGTAACGGCCACGGCGACCCGCTGCAAGGATACTGCCACAACCAGACAGGCCAGTGCTACTGCACACATAACACTCAGGGACTGCGCTGTGAGTCCTGCCTGCCTGGTTACTACGGTGACCCCAGGTAAGTGAAACTTTTACAAATACAATAAATCCCTGTTTAGCGTGGAGGATATCTTCCAAACCCATCCACTGCAAAATTAACCATATATTTTTTTCTTTTAAACTACAGGAAAAAAATACCCCCCCCACATACACACTTTAAACACATTTAAAAGTATTTAAAAAAAAAAAAGTTTTAAATAAATTATGAAGTTCACATTTTTGCTTGCAAAATTCTGAATATTTGATTCTGTGATTCTTTCATGTACTACTGGAGTTTCACACTTTGAGAATTACTGCCATATCCAATTGCCATAAAGGAGCACTATTGTAAAGGTATAAAATGAGCTACAAAAATGGTAAAAGTAATAGAGATAAATGCGGGCTCACTATTTGGCAAGTCGCATAGATGCTCCCTGTTCTTATCTATTGACTCGCATCATTTTCTTAAGGCAAACTACATTGTCTTGTTTCATTTCTGTGTGTTTTCAACATCATAAACACAGTAGCACATACTAGCCGGTCTATGCTAACATATTTGCTCCCACCTTTAGGAATAATGGGACATGCTACCGCCAGTGCCAGGGTCGCTCTGTGCTGCTCTCCTCCACCTCCTCGTCCACTGCCGTACCTCTTTCCTCATCCCTGGGCTGGCAAAGTGGCAGCGAAGGGAAAGGTGGACTCTCTCATTGCCTGTGGGTCCTGTCAGTGACCGAGAGCCTGGCGCCTTGTCTCCCCAGGCAGTCGTGTCCACCTGTTGCCCTCACGCTGCACCCCGACTCCCATACACTCTGCAAAGTGAGTTAGCATCATGTTTTTTTAGCTCAAATAAAACAAACGTTACGACTGTAACTACGGTTCTATGAGTCCCGGACGGCGGTCGGGGGGGATGAAATAGAACTTAAGTTTTAAAACCTGGTGTCTGAAGGGGGTGTGTAGACTTTTGATATCCACTGTGTTTATTTTCCAGAGCTCATATGTGTATGTGTTCGATGGCCTTCCGCGTTTCCTGGACAACGGCGTCGTACATTCGGACCATAACCTGATTGGCGCCTTTTGCGGCACCACAAGGACGCAGCCTATCACCGTCGAGGCCACCTCAGGTATCCCGTATGTAATCCTTATGTTTAACCAGCTGAGCACATATGCGTGACACCCCCCCCCCCCTCTCTGCGCACCCCATCTCCCGCCCACCAGGTGTGATCTCTGTCTACTTCGAGGCCAACGTGTCGTCGAACAAACCGCAAGGCTTCAATGCGTCTTTCTGGGTGCGACGGTGTCGCCACATTTCCGACGAGGGCGACAACGGGACGCCCGCATGTCCGGGTGGCGCGCAGTGCCAAGGCGGGCTTTGCCAGTGCCCCCCGGGGTATGGGGGCCCCCACTGTGACCGAGCCGTTTGTCCCCAAGACTGTGGAGTTGCAGAGGGCCGAGGAACTTGTAATATAGTAAGTAGCGTGATTGTAGGTTTACATTAATTGATGTATTAGTGGTTGTTGCTTCTGTGTCAGAGTTCTGATGTTCCGGGTTTGAATCTCAGCTCCGTTCCTCCTGCTTCTTTGTATTACTTGTGGTTAAAAGTTGTGTTGTACTTAACTCATTCACTCCCAGCCATTCCCCCTTTTCGCTCCTGGCTGTTTTTCTTGATTTTGACTGATTTTTGCAAGGCCCACAGAATATTGTGTTCTATTGCTATAAAAACATGGTACGTACCAGAAGATTAGAGTCTCTTCTTTCCTCAAGAGAAAGATTATATTTCTATCTGTTTCCGTTTTGCAGCAATTAGCATTAGAATATAGCTAAGTTTCATCATTATTCACAAATCTTTTTAAAACAGTGAGGAAAGCAGCTTGTTGAAACATGGCCATGATTGATCTCTTATACTCCCGCTGCCACCTGCTGGCCATTTTTGTAACAATTACCATTCTTCAAGCATCCCTCTTCAGTTCAGAGGCTGCATCAAAGCCTTCTGTATGCTCTAGCATAAAAAAAACATAAAAATACATCTTTGGGAGCATGGTAATATTTAAAATAGAAAATATTTTAAAGTTTTTGGGAGCAAATTAGTTAATATTAATGATTAAAGGTTAGTGTTTAGAACTTATGTTTTTATTCATTTACATTTTACTTCTAGATTAACTGCTTTTTTGGCCGGACCGGCAGGACTGTTCTTTAGCTTTGTACTCCACGAATCAGGCATTACGTCAACAAACAATTTCTGCTGATTTTATTTTGTTGTATTGAGTATTTTATTTAAGTGTCATTATCTTCTGCTTCTCTCAGAACCTGGGAGTGTGTGTGTGCTCAGAGAACTGGGCCGGCTCTGACTGCTCAGTCCCTCGAGATTCCAACAGCCTGATCTGGGAGACGCTGCTGGACCCGCAACTGACAGTGGTACAAGCATAAATACATCAATGCAATAAACACTTTAATCCAATGTAATACCACACATTTAGACACACTTTTTGCTCCACAGAACCAGGCCCACAGGTTTCTCCACAGAATGGGCCACTCTCTGGTTTCGGGACCTCATGGCAACCTTTGGATGTATGGGGGACTCTCTCTCTCAGAGGGCATTCTAGGAAATATTTACAGGTAGCTTAGCAGTCACATCAGCAATATTGTTGTGTATTAAGTAATACTTAAAATATTTTGTACTTTATTTCCCCAAATATTGTTTTCTCACTTTTCCTCCCTAATGAAGAGAACAGTTATGATTATTAGTAATTGTTTAAAACTTTACCTGGGCATGCAATATAGATTTTATGAAGCCGATGTCAAAGGAATTGCTGTATCCTCAATTGTCTATAGGTGAATGTTAACACAGTTTTTTTTTTTCTCATTTGAGATATTCCGTGTTAGAGCGCCGTTGGACTCAAATGTTGACGAGTTCGGCAGACGAGGGTTCCACACCGGCCCCTCGTTATCACCACGCCGCCGCCCTGCTGAGCAGCCACGAAAAGGGAACCAGTCACAGCTGCATGCTGGTAGTGGGCGGAGTCACTCAGCACTCTGTTGCCATGGACAATTGGAGTCTCAACCTCAGCAGTTTGGTCTGGAGAGAGCACAAGGTAGCGAAACGAGCTTGTTGCTGTATTGAGACCTCAAAGTGGTTATAGTTCCCCTAATGGCAACCCTCTGTGACAGAGCTCAGTGCTTCCCCCGGTGGCGGGCCACACGCTGACAGTGCGTCGGGACAACTCTGTGCTCTTGATTGGCGGTTACTCTCCAGAAAACGGCTTCAACCACCACCTGCTTGAGTTCAGCCCTCACACCGGAAACTGGACCATCGCGGCGCACACCGGCACGCCGCCGACGGGCTTATACGGCCACTCGGCCGTTTACCACGAGCAGACTGACGCCATCTATGTGTTTGGAGGGTATCGTTTTCACGTGGAGGCTGTGGAGCCATCGGGAGAGCTTTATAGCTTGTACTACCCCAACTTCACGTGGTCGCTCCTGGTACCCTCGCAGGGTAATAAGGTAAGGAGAGCCACCTTCCGGTTGTCAAATTTGCAAGCAAGATGTACCATACAATGTTTGTTTAGGTCACAATTTAAAGCCGTTTTCAGGTGTTTTAAATAACATATTCCATAAAAGCAGGTGGATTCTTTGTGTTTGTGTAATCAAAATAAGAAATAATAAGAATAAGAAAACTCAAGTTTTTGCTTTGGAAAATAATGTGCAACTTTTATGATCTGTTTTCTGACATGCTATTTATGGAGGACCAAAACTGGCAAAATAATAAATAAATAAAAGTGAAAATGAAGACTAATGTAAAAAATATCATTCAAAATTTAAATACAAAAACATTCATATAAATGGAAATAAAAACAGCAATATGCAGCTTGAAATAATATAACATGAGACCGCCATAGTTATGGACCCAAACAGTAACTGAATCATAACCAATTTATGGAAAACAATAATATTAGTAATACATTTCAGTCTATTAAAATAAAACATTTTAAAATTATAGTAATTATCTGCTGCCTTAGTATGAATAACCTATAATTGAGATGTTTAGAGGGGAGTATTATATAAATTACACAAGCTGTGATTTCACAATGTGTCAAAATTCATTAATGGCTCGCTTGCTGACGCATTTTTCAGAAGTAGAGATTGATCGATAACTAAAGATTTACTAGGTTGTTTAATTGCACAATGGAGGGGTGTGCAGGCACCACAAGGAGCAAGCCATAAAAAAAAAAAATCACTTATCCATTTTTGCTATTTCACTTAATTTCTTTTGCAGCCGCTCTCCCGTTTCTTCCACGCTGCAGCCCTGATGAAAGACACCATGGTTATCGTCGGGGGACGGACGGAAGCCGAGGATTATAGCAACTCTGTGTGCTTGTACCAGATCAACTGTAACACCTGGATACAAACAGGTAATCCATCTTGTTTCTCTGCCTCTTCCTTATTGACGGCCTTTTGTCCTAACGCCACATCTGCATCGCCCAGACTCCGCTATTGGCGACTCGGTTAATCGCTCGGTGTCCCTCGCCATGACCAGCTGGGGCGGCAGCCTCTTCTTATCGGGGGGCTTCAATGGGGTCACCTTGGGACGGCTTCTGAACCTAACGGTGCCCGCCGACCCCTGCGCCGTGATGGCCACGCCGGAGACCTGTAACACTACCACCGGCAGCTGCGTTTGGTGCCGAGGGGCCTGCGCATCTTCCGATAGTGCCGAACGGTAACGCTGTAGTCGACTGTATTGTCAAGCTTATGTACAACAACATTAATTCCTTCCATCCTTCCAAATAGAATGGGGTGTTTCACTGGCCAGTCACCCTGTTCGCCAACCCCTCGCCAACCATATCAGTGCCGCAGACTCAAGACCTGCAGCGAATGCCTGGCCCGACATCCCAAGACTTTCTCCGGTCCAACGCAGGTTGTTCCCGCCCACTATCGCAACTCCAACGCACACGGCGGCTTCTCTGTGTTAAATCTTTATGTTTTGGTTTTCCAGCATGCTTTCCAGTGCAAGTGGTGCACCAACTGCCCCGAGGGGGCTTGCATCAGCAGCTCGGTGAGCTGCACGTCCGAACACGACTGTCGCATCAACCAGCGAGAGATCTTCCTCTCCAGCAACTGCACGGAAACCAGCTGCGAGGCTTCCGACTGCCCCAAGTGCACGGCGTCGGGCAAATGCATGTGGACCCGCCAGTTCAAACGTACAGGTACCCATATGGTCTTCAAATAAAGGTTCGATTTTTTTATTTTCAAAATTCTGACTTCCATTTTTTATCTTTTTTTTTTCTTCTAGTCTCCTATTTAATAATAAAAAAAGCACATTATTGTGATTTTTCAAAACAAGGTTTGTTTTTTGTTTTCAGGGCCCGCTAGCTTAATGCTAACATACGATGGTAAAACAGGAACATTGACATGCTAATGATTAGCATCATAATCACAGTTTTAGAAACCTTTTAAGAAATGAATGGAGTTTTGAATACAAATGGTGTATGGATAATATCTCAATACTCGCAGGGCTTTATTCATGGTCCTGTGTGAAAGAAGGCACAAATATTGCAACTAAGAGCCTTTCTCTTCTTTTTAACCCATCGTCACCAGGCTTGTTATACACAAAACAGTATGAAAATGATTCGCTAATGATGTTTTTTTCCCTTAGTGATAATGAACTCTTTCACTCCCAGTTATTTTCACTGAAGCAACCCCCTTCACTCCCGGCTGTTTTACTGGATTTTGACTGATTTTGCAAGGCCCACAGAATATTGTGTTCTATTGCTATAAAAATATACCGAAATAATTATTAGTCTCTTATTTCATCAGGAAAAAAAAATTATTTCTATCTGTTTCTGTTTTGCAGCAATTAGCATTAGAATAAGTTTCATCATTATTTACAAATCTCTTTAGAACTGTGTGTAAATGAGCTTTTTTCAACATGGCCCTGGTTGATGTTTTTTGCTCTGCTGACCTGCTGTCCGTTTTTGTAATAACTACAATTTCTTCAACCGTTCTCTGCAGTTGAGAGGCTGCATCAAAGCCTTCTGTATTCTCTAGCATAAAAAACATAGTAGCATGGTAATATTCAAAATAGAATGTATTTATACATTTTTGGGAGCAAATGAGTTAAACTCGCTACTAGTCTTTTTCTTTTTTTTTGCTGCAGAGATGTGAAAAGTCCCTAATTTGTCAGCACTGATTGTGCTTTTGTAAACTAACTCGATTCGTCCATCTGAATTGTCTATTCTTGTGAAAACAGCATTCAGCACTCTTGATTGTCTCGTTTGACCAGGCGAGACGCGGCGTATTCTGAGCGTGAACCCCACCTATGACTGGACCTGCTTCAGCTACGCCCTGCTCAACGTCTCGCCGATGCAGGTGGAATCCTCACCGCCACTGCCGTGCCCTCCGCCCTGCCACACCCTCCTCAACTGCACCCTATGTCTGGGCTCCAGAGGCTCTGATGGCGGCTGGCAACAGTGTGTGTGGAGCATGGCCCTGCAGCAGGTAAGACGGACAAAATAAGTGCTGCGTGTGCGCTTTTGTCTTAAAAAGTGATTAAAAACACAAAAGCGCCTTTTGCAATGTTTGTAAAATCGCCGTTTTGCACCTTTCCGACATTGGATGGGGTGACTAAATTCTTGTTTTCCCTCAGAGTTAATTACAGACAGAAACCCCTTTTACACTAGTTTAAACTGTGACATTACCTCAACACATTTTACAACTTGTCAGGATACGTAAACTTATGAGCACAACTGTATATACAGTTTTCTCTAGCTTCTGTTGAAAAAAGCAAAAGTGGATAAATCTGAAGTTGCTTCTGGTCTGCTTCCTGCAGTGCATGAGTCCGTCGTTCGTGCCGCTGCGATGTGAGGCCGGCCAGTGCGGTCGTCTTCTCTCGGGCGGGGACTCCTGCTCTCCCCAGTGCTCCCAGCTCACCCAGTGCTCCCAGTGTATCGGCAGGCCTCAGTGCGGCTGGTGCGCCACGCGCGGGGGAAATGGAGCGGGATACTGCCTTCAAGGGGGGCTTAATGGTGAGAAGAGTTGATTTTTAGATCCAAAATCTTTTCGGCCAAATGGTAACCATCTTTTGTCCTCGCAGGGGTGAGTGAGGGCGTGTGTCCGCTGAGGAACAGCAGCTGGTCCTTCCTGCACTGTCCGGAGGAGGACGAATGCGCTAACGGCCATCACCACTGCAACAGTACCCAGGACTGCCATGACCTTTCTCAAGGATACCACTGCACTTGTAAACAAGGCTACATACTCAGCAGGTCAGCTCACTGGTCAAGCGTGGCGATACAGTGCAATCTCTTGAAGTTAACACTCCTGAAGTTGCACTGAAGCGACCCCCTTCGCTCCCAGCTGTTTTACTGGATTTTTACTGATTTTGCGAGTCCCACAGAATATTGTGTTCGATTGCTATAAAAACATGGAACCTACCAAAAGAAAGATTAGAGTCTCTTCTTTCACCAGGAAAAAAATTATATTTCTGTCTGTTTCCGTTTTGCAGCAATTAGAATTAGAATATAGCTAAGTTTCATCATTATTCACAAATCTATTTAGAATTGTGAGTAAAATAGATTTTTTTCAACATGACCCTGGTTGATCTCTTTTGCTCTGCTGCCACCTGCTGGCCGTTTGTGTAATAACTACTATTTCTTCTACCGCTCTATGCAGTTGAGAGGCTGCAACAAAGCCTTCTGTATGCTCTAGCACAGGTTCACCAATAAAAAAAAAAAGCATAAAAAACTTATAAATATGTCTTTGGGACACTGTTAATATTTGAAATTAGAAAGTATTTATAAATTTTTCGGAGCAAATTAGTTAAGGATTACTCCAAAAGGTTTTGGGGAAAAAAGGCCTCTGTGAACTTGCATGACGTGATATGAGGACAGACCTCAGCAATTCATGGAACACGTGAACTCAGCAAGTATCAAAATGATTCATTCTGAGCCTGCGTTTGGCATTTTCTTGATCTTTTTCTTGCAAAATTCCCCAGTTTTGAATTAATTACACACTTAATAACTGAAATAAGCTGATTTAAGGGGCAATGCATGACTTGTTGCAATTTTGTTTTGGCTTCTGATAAGCGGCAGGTTCATTTAATTGCTAGGTGAAGTTGTCAATAGTTGGTTGGTGGGTACTGCATATCCAATTTTATTTATCCCCCCCCCCCCCTTTTTCTCTTGTGTCTAGTGTAAGTGGTCAGTGTGAGCCAGTGTGCGCGCAGGGCTGTGTGAACGGGACGTGCGTGTCCCCCGGCGTGTGCCGCTGTCACTTTGGCTTCGTGGGCGACAACTGCTCCTCCCAGTGCAGCTGCAACAAACACAGCAATTGCGCCAGCGTCGCCAAGCCCGACATTTGCCTCGAATGCCACAACAACACCATCGTAAGTGAACAAGATTTACGCAACACGCACTCGCCAGGTGTTTTTAGGCTTTCGCCTTCCCCTTGATTGCAGGGCAAGCATTGCGAGAAGTGCAAGCCGCTGTTTGTGGGCTCAGCCAAAGGCGGCGGAACCTGCCGGCCGTGCCGGGAGTTCTGCCGGGGGAACAGCGCTTTGTGTCTGTCCCGCGATGAGCACAAGAAGGCTCAAGAGAACCCGCGCCGCTTTCCCCTGGAGCTCAACAACGTGAGTAGCGAGCGTGCCAAAAGCTGTCTTGGTGCTAAGGAACCATTGATGATGTTTGTTTAGGGGTTTGCCAGTTTACTCACATTTTGCGGCAGGGCTCGGTCTATTCCCCCGATTTAATAGTGGACGATTACTGTATCATGGGCGGAGATCCAAAGATGATTCAATTTGGATTCAAGGATTCGATTTTTGATATAGAAGGAGAATGGCAACATGGATGGTTTGCCACTCAAAGATAAGAGACACAATAACTACAATATCTAGCTTTATCCTCCACTAAAAAATTCACAAAAAACATCTAATCTCACAATTTAGCTCACCAATAGCTGGTCAAACATTAAAATAAGTAATTAAGCCATTTTTTACATTTATTTATTTACTATAAATTTACCTTACTATTTACTATAAATAATAGCGGCACGGTGGATGACTGGTTAGCACGTCCGCCTCCCAGTGCAAAGGTTGTGAGATCAAGTCCGGGCTTTGACCTTCCTGGGTGGAGTTTGCATGTTCTCCCCGTGCTTGCGTGGCTTTTCTCCGGGTACTCCGGTTTCCTCCCACATTCCAAAAACATGCATGGCAGGTGAATTGGACACTCCAAATTGTCCATAGGTGCGATTGTGAGTATGGTTGTTCGTCTCTGTGTGCCCTGCGATTGGCTGGCAACCAGTTCAAGGTGTACCCCGCCTACTGCCCGAAGCCAGCTGGGATAGGCTCCAGCAACCCCCGCGACCCTTGTGAGGACAAGCGGTACAGAAAATGGATGGATGGATGGATTTACTATAAACACAAATAAAGATCTATCCGCCTGCCTAAACAAACATGTTTTTATCCGTTGTTTAAAAATATACACTGAAGAGCTTAGCGAAAAATGAGGGGGCAATGGACTGCAAGCACTGTCACCTTTAGTTAAAAAATGTATATGAAAAACTTCATCTTGGTTATGAATTTGATTGAGAGAAAAATTATAGTCATAGACAACCCAGACATTGTTTTTTGACCATTAAAAGAACATGTGATTAGTACTGATAACAAATGACATATTCTGAGTGGAAAGTGGTTAATGTGGGAATATGTAGAAAATGTAGGACTTGCCTAACCCGAGTGATGACTTGACTCAATTTACGTTTTGCACCATTTGTGACTTACTCTTACTTACTGGATACAGAGACCATACTAATCCATTATTTATAGAAATAAAACCTTAAAAATGTAATGAATTGATGGAATTTAACCGCCTTAAAATAATTTATAAAGCCTATAATGAAATTTTACCAGCCAATATAGATAATTAAAAATTTAAAGGGAAAGTGAGTACAAATTAAGAGGAACAGACATTTTTTCATAAGCAAAAACAACTATGTATTTTTAACTCAGTGTCAGTTTGTGGAACAATCTGGTTTGTAAAACAAAATCTTATCATTGTATCTGTATTTTTTATTTTTATTTTATTTATTTTTTTTAGAGCTCAGTATTGTTCATTCGGAAATGTCATCATCATTGCTCTTTTTTTTTTTTTTTTTTTTTTTTTAATAAAAGCACAATTACTGGACAAATGTATATAGCACAAGGACATGCTGTAGAATTGTTACATTGAAAGCGTCTCGCTCGCTGTCATTCATTTTGTGTTGATCAGGGGGGCAGATATAACAAGTTTTTACTTCTTTCTGTCCCCTTTCATTCCTTTTATTTCAGAGTGAAATACATTTGAATTGAAATATTAAATATTCCCACCTGTGGTCACTTGCTCCTCATTCTTATTTCCGGTCGTCTCTCACGCTTTTGCCCTGTTGAACAGATCCACAACTGGGTGCCCGAGGGTCCCACCGAGGAGAACGCGGTGTGCGTGAACTGCCAGAACAACAGCGTTGGCGACAAGTGCGAGAGCTGCCTCAGCGGCTACTTCCTGCTGCAGGGGAAGTGTGAGAAGTGAGTGGCCGCCGTCGGTATTGTCATTAAGAGGGCTTCAAAAAGTCCAGCGAGTCACACAGCAAGACAGTACACAGAATGACAATAAAAGACATATAAAAGCAAATCAATATCCTCCCAATTCCAGGTGTCAGTGTAACAGTCACGCAGACACGTGCAATGAGCACGACGGCACGGGTTGTCCGTGCCAGAACAACACCGAGACCTCCTCCTGTCTCAGTAGCCCTCAGAGCGACCGCAAAGACTGCTACAGGCAACAGGTATGTACGACCATTTTTAAAACTAAATTGGACACAAAACTCAACTCGAGTGAAGTAATGTCGACTGTCGCCATCAATAAAACCTTTAACTGCACGGGTTGAGGTATTGATCACCATTTGTACATTCCCAACTGTGTAATGAACAATTAAATATTGTATAATAAAACGGGAACGAGAAGGTTTTTGTGGAGTGATACTATGATCACATTTTGCCAGATTATCATTATTATTATTATTATTATGTACGTGTCCCCTACGTTTACGAATGTTAGCCTGACCATTTTCTGCACAAATTGGAAATGTGTTAACACACTCCACAATACAGAATAAGAAAATATTTTCAGCCTTTTCTGACTTCGATTGGAAAGCAGGAAATTGCCCCCCCCCCCAAAAATTTGACCGATTATCGGTACGTGTACCTATTTTTCAATCTGGATTTTTTTCTGAGCAGATTGCAGAGGAAAAATCACTCGTGACGCACATACTACTGATAATAATGCAGGATAATCTTTTAGAGACATCCGACAATGAACTCTTTACTGACTTTGATTGGAAAGGGAAAACTATCGGTAGGTCAGGTGCGCACCCCACTTAAACGATTGTCTACTACGACTTCTTCTTCTTTAAGCAGATCGGGAAGGAAAAATGACTTAACACATCCCGCACCCAAGGTTAATCGCTCAAGATAATCTATAAGCGACATCTGACAATCTGGCCTTTGTGACTTTGATTAGGAGGCTGCAATTTGTTTTTTTTCTGCCCTATTTGGCATGTGTATGCCCCACGTTTACTTATTGGTCCCGGACGTTTTTTAATCAGATTGTGTCGGAAAAAAAGCTTTTTAACACAACTCACACTATAAGATAATATTTGAGAGACATCCAATCATTGGGTCTTTCTTTGATTAAAAAAAATGAGAGAAACACTTGATATGCATGTACTTCACTGTTACGATTGTCTGCCTGCATGTTTTCCGAGAATTTAGTGGAGGAAAAAAAAATCACTCTTACTACACCCCACACCACAGGATAATCTTTTAGAGACATCCTTAACTCGCTCACTCCCAACCATTTTCACTGAAGCAACCCCCTTCGCTTGCAGCTGTTTTACTGGATTTTGAACCTACCAAAAGAAAGATTAGAGTCTCTTCTTTCATCAGGAAAAATAGTATATTTCTATCTGTTTCCGTTTTGCAGCAATTAGCATTAGAATAAAGTTTCATCATTATTCACAAATATGTTTTAAACACTGGGGAAAAGACAACATGGACAACAACATGGTCTCTCATGATCTCGTATACTCTGCTGCCACCTGCTGGCCGTTTTTGTAATAACTACCATTGCCACAAAGACCTCAAAAAGTGTGCCATATCCTCTGAAGTAACTTTGTAAAACTTCCTCCAGTGCGCCAAGTGCAAAGATTCCTTCAACGGCACGCCAGTGAACGGACGCCAGTGCTACCGTCAGTTCAACGTGGACACCGAGTGCTGCTTCGATCCCACGTCGCAGACCAACTGCTTCCACGACCCGGCCATCCGCAACCTGCCGCGGGGCCGCACGGTCTTCTTCGCCGCACAGCCCAAGTTCACAAACGTTGACATCCGGGTGACCATCGACGTGACCTTCGGCGAGGTGGAGGTGTACGTGTCCAACTCGCACGACACCTTCATCGTGGACGTGGACCGCCGCTCGGGCGTCCACGCCATCAAGATCGAGGAGGAGTCGCGAGGGACTACGACGGCGGGGGCGGACAAGGACCCGCCGCCGTCCCCGATCAAGGTTTTCGCCAACGCCTCGTCCGGTCTCGGGGGAGGCGTCATCTCCCACAATCCGCTGCAGCTGCAGGCCAAGCCACCGGGCTCAGAGAGGGAGATTCGTGAGGAGCGCGCCGAGGGCCTCATTTCTTATATCACCGTTTGGAAACCGCAAACGGTTTTGATCGTCCGAGTCGTTCGGGACCGGGTGGTCATCACCTTCCCGCACGAGGTGCACTCGCTCAAGTCCAGCCGCTTCTACATCGCCCTGCGCGGGGTGGGAACGGTGGCCAACCAGGGCGAATCCCAAGGCCTGCTCTTCCTGCGCCAGGACCAAGCCCACATCGACCTCTTTGTCTTCTTCTCCGTCTTCTTCTCCTGCTTCTTCCTCTTCCTGTCCGTCTGCGTGCTGCTGTGGAAGGTCAAGCAGTTCCTGGACTTCCGGCGGGAGCAGCGGCGGCACATCCAGGAGATGACCAAGATGGCATCGCGGCCCTTCGCCAAGCTCACCATCTACCTGGAGCCGGACGAGCCGCAGCTTATTTATCTCCCGTCGACCGGCGGCGGGGGTGGCGGCGGCGGCGGCGGCGTGTCGGTCGCCCACGCCCGCGCTGCTAAGCTCGGAGGGGTGATGGTGGGCCAGAAGGGCCGCGCCGGGGCCGTGTCCTACAAACACGACCTGGGCTCTGGACCCGCGGGGCACCACCAGCACCACCTGGCCCCGGGTGGGGGCAACAACGGCCAGCATCTGCCTCTGCACTACCTGAACGCCCACCACTACGTCAGCACCACCGCCGGCACCCAAGCCTCGTTGCAGCACCACCCTTCCACGTACAGCGGTTACCAGCACTTCTGTCGCTCCGACCCCTTCCTCTCGCAGCTTATGGGCTTCTCCTACTCGTCTTTCAAGGTGGGGCCCATCACCCTGGAGCCCACGGACGACGGCATGGCCGGGGTGGCCACCGTCCTCTTCCAGCTCCCCGGCGGCGTCTTGGCTCCCAATCGGGCCTGCTTGGGCTCGGCGCTGGTGACGTTGCGGCAGAACCTGCAGGAATACTGCGGCCACGGCAGCGGAGGCGGGCACCCGGGGTCGGGCAGCGGCCGCAAGGGGCTGATCGGGCATCAGCACCTCACCACTATGGCCATGTAGGGATATATGTGGGGCGAATACCGAGCGCGGGGGGAAGAATTGCTGTCGTGGCCAACAGCGCAGTCAATAAGCAGTTAGCACTTTTTCCTCTCAATCAGGAGATCCGGGTTTGAATCTCTTGTTTGTTGTTCTCCCTAATTTTGTGTGGGTTTTCTCAGTGTTGCTTCGGCTTCCTCCAACATTCCAAAAACATGGAAGCTGTGCCATTGCATCAATACTGTGACCACAGTTTCCTCCATGTCATGTCTCCGTCAAATTTGGAAGGAATGGGTAGTTGCTGATGACGCAACTTTGAGGGGCCACCACATGAGGCAATGCGGTCAAAGCGTCCCAATAGAAAGCGTTATCGTCACCTGTGGTGAGCAAATTGAACACATGTACATACACTGTATATTGCTTTGGTATCAAGTGTCCTCGATGACGTACGGCCATACTGTATTCCAGCGTTTCACGGTGACCAAGCCGGCTGTCCATTTAAAATGCACTCTACTGTACCTACAAAATACATTGCGTCTCTGTTGTTTACTGGGGAGGCGCCAAGTCGGACTTCTAACATGGGATTGGTACTTCTGAAAAAGTGGCAATCAATCAAGTGGGTGGGGGGTCATTTAGTGATTGTTACAGCTGGAAAACCTTTTTTTCCCCCCTTATAACTTGGTCAATATGCTTTGATATTTGTTTTTCTACTTCGCCCACCTTCTGTTCTGTTACTTTTTTTTTTCTCCAGCACATCTGCCTTGACTGCTTGCCTTGTCTGTGGCTTACTCGAACACGGGTGGGGAACCTATTTCAGTTTACACAAGTCCTCAGAGGGCCATACTGAGTTTATCAAGAAAACAAATGACAAGTATTATGAGCATTTGAGGGCTTTTTTTTTTTTGTAAACTGTATTTGTCTTCCCATGATTTCAATTTCCTAATCAGAGGGCTTCAACATGTGCAAAAACACATTTGAACTATTATTACTACTTATTTTAGGGATCCCGAACACAACAACTCCAAAACTCACTTGAATGCCAAGTTAGAAAAAAAATCTATCAGTCAATCAGCCCCAATCAGAAGCAGGTAACCTGTTAAACAGATGGGAGACCCTAAGACGTAGGTTCCCCGCCCCCTGCTCTAAATACATAAATACATCGATGGAAGTGTGTTGAGTTCATGTAATGACAGTAATATATGTACTTTTTTTTTATGTTTTGTAAAATGAAAAGTAATGTTCTGTTTTTGGCGCTGTTGATAATTTAATGACGTGCATATGTCCGTGAAAATGGAAGAAAGACATTTGAGCCTTTATTTGCTGATATTTTGTTGTATGTGAAATGTCTTGTCTGGCTGTTTTTGCTGGACTGCTTTTATTTAGGTTTCGACCCGCCTCGCACAAATGATTGTATTCGCAATCGTAGCTGCCGTTTAAAAAAGACACTGTGCAACAAACGGAATAGTTAAGAGTTTTGCAAGTACAATTAAACTTCTCTTCAAAGCTTCTCCTGGCGAGACATATTGGCAGCATTATAAACAGAGGGGAGACTGAATGAATTACCCACTCCACTGGTTGATTTTTTTTGTGTGCTCGTTTTGACACTGCACAGAGCCAACAACCCGTTGTTTTGACTAAAAGTCACCCAGCCTCATTCATTGATGACACAGTTTGGTATGGTGCTATACATAAACATGAGGTCTTGCTACATTCAAGTTCCATTGAATACTGTCGCTATTTATAACCCCCCCATGAAAAGGCATTAATGTGATTTTTTTTTTTTCCCCGATGGTGTATTTTTTTGTTAACATGCTGAAATTCATATTTGTACATAGGTTTTGTGTTTGTTTTTAAAAGAAGGGAACAGTGTTGTACAAAAGATTGCATTAAGATTATCTGTCCTCTGTCATGAAATAATAAAAAATCTGTGTAATATTATTGGGATGATTTCACCCTTGATGATGCATATTCGCAATGGGGAAGTATTTGCGCCGCTACAAAAAAAGAGAAAAATAACTCTGGGGCCTGGTACCAGGCCACGGGCCGGTGGTTGGGGACCACTGCCAAGAATGATACTTTACAATTTTAGAAAATTTATTATATCTAACAAACCCCCCCCCAAAACAAAACAGATTTTAATTGTCTCTAGTTGAATATGTACTATTTTTATTGTTTCTAGAATTTAATTTGAAATTGGTTAGAAGAAAAAATATATATATTTCAATATAATTTTAGAGCATATTTAATATCATTGCAATGCATGTTATATTTATCAAATTGATGTATACATAAAGTACTGTTGATTATGTACAGTACTGTTATATTTCTCTACAGTAGATTTAACGGTACAAGTTAATTTTCCCTTGTCATCTCATTCAACACTCATAAAAAAATAAGTTTTTTTTTAAATAAAGTTTTATTACAATGTATAGATAAATGTGTAAAAAAATATGTATTTTCTTCAATAGCTCTAATTTATTCGAACGTTGTCCAAAATGAGACGACACGCTAAAGAAAAGGGGCGTGTCTTCCTTGGGGAGCTTTAAACATGGACGTCCTTGGTGTACGCTGATTGGCCGCCTAACCCGGAAGTGCTCCTCATCACTTTCTGTCATCAAATTCACGAATGGAGCAGGTCAGTAAACAAGAGGTGGGCGGGGGTACGTCTTCGTCTTAAAATTATTAAAAGACCGCCTTTAGCAACAGCTATCAGATAGCAGCGCACGTTTAGCGGACAAATCCAGGATATGTGACGCCGCGGCGGAAGGCTCTGTTTCGCGACCGCGGCTCGGTTACTGCGGTTAGCCGCGATGCTAACGCCATTACGCTAGCCGCGGTCCACACAATCACAGCGTCGTGACTGTGGCCCTCGTAGCTTGACTAGAGTCGTCGTCTTATCTCAAGTGCATTCCACGCAGAACATAAAAAAAAGATGAAGGTAGATTCTGATAACAAAGCGACGGCGGACGACGTCGTTGTCACGTTCAAGATTGAGGACGAGACGTGGTCACGTGACGGGACTGAGGACGACCCGCGGGAAGACTGCGAGGATGGACACGACCTCGACATCCGAATCAAGGATGAGCCGCACTACCTGGAGATCGACGAGGCCCACCGTCCTTACAAAGACGAGCCCGACTCGGACCTTCAGGACGAATTGTGCGAGTACGAGGCGGTTGTCAAGGAGGAGGACGTCATCAAAGAGGAGGACGACGAAGAAGAAGAAGAACCTGAGGCCGAGGAGTCACAAGATGGAGACCAGATGGAGGATGAGGGAGATGAGGATGGCACAGGTAAGAAGTCCAATGAACGAAATGGAACCAAGAGGATTACTTTTTCATGTCAACATGCAAGCATTCAGAATTTGTATTTTTTTTTTTGCATGGTCCTCATCACCCATTGATTTAACATTGATAATATTGTATTTGGAGTGGGTCGCTGCAGCACTAATTTGCATAATAAATGTTAGGGAGTATCCCTTTTCTGGCAGTTGATTTAGGATTGTTAACCTGATGTGCAAAAACAATTGGGTAGCTGGCACAGGAAAAGGCCTTTCTTGCACAACAGCATTCTATGACTTGGCTGGATTACTGTCATACAAATTTTGGAGTCAGCCAATCAAGACTCCAATGTCTCTCGTGGCTTCTAAATGCCTCCGCTCCTCTTAATTGGAGCGTGTCAGCAGGAGCAATTAGCTCCTGTTAAGGCCCTCACTTTTGCACTTTAGTGTTCATTTTAAGATTCCATTTTTGTTTTTGAAATCTCTAAACGCACGAGCTGCTGATTGCTTTATAACGTAGACTGCATTTGGAAATGAATGGAAGGGGAACCTGCTCAGCTCTTAAGACGTCACAGTGACAGTCACAGATTTCTGAACACAACCTGCATTGAAAGCCAAAAACGTGTGCTTCTAAATTCCGGTCGGTTGTTGTGCCTTTTGTGGCTGTAAATTCTTGTTAGGGGATAAGCTGTATGTTAAACTAGTGATATGTCACACATTAGTTGCTGTGACTACTAGTACTACTACTTATTTTCTTTTTCTGTTTCTTCTTCCATTTCTTCTGTCTCTGTTTTTTCTTCTTTTTCTTCCTGTTATTCTTTTGTCATTTTTTCTCCATTTCAAATTTTTTTTCTTCCATTTCTTCTGTGTCTGTTTCTCCTTCTCCCCTTTCTCCTTCTTCCTCCTTTTCTTTTTCCTTTTCCCCCTTCTCTTCTCTTTTTCAGTTTCTTCTTTTTCTCTTTCTTCATGAAGGTGAATGTAATATGCTTGTGAATCGAGTCAATATGTGGTTATGTACAAAAGCACAATATTGTGTTTTTTTTGTTTTGTTTAGTATGAGCTTTTTTTTTTTTTTTACAATAACGCTAACGTTATCGCCATCCTCCCCACAATATTGGGATAATTAATGTAGCGTGATAATATCGTATTGCGACATTTGGATATGGTTACATCCCTACTCATTTTAATATATACAAGTCACACCCGAGTATAAGTCACGCGATCAGCCAAACTATGAAAAAAGTGTCAATAATTGTTTCCTCTTTCGTGTCAGAGTTGCCATCGGAGTTCTTCCCGTGCCCTCACTGCGACGTCTCGTTCACGAACCTGGACTTCCTGGAGAAGCACGTCAAGTGGGTGCACCAGAAGGAGTACCTCGCCGAGCTGAAGAAATGCCTCTCGGACCGCGACCAAAACCTCTTCCCGGAGCACGCCTGCGCCACCTGCGGCAGCACCTTCAGCTCCAAAGTCTACCTGCGGGTCCACATCAAAGAGGCCCACCCCTCGGCCCCGCCCCGCCGGCTGCACCCGTGCCCGACGTGCGCGCGCAGCTTCCAGTACTTGAAGAACCTGAAGAACCACTGTCAGCGCTGGCACAGCATGTCGGTGGTCATCCGAGGGGGCCACCTGTGCTGCGCGGACTGCGGCAAGAACTTCAAGAGCACCTGGGGACAGGGGCCGCACCTGTGCCACATGCCGCGCGCCGAGTCGGAGGAGAAGCCCATCTGCCTGGACGTGGGCGTGCAGTGCAGCCAGTGCGGCAAGAATCTGCGCACGCCCCAGAGCCTGGAGGACCACATGCGCACCCACACCGGCGACCGGCCCTTCGTGTGCAAGGAATGCGGCCGGCGCTTCGTGGAGCGCAGCAGCTGGCGCCAGCACGCGCTGATCCACACGGGCGAGAAGCCGCACAAGTGCAAAGTGTGCGGCAAGGCCTTCCAGAGGGGACACCAGCTCAAGTGCCACCTCACCACGCACTCGGCCAAGAAGGAGTTCTCCTGCGCCCAGTGCGGGAAGGAGTTCGGACTCAAGGCCAGCTTGAACCTCCACCTGCGGACGCACTCCAGCGAGAAGCCCTTCAGCTGCCCCGTGTGCGCCAAGAGCTTCAACACTCGCAAGAACCTGCGCGTGCACAGCAAGCTGCACAACGGCGAGAAGACGCACCAGTGCAGCGACTGCGGCCTGAAAATCAGCGACGTGGGCGCGCTGAAGATCCACCTGCGCACGCACACCGGCGAGCGGCCGTACCACTGCACCGTGTGCGGCAACAAGTTCATCCGGCTGGCGCACCTGCGCAACCACCAGCGCACGCACACCGGCGAGCGGCCCTACAAGTGCGACCAGTGCGACAAGAGCTTCACGCAGTCGGGCGACCTGGTCAAGCACAAGCGCACGCACTCCGGGGAGAAGCCCTTCGAGTGCCCCGAGTGCCAGCGCCGGTACACGTCGTCCGGCGACCTGGGCAAGCACCGGCGCAGTCACACCAACCTGCGGCCGTACATTTGCCAGGAGTGCAGCAAGAGCTTCCGCCTGTCGGGCCATTTGAAGACGCACATGCTGACGCACACCGGCGAGAAGCCCTTTTCCTGTCCCAACTGTCTGCGCAGGTTCGCACGCTCGCACCACCTCTCCGGACACGTCGCCAAGTGCCGCTAACTCGCCAAGCGGGCACTTTGCGACCGTTTTCAGTGGGACTTTTTCAACACAAAAATACAGTGGAACCTCCAAAGTGGGCTTCAGTAAGAGGGACGCGGCTCAAATTGTGAAAAAAAATGGAGTTGGAGCTTGGCGATATCGACTTGGGGAAAAATCTGTCTTCCAGAAAAATTAATTGTGCTTTTCATCAATTTTTCTACCAGTCTATAAAAAGCAAAGCAAATGACATTAAGTAAAACCGAAAAGAAAGTGGCCCCTTAACGGTGCCAGCCATTTTCAGACCCTTCTTTACCCTAACACTTAAATAAAATAAAATAAAAATACAAATAAGTACCTGACACTGGATGTCTATCCATATAACATTTAAATATGTCTTTGGCATTTAACAACCCTATTTTAAATGTTCTACAATCAATAAGTTAACAAGAATCTTAAAAAAAAAAAAAACATAGACAAGAAGTAAAAATAGGAAAAAAATGGCACAGTTAAAGTTGCTCAATGTAGGAAGTTGAATTTCGAATCACTGCTGCCACATGTGGTGAATAAATGAAACTGCACACTCCCTTTTCACATACACACTGCTCGCATGACGTCATCCGCAAACAGTGTGTCCAGTCTGAAAACTATTGGCCAGAGGCTTGCAGAAGTACCCGTTTTGAACACCTCTAGTGTTTATCTGTTAATTAGAAGATGTTTTATTCATGAATTGTAAAAAAAAAGAAAAAAAGCTTTTGTGAAGATATTTTGGGGCAAATTTCTACATTGAGCAGTAGAACTATTAAGCAGTTGAGCACTCAACAACACGCAGTTAAGTATTAAACAGTATAAGAAAGATGAATGTTCATTGGGGCACCTCCACTTCTCTCAGCTCATCAGGACGCCACTATTAGTCATTCTTTGCAGAGGATAAAGAATAAGACAACTGAATACTGTTGTATTGTTTGCCTACTCATTTTGTCCAGTCCGTTACTTAAAGTGTTAGAGCTGCAAACCCGCCGATGTATACTGCCCCATTTAAAAAATATATATATAATAATAATAATTTTAAGGGCTATACAGTGTTACCTTGATTTTGAGTTGCGTTTCTCAAATTGCATGGATTCATGAATTAACATATTTTTGGGGGGGCAACCTACCCTTTGTGTATGCACGCCCTCCACAGACCCAATCATTAGTAAATTATTTAAACTATATTTAAAAAAAATGCAATTTTCTGTAACATGTCATTTCTGTATAATAAAACTAATGTACAGCAAAGTCAAATACTCACCTGAGCATATCGTGCTTGGAGAAATGGAGTATTATCAACTGTTATACAAGTGTAAAAGAAGTGAAGACGTATAGGCAGCTGACTTGAAGATGTATTTTCTGTTTTTTTTATTAATTGATGCTTTACATTATGGAGGCTTTTCACCATATTGTTCTGAGCAGCCAGGACAGAGACGTGATTTGACGTGGGTCCATTTCCGCTTGTATGATTAGCATCATTTTTTCCTCTTCACTTCTGTCGTGGCCGCGCCCACACAAAAAAAGACAAAGAAAGCCAAAGAAGAAGTGAAACACCCTTAAGGAGATCAATCCGTAGAATTGACCTCGGACTGTGCACATTTTTGGTGGGATATTTACAATTACAATAGATTAGATTCAATTATTCATCCAGAAGGCAATTTCTCAAAATAGACTTTAGAGGTTCCACTGTATTTATAAACATAGCTTGGAAATTGCGCACAATCTCATGCTCTTATGTTTTTTTGTTTGTTTGTTTTTTCAAGTTTGGTAGGTCCTATAATTTTTTATTTTTTATTAAAACACTAATAAATAATACAAAGTGGCGTATATGATTGAGCCGTCTTTACTAATCCGTGTTGTACTACATGTAAAAACGTAATAAATTATATGACCAGTGCATGAACGTGTGTGTGTGTGTGTTGTAATTATTTCAAATTCAATATGATGGCCTGTGCGCGCGTGTGTGTGTAGACCGGAAGTGCTGCATAAAGGTTTGTTTACCCGGGATGAAACGTCAACAAAGTGCTTTGTACACACGGATTTATGAAGATACGTGAAAATTAAACAAACCAATGAAATGTACATGTAGTGCTTCTTCCAGTCTGATTGGCACAAGTTAACTATATGTCATACACGGTGGAATTGTCGCTGCAGAGGCAGAGAATAATGTTAAAACGCAGCGGCCTTAGAGAATGGCAACGTAAAATGGCCGCCAGTGGCAGGCACAAACGTGCTCGCTCATTAATAATTGTGTTCCAGATGGGCCGGTACACTTACGACCTTATTGGAAGAAGCTCCGCCTGGGAATGAAAGTGCGGCATCGTGCGGTGAAACAAGCACACCCAAATTGAAATTTGTGCACACGGGTAAAGCTCACTGGTTGCGTTGATATTGTGGAAAAAGGCGTTCAATTATTTTTATGCGCGTCCCGGTGGTGGGCGGGTACACTTCCCACCTCATTGTTTTGAGCGGTAGAAGCTGCGTCAGTGGCAGAAGCGCTGCACCGTTTTAGAAACAAGCGAACCTAAATTTAAATTTTTAGCCACTCCATGCTAACACGCTTATGTGACGGTTGGGCAAATGAGTTATATTTTGTCAAATTTTATAAAACCCATAAACGACATGTTGTAAAAGTTTTTGTTTTTTTTTAAATATCGGGCCTTTGACCCGGGGAGGCTGCAAATACATTAGATCACGTTTTTGCTGGGACTGAACTACAGTGAAATGTAAGTATAAAATTGAAACTATGCACTCATTTAAAGGTATATTTAGGTAGAGAGAGCTAGCTCGGGTCAAAAGTTTCCAAAATGACAACAAATTACTATTTTTTTGCAATGAAACAATGTCTTCTACCGTGTCTTGGTTATGTGTGTTCACTGTGAATGGCTCCTTTTAGCGTATGTAAAACTGTGAAAGTGATTATGCCTATGTTTTCAGATTTTTAGCAGGAATTAAAGTCACTCGTATTTTATTGCGAAATAGGTCGAAAAAGTCAGTAAAACCAGTTTGCCGCCAAGTTGTTATTGAAATAAGTGCACGTCAGAAAGGTGCTTTAAACTACGGAAGCCACTGGATAAAAATCGCCCAGTAGTTGTAGTTGAATAATGTGCATGGATTATGTGCGTATAATCTGCGGCGCCCGGTTAGAGGACATGACACATTTCATTTCAACTGTATTTGAGTTATGTCTACGTGACGTCGTCCTTATTCCCATTCACTCTGCAGGTTAGCTATCTCATGGAATCAAGTGAAACCTTGAGAATCCTGATGCGCTGGAAAGAGGATCAAAATTTGGGGAGATGAGCATCGTGAGGTAAGATCACACAAGAATTTCCCCCCATTTGATTGGACTATTTAAATGTCACTTTTATTACCTTTTATTTGAAAACACAAACGTTCGCTTTACTAGAGAGATGAGAAGAAAATGCCTGTAGTGTGCAGTTTTGGCCAGCAGAGTGCTGTGTCTGCCTCCTTTTGGGTGTTTTCTACTGATGGGGTGGAAAAAAGGCAAACGCAATCAAGCTTTGGTCAGATGGCTTCCAAACACATTGGTTGGATGATAACAATAAAAAAGTAGGACTCACTCAAAATCCGAATTTACAGTCAACATAACATGTTAAATTTGCACGAGTAGAGCTCAGTGTTATTTTTTTTGCATTTTATTACAACTCACTAGAGGGTAGATTAAAGCCCAATTTGCTCCCCCAACTTAATTAAAACCCTTCTGCTGACCTCCATTTAAATTGATTACTCTTGTATTGTGAATTATTATGCGTGGTGCCGAATTTTGTTATTGGAAATAAATAGGGAATTTGTGGGTCCAAAATGTAGAATTATTAGGAATGTGGAAAGATTTTGTAGTGAAATATATGAGATTGAATGGCAGGTGAATTCAATTCGATGAATGTTTTGGATTTGTCATAGGAATGATACAAACCCTATGTCTTCTTAACCCTAACCCGTTTGCCTACCTAAAGAAATTTTCTTGGTGAAAAATATGCAATATTTAGTGGGGGGGAAATTTTTTATTTTTGCTTTGTCAAAATTTGAGGAGTGCTGAAAATAGATTCCAATGTGAATAGAATGAGCTGAAGAGTTAGAATTTCGAATGCGAGTGAATTTTTGAATGTCTCATTTGAAATGAATGGAGATTTTGGGGGTGAGAAATGTTGAATTGTGGGAAAATGGTGAAAATTAGGAATGAGAAAAATAATAGCCTGCAAAGCGTACATTTTTTAATCATGTTGAAGTTGGAATAGTTTGAATTGTTTGAGAAATGTAGAAGGAGTTGAAGGACAAAATATGGTGGGATAGAAAAATTGAAATAATAACAATTAAGCATCATATGTATTCTGGACACAATACAAACACAGAAATTCCCATCATAAATACATTTCAAATCAACGCATGATCCAGTAATTGTTGAGTTTTCATCAGAAAAAAACCCGTTTTCTTTGGATTTCATATGAAAAATGAAATACCCAGTTGTCTGCTTCTTTTATTGGATGGTTGATATGGAAACATCCGAAGATTGATTGGCACTTGAGCGCTTTGAATTACCTCGGGAAGACCTGCTTGATTTTTCCCTGCGTTTTCTCGTTATCTGCCCATTTGACAGCAGTTGAAACGTGCCCTCCGCTTCATTTACATCACAGCAAAACGCTGCGCCGTCCAACCTGTCACCGTCAATTCCGCGGCAATTGCTCCATTATTTTTACGTCCGCAATTACGAGGACCGAGCGGCGAGCGCCACTGACTCCCGCGCAGATAACAAAGATATATTTAGGAGTAAATAATATTGACTGTACCTTTGTTTAAAGCGGGAATCAATACTTTGTAAAGCGTGTCCATTTTTCATTTAGCCGCGTCATGGCGGCGGCGTGTGGGAGGGGCCTGGAGATGAATGGGTTGGATCCTCTAATTCGCCCGCTCGCAGTTATCATAATTGTTGAACAAGCGCCGCTTTTAAAGATCGGGCTGGAGGAGAGGCAGGCCACACAAAGAAAGCTAATAGATTTGGAAAATTGAGATGGATCACGTCGCGCGCCACCCTCGGTTTTTTTTTTTCCTCCCCCGTCATTTTTTTTCTCCTTCGCCGCTGCAACAGGACAAATATGTTCCTGGGATGAAGAGGTGTTTGTCTTTGCGAATGCACCCCGGTGAATAAAGGTGTCTCTGTTGTTTGTCTTCTGTTTTGACGCCTGCAAAACTTGCACTGAAGAAAGCGAGCGTCAGTTCCCCTCTGGAGGCAGCAGGGGGAAACGAATCGCTGTGGAAGAAAAAGACGCTTGGGGGAGCTTGGGAAAACTTTGTGGAGTCATCCGTGAAACAGCGAATGTCGCCTGCGGTCACACTGAGAGAAACGTTTCTTTGCGCTACAATGATAGTCGTGCGTGTTACATTTTCGGAGCAACTATTAGAGTATTCATAAAAACTTGACAAATTTTCATCTGCAGATTTCAAGAAAAAAATGTTTACTGTATTGAAGAGGCCGAAAGACACTTCCAGTATTTTCCGCATATTCGCGGTTAGCTACTCGCTGATTCAGCTTTTCAAAGATTTCCATTATTTGCCAAAAATCTGCCTTGAAGTTATTTTAGTGCTCAGGCAAAATGCTAATTTAAAAGTATTGCTTTGGCGCCATCTTGTGGTATCTGTAACTCTGAAACTGACGCAGTAATCCACGCCTGACCGGCAACGTAAATGCGTACCCTCGTTAAATCCAGAATGAGTTTGGTGATAACCGTTGACGATTTCGATATATTTCGGTTGCTAACAAAAAGTACAAAAAAGTTCCCAGTGTCAGCAGAATCTCTCATAAAGTGAAGCAAAAATTTAAATACATACATAAATAAAAAGTTCCATGAAGTTAACCCAGTTTTAAATTGATCTCTTAAGATGTTCTCTCACTGGTTGACGGATTCTTGCGAATGTAGCGAGGTTTCGTCAGGGTTCGCGAAATGTTTCGAAAGATGTTTGCAGACAGGGAAAATTGTCTGAACGTTAAAATTTCTTTGCGACAAGTAAGAATTGTCTGTGAACATTTATGCCACCTTTTGCGACAAACACTGATGAAAACCCGATATTCGCTACGTTCGCAAACATTCGCCGCTCAGTGAGCTTTATCGGCCCTCAGATTTGTAAAAAAAGGCAGATGCCATCCAATTGCAAAATACCGGCACCGATAATCGGCATATCTTTAAAATGCGATGACATGTAAGCACGAGAGAGTTTGATGTTGTAAATCCCAAGCTACTGCTTTTTTCTTAAGCAAAATCAGATGAAAAGAGCAAAGAAAGCAGCGGGACGAATATGTGCAATATGAATTGACATATATAAGGGAACGTATGGTATTCCACAGGGTTCAATTCTGGGGCCTCTGCTGTTTTCATTTGAACCGCTGCCCTCGACCTACGCTATGTCTTTGGGAGAAAAAAAAAAATCCCATTTTTTATTTTTCAATGAAGAAGGGTTTGGTGAATGCGCATCGGAAATGCGGGGTTCAACAAAGTTGAGAATTGATTGTAATGAGGTGACAGACAACGTCAGGATTACGTCGTCGGGAAAACCACAACTTAGTCGTAAACCATACAAGGATCCCCTGAACATTGATTGCAAAGTGCAGATCCTTTTTCATTGGACACGGCCAACAATTTTTTTGGTATCGTCTCACCACCCGCGCACCCGACCGTGACCCTCTTATTGTTCTGTCCAAGATGGCTTTTAGTAGCCCGTAAGGATCTTTTACAACAATTTATCCGCCGGCTCCCGTGTTTGTTTCCATTGTTTTCACACGATGATGCTTTCGGGCTTTCCTCTCCGCTTTTCTTCCCCGCGTCCAATTTTCGCCCTTTCTCACATCCAATTTTCCCTAATATTCAGATGATTATGGCCTGATGCTTTCCTTCCCCGCGCTCACGACGGCACCGCCTTCCTTTACTGCTCCATTTTCAGCCGATTCCGTCGGCGCTCTCGCCTTCTATTACAATCCAGCGACGCCGCATGCCACGTACGCTTTCGGCCATGTTGGGTCCCACGGGCGCAAAACGTACGGCCGGCGCAAAATGATCAACAAATACAATCATAAAACCTTACATTTATTTAACCTTTTACACCCAACAGTCAAACGGGCAAAACGTTGTCATTTTCTTGACGGACAGTCGCGAGCCGCTGCTCGCCCGTCTGGGAATTGAATTATGGAATCTTATAAAAGTGCGGCTGAGGGGGATTTTCTTTTTGTGATGTCATTTGAGCCATCCAATTTTCCTCGTATTTACTGTCTCTACTTTTTTTGGTCAATTTGCCGGCGGGAACACAAGACAATGTGTGTGCCGGCGCCGGGTGTCAGCCGTGTCGTCACACTGCTGTGGTTTTCGCTGTTCGCTGGCCTCCGGGGTCAGCGTGTGGGAAGAGACGGTGGCTCTGCGGGGCTATTTGATTATTTTTTTTAGTTGGTGTTTTTTTTTTTTTTTTTTTTTTTTTTCGGGTCTCCGGCAGGGCCCGCGTGCGCCGCTCTCATTCACGGCATGGGGGTTCAAACGCACGGGTCAGAACACACCGTTTGACTCGCCGCAATATACTGCTACGTGCGCGTAGATGAAAACGGGGTATTTTTTGCGGACCTTTTTTGGTTCTTGTTGTGCGTTGTTGTTTATTTATTTATTTATTTTTTACTTCTCTGACTCTCAAGTTCAAATTTGCCTGAAAGCACGACTGGCACATAAAAGGAAGGAGAGAGAAAATGCAGTTGAATTGACTTGTGAGAACGACTTGGGAGAAGCTGAAGAAAGCTTGTTTATTGTTAGCGCCTCTCGAAATTGTTTTGGTTGTTGTTGTTACGAAGACAGCATTAACTCAGTCCCTCGCAGCCATTTTCACTGAAGCAACGCCCTTCGCTCCCGGCTGTTTTACTGGATTTTGACTGATTTTGCAAGGTCCACAGAATATTGTGTTCTATTGCTATAAAAACATGGAACCTATCAAAAGAAAGATTAGAGTTTTCTTTTTTTCGTCAGAAAAAAAGTAAATTTCTGTCCGTTTCCGTTTTGCAGCAATTAGCATTAGAATAGAGCTAAATTTCATCATTATTTGCATTCCTGGTGAAAACGATCGCAAAAAGAGCGTTTAGCAACATGGCCCTGGTTGCTCTCTTATACTCTGCTGCCACCTGCTGGCCGTTTTTTTTGTAACAACTACCATTTCTTTACGGAATCCAAAGCGACCCAAAGACTTGTCAACAGCAGCAGGACCTTCCTAATTGGCTGCCAGAGTTTACGAAGAATTTCCTGAGCAAAAAAATCCCTACCAGGGAATAATCATTCAGCCGCATCGTACGAATTTGTCCTTTGCCGACTTAGACCAGCCAACCCGCGCCACTACGGGAGTGTGCGGCGGTCTCTTGACCAGGGCCTCCCCTCCTCCTTTTCATCCCACTGCAACCTCCTGCTCCCTCCGTCTCCTTAGCGGCGGGATAGAGATGTGGAGGGCAAGAGAGAGAGTGACAGTGTGCGCTCCCCTGCTCAGTAAATATGAACTTCAGCCGGCAGACAGACTCATTCATCACGGGGGTAAGAAGAGCAAAAAAAAGAGGGGAGGGGCGGGGAGAGGAGGGGAGGGGAGGGGAGGGGGCTGGGGGGGGTTTGTAGGGGACAGATAGGACTGAGCGAAATGTCCAAAAGACGGAGTGAGGGAGGGAGGATGAGGAAGAGAAGTGGGAGGACAAGGAAGCAGATGGAGGGGGAAAGTGTTCAGGGGGTGAAAGCAGGGGACGCTGAAAGGAGGACAGAAGCAAGGATGATGGAATGGGGGATATGCATGGAGAATCTGTTGGAGGTCATTTTGGAGCACTTCAACAGATACAATATTGTTGTTGGTTTTTTTTTGCCCGCGAGTCAGGTCGCTCTTTGGACTTTGAATGTCCACTTTTGAGATTGTGCGCCATCCTTCAACTGGACAAGGTCAAGTTGCATCACCGTGCCGCAGTCTCGGAGTTGAAATTTGCATAAGCTGACGGGGCAACGCAATCACAGATGTCAATACGGTTTTAACCCATCTTGGGAAAAGTACGGCCCGGGGGCCGCATTCGGCCCGCCCTCAGTCTCAGACCGGCCCTCGCAGTGACCAGGAAGTCAAAGTATTTTTTAATTTTTTTTAATGTGGTGCTTTTATTTTGAAAGGTGTTTTTTTTTTATGTGCACATTTTGATGCTAGTAGAAAGAGCTATGATGTTTTCGGACCCCTACAGTAACAATTTTTTTTTAGGTATAGACCCGATTATCGTCCTGGCCAATTATCGGTGCTGATATTTGATATTTTGACAAATATCAGCATCGGCCCGATAAAGCTGATATCTCACTGAGCGGTGAATGCTCGCAAACGTAGCGAATTTGAGGGTTTTGTAAGATCAGGATTTGTAAGATGTTCACGGACAGTTTTACTTGTTGCAAAGACATTTTGAACATATTCAAACCATTTTTCACTGTCTACGAAGATCATTTTTAAACATTTTACAAACGCTGACGAAAATCCCAAATTAGCTACATTAGCATGCATGTGTTGCTCAGTGAGATACAGAAAACTTTTCATTTATGGATTTATTTAAATTTACACTTTATAAAAAGGATCCTAACACTGGGAACTCCCTACACTTTTTATTTAAAAAAAAAACCCAAAAATAATAAAGTAAAGAAATTATGCAGAAATTTGGGAAAACGTTAGGGAACTATTTACTTGCTTTGTTTACAATTTAGCTTAACACATGCTGATGACCTTGGTAGCTCCGTGCAATTCTTAATATTTATAAATTAAAAGAAAAAGTATTTTTTTTTAAATGCTAACATTTTCTCTTTTACTGCAAATTAATATTGGCTCGAAATATCGGTTATTGGGCTCCTTGACTGCTAATACTGTATTGGCTTTGAAAAAAAAATATTGGTCTATCACTTCTATTGTTCCAAAAAAAAAAAGAAGGGAAGAAGGCCAAAAAGATTTGGCCTGACTGTTTGGACCTGAAAAATGAAAATTGTCTTCTCAATTTGACACACCACAGAGAAGAGTTTTGTTGACAACCCTGCCAAATAAAAACGATAAAAAAAAAAAAAAAAGAGCCAGATATATAAAATGAGGCGTCAACATATATCTCACGTACATCCCACCCGGGACCGAGAACACACGAGACACCAGCTAGCTCGTAAGCTAACAGTTTTGGGCCGAGAAATAACAATTAAGTAACTCAGCGTTGTGCTGATGCGCATGAACAGAGACTCATGTCGGACAGCGAAATTCCTCACTGGGCACCCCTTTTTTTAGCCACGCGCGAGAAAACAAAACAAAAAAATCAGGAAAACTAAAATGGCGTCTCCAGTATCAAGTGATATCGTCGTCAATATTTGCACGTTTTAAGCAGTTATCTAGAAACTTATGTAATCAATTTGGAAATAAATCTTTGAACTCACTTCCCAGGATGTTTTCAAATTTCCAATAAGAGCGGCTCATATGTTTTTCTTTTCACGAACAAGTCAAATGCATGATGCGAATCATGTGATGATCATCTTTATTTTCTTTATACCGTAATAGTTGATAATATTAAGACTTGATACATTTCCAGTACAATTCAAGGTTTTAAGATAGTGACGACTTCACCCTTTTGCCCTCAAACAAATAATAAATAAATAGATTAGGCTGCATAAAGTCTAGACTTATTTATCTACTTACTTTCCACACTATTTTAACTTTGGCAGTTTTAAAAGTCAGGGAATATTTTAGCAGCTCTTAAAACCAATATATTTGAGTCTTTCTTGGAGCAAGTAGTACTTTTGTGGCAGTTTGATATCCTTTCCAAGACCTCAAATTCATTATTGATGAACGGTGTTTTTGTGTTTCAGATGTAAAAAAAAAGAAAAAAAAAAAAGATTGCAAACTCGAGAGAAGAGCTCTTCAAGTTGTCATTTCTTGAGACCGTCTGTATCAGCAATGCTGTTATTAGTTGTATTGACCTGTGGCTTTTTCTCAAGCTTCATTTGTGGATCTTCTGGAGATAAACGTTGATAACACAAAGTACATTTGTTGTACTCAATTGAGTTCTGCTCAACTTATTCTTATACGTGAGAGGCAGAAAACTTTGCGAGCTAAAAAAAAAAAAAAAAAAAAAAAAAACAACAAGAAATGAATGTCCTTTCTGGTCCATGTCCTCAATTTCCCCCCGTTGACCACGACTCAAAACACCTCGGCCATGTTTTTCCACTCTGCGGAGAGACAGGAGAGAGCGCAGATGATGTGTGACAGATGCCATATTTCGACTTTCTGTCACGGAGATTAATATTGACACCGTGCATTTCTTACCCGGGGCTCGGTGACGGTGTGTGTTGAGCTTTTTGATTTCATTATCCTCTGCTCAGACACTTTTTGTCCCCCCCCCCCCTTAAGAATCAGACAATAACAGATGTGGCGAGCGGAATGGAGACGGGCCGAGCGAACAAGTCATATATCGCCGGTTGGCTCGGCCGTCAGTCCCGCGTGCTGTGGAAGTGGGAGCCCCCCCCAGGAGGGAAGCCGCAGTCCGAAGTGCCTGCGCATTTATCATCAACCCTTTCAGCTCGGTTATCACGCGGACGTCTGTGGGCATTTATCAGTTGGGGATTAGCAAGACTGGCTACAGCTGAATTCGGACTACAGGTCGGCAGCAGCACTCAAACATTTTCTTGATTATCTCAGTCAAACCCAAAAACGCATTAATACGTTTTTTTAAAAATGATTCTTATGCTAGAGCATACAGAAGGCTTTGATATAGCTTTGGGCATGAAGAGGTTGCTTAAAACAGTGGTAGTTATTACAAAAAAATGGCCGGCAGATGGCAGCAGAGTATAAGAGATCAACCAGGGCCATGTTGCAACAAGCTCTTTTTCTCAGTGTTTTCAACAGGAATGTGAATAATGATGAAGTGTGCTAGTGGGCAGAAACATCTAAAACCAGCAGGACTCCGGACCTCGAAGACCGGAATTGGCGAACCTGTGCTAGAGCATACAGAAGGCTTCGATGCAGCCTCTGAACTGAAGAGAATGGTTGAAGAAATGGTAGTTATTACAAAAACGGCCAGCAGGTGGCAGCAGAGTATAAGAGATCAACCAGGGCCATGTTGCAACAAGCTCTTTGTCTCAGTGTTTTCAACAGGAATGTGAATAATGATGAAACTTTATTCTAATGCTAATTGCTGCAAAACGGAAACGGATAGAAATATAATTTTTTTTCTGATGAAAGAAGAGACTCTAATCTTTCTTTTGGTAGGTTCCATGTTTTGATAGTAATAGAGCAGAATATTCTGTGGGCCTTGCAATATACGTCAAAATCCAGTAAACCAGCCGGGAGCGAAGGGGGTTGCTTCAGTGAAAATGGTTGACCGAGACTTGGTGTCTTCCACTGTCCACCTTCACCGTCGGCTGCCTCAGTCTTAGCGTCGGCACTGCTAACGGGTCTTTGACAGAAGTCACTCGGATTGGCGCTTTGCGAGAACACAAGCGGACGATATTTGAGGCAGAACCTTATTTTCCTTCTTTTGCAAGACCGCCCTGCATGTCTGCTAGTCGAAATGACAGACCCTCTCAAGTCATCTTCTGACTTGAGGGTCGTTCTATGCCAAAATTTTGATTTGACTGAAACTTGGTGTACTTGTTGCGCAACATTTCATCTCAAATTTGAGGTCAATCGGCCCCAAGTAGTTTGCCAACTACGGCCCAACAAATTTTGACATTTGCCGCCTTCTTTTGAACCCTTACGTCTCAAGAACTATTGGGTCAATCTTCACAAAACAGATGTTGTTGAAAAGGGAATTCGATATGAATCCATACAAAGGAAGGCGGCCATACTTGTTTTTTTGCCATGCACCAAAATACCACCAAGTGTTACGTATTGTAGTTTAGCGACCTCCATCGGCCATTTTAAATAGCGGAAAAATACAAAACTGACAAACCTTTCTGAGCTAACAGTCCAGAAATGATTTTGATGTTCACTTTTAGTGTTGACGTGTTGACGTCAACACGCCATCGGACTAATGTTTTGTATGTAAACGTAAACAACCTATGTCGTCGCATTTATTGACGTATTTTTTGGCAAAAATGGCAAAAATGTGGCGGGCCGTAGCTCCCGAACTAGCGCTCTGATTGACCAACAATTTGAGATTGAATGTTGTGCCGTTACTGTCAACAAGTACACCAAATTTCACCCATGACTCAGCAACTTTGGTTCAGGTCGTCTTTGTCAGGATACGAGGCAACTTTTTTCCCGTCACCAACTTTTTGTGTCAATTTTTTGCCGCCGACGTCGCAACACAAAATGGCGTCCTGCGGCTTCCTGATTTTGTCATTTTCAAAGCCAGCTCACAGCGGGAGAATAAAAATCAATAGGGCCCTCTCCGGGGGACGAGTCGCTATAAGCTCGTAGGTCCTCATGATATGAAAGCGGATCCCAAACGGGAAAGCGGGAACGCTGAGGAGGAAGCGGAGACGAGACTTCGGCACATAAACAAATAGAAAGTAAAGTAGGGGAGCTAATGCAGCAAAGGAGACAAGAGAGCGACGGGGGAAACAGTTGTCGCCACAGACTTTTATTGACTTTTCCCTCCTCCTCCTTCTCCTCCTCTGCCGTCGTTTCACGTGAGCACCAGATAAATTCGCAGCGGGCGAGAGAGTATGGCGAGGAGAGGGAGAGAGAGAGAGAAATGAGAAAATAAATGACTGTGGAAAGATATGACGATAGGCGACACGCAGCTTTAAATCTAAACGGGAATTCCTGACACACTCAACCAATTTGTCATTGCTCCCCCCCCCCCCCTCTTTCTTTTCATTTATTTTTTGGTACCTCACTTTTTCACCCCCCCAGTGCAGACCTTTGCAATTCTTCTTCCTCCCCATCTTCTTTTTGGGCTGCTGGCGCCGCATCATCGATCTCACTTTGGCTAAAGCTACCTGAAAAAAGCGCCTTTTGCTTCCATCCAACTCCTTTTTGTCCGCGTAATTCACGTCAAACGCGTCCATCCGTCCCCCCCTCCCTCCAGCGTGGCCCTGCTCCCCTTTTCACCACCCGCGCCTGTAAGCGCAATCAGATATCGCATTTGCGCCGCCGCCGCCGCCGCCGCCGCAAATGGCGGCTCTATCAAAAACGCGGGAGAAGGCAGGAAATGAGATGCATCGCGGAAAAAGAATGAGCCGGGCCGGGCTTAAAGGATGGCTGGGAAATGGCTGGATGAATGGAATGGAAAAGAGAAAAGCAAGAAAAGGCAGCCTTAAAGTATACCCCCCCCCCCCCCCCCCCCTCTCCCTTATTTAATTTAGACGCCAGGCGAAAATCGATCCTGCCATTCGATACGCAATCCGAATCAAGGCGAATTAAGCGGGCGGAAATTAACTCTGAAAATATTTTTGATGGAGTGGCTTGTAGTCTCTCGGCCAAATGGACTGCAAAGTGGAACAAATGACAGGGGCCTAGTGGTGGAGACAGCGCCGCTCCATCTTCCATTAGGCCGTAATGGGATAGGTCCAGCCCCCGAGCTCCACTCGGCTGCATTAATCAAAACAGCCGCTATATGAAGATTTATGGTTCTCCACTCCAGCGGAGCCGCTGCCCCGGCCACTTCTCGGCGTGGATGTTTGAAGGGGGGGGGGGGGTTCGTATAGACCCCTCCGCCCCCGCCCCTGCCCCCGCCCCCGTTCCCCCCCCTCCCGCGCCATCCGTTCATCCTATAGACTTTGCCCGACGCCGCGTGCGTGTCGCACCCTGACGAGCTGGTCTTTTAATCTCGACACTGTGTAATCGCATCCTGACATTTCTGCTCGGCGGCCGGTGACGCTTTTGTTGACGGGTCCGGAATATGCAAGGAGCACAGAAGGGGGCCCCCCATATCCCGAACCCAACTTCACGACAATGCCACGACCGGAATCACATTTGTTTACCTAGAAATTAGGGGAACGTTTGCAATTCAATAAAAGTAAACAAAAATATTTAACTCATTTGCTCCCAAAAACATATAAATATGTTCTATTTTAAATATTACCATGCTCCCAATAACGTACGTTTATGCTAGAGCAGCGTTCACCAAATCCGGTCCTGCAAGTTTGAGATGTTTCCGCCTACCAACACGCCCGATACTAAAAATCAGGATCGTTACCAGGCTTGCTGACGAGCTATTTATATGAATCAGGTGTGCTAGTGGGCAGCAACATCGAAAACCAGCAGGACTCCGGACCTCGAAGACCGGAATTGGCGAACCTGTGCTATGCAGCCTCTGAACTGAAGAGAATGGTTGAAGAAATGGTAGTTATTACAAAAACGGCCAGCAGGTGGCAGCAGAGTATAAGAGATCAACCAGGGCCATGTTGAAAAAAGCTAATTTACCCACAGTTCTAAACAGATTTGTGAATGAATAATGATGAAACTTAGCTATATTCTAATGCTAATTGCTGCAAAACGGAAACAGATACAAATATACTTTTTTTCCTTTCTTTTCGCCAATCTTTCTTTTGGTAGGTTCCACGTTTTTATAGCAGTAGGACACACTATTCTGTGGGCCTTGCATAATCAGTCAAAATCCAGTAAAACAGCCGGGAGCGAAGGGGGTTGCTTCAGTGAAAATAGCTGAGTTAATGTGGGCAAGAAATGTTGTTGGTGGAATTAACATTAATTAAATGTGTTGCTCAGATTGCTAAAGATGATTATAATCTCTGCATTTGTACATTTAATTCTAGTGAGACCTTTTTTTTTATTCCAATAATCGTTTGTGACTGACTGGAGCCACGTTTCCAGAAAATCTGTTTATATTCTCTTGCACTGCTTTAAAAAAGTGCATTCATAATATAATTCAAACTTTTGATTGGCAACCATAACGTCAAGCTAATATCGCTGCTAGCTTACTGAGTAATTTCTGACCGTCTCCTTGTACTGTACATCAATTTGTCTGCATTATACTGCCCCCAGGTGGCCAATGTATGCACACACTAGAAAGAACAGCACAGTGTACATTGAATTGAAGCAAAAAAATAAATGTGGCAAAAACTCCTTAATTCTTTACATTCCGTGTAATTATTCTAATGTTTTAGTGAAGTGTTTTTTGAGCCTGGAACAAATTAATGGCATTTTCATTCATTTCAATGGGGAAAGATAATTTGTGATACAAGTGCTTTGAATTACAAGTGTTGTGACAGAACGACCCAAACTTGGATCTCAAGGCACTGGACTGTACAGTATTATGGTACAATTTAATCACATTCCCAGTTGTAAAAAAAAAAAAATAATAAAATATTTATTATTATTATTATTATTAAATGCAGTTCCGTCTCATTCAAATGACCACTTTTCACTGCTGAAATACGGCTATCGTTACTTTGACCACACCACACGATAAATATTCAGGATCATC